>NW_027493400.1:0-406924 GCF_021521415.1 Bidens hawaiensis | reverse complement strand
CTTTGCGCGTGCGCGAATGAATGTATTTATTAAATATTGACACCCAATAGGTGGGTCACGAGTAATGAAACAATATGTGGCGCCCCGATGTATAATCCGCCTTTGGTCGGGGTGTTACAGTAACCGTCGAAGAAACTAAACATGTATCAACTTGAGTATGTTCGAAAGTGTACCAATCGTTGTTTTTCGCTAAGCGAAAGAAACGGCGAAAACTCAACAAAGACGGATCATACCTTAAGGCTCTACATAAAATCTCAAAATGTAAAACCCTAGCTAGCCCTAAAGGATGAATCTGACCGAATGAAATGTGATAATACTCCAATACATTCAAAACAAAAATCGAAAACGGATGCCGGAGATTCGAAAACTTGAAATGACGACAATAAAGGGCAATAAAACCCGCCGGACAAAGATCGATGGACGTGTCGGCCGGCGGAGCAATCGGTTTAAACTTTAAACCTATACCCCATTCTACACAAAACGATTCGACCTCTTCTTGGGTTAATCGGGAAAAACTGACCGACAGATCTTTCTTAGCAACCATAATTTTGAAGGAAAGATGAAGGATCGGAACTAACCCGATGAAGGATTGAAAGAAACTTGAATATGTTTGAGAATATTGAGGAATTTTAAAAGAAAAATGAAAGAAAAGAAATAGTTATATTCATTATTGAAAAGCAGTTATTGGGAACTACATGCAGTAACCATCAAATCAACTGTCATGTCAGAAATTCAAAAAATAACCAAATCTGAACAAAGCCTCGAAGCCTGCAAGCCTCTAAGCCTTTAAGCAATAAACCAAGTGTGTGCAAAAGTCAGAAGCCCTTGAGCTCACCTCTCAAACACCTCTGACTTGGGGGCTGATGACGGGGGGTAGCCCAAGGAATTAATAAAATGGCTTCCACACATTAACGCTAAAAAGGTTAAAAGGTTAAAAGCTTCGTTTCCTGCGCAGTTTATGTAAACAAGTACGTGAACAGTACCCACGTGCTACAGTACGATGTCAAATCACTATTCACATCACTGTTCCCTCGGAACAGGGAAACATGCTCAGATAAAGTATTATTATTTTAATCATGGACCAACGGTCCAAAGCTTCCCGCCCATAAAGGTCAACTCTCTAGCAAACTGGAGGCTAACTAGTTTAGTTGTAACTGGACGAAAGGCTTGGGTCTCTCCTCCTATAAAAGAATGACTTAGCCATAAACATGAGAACAACATATCTGGAGTTAACACATACTCCCTGATCTTCTCTTCTCCCTCAAGAAATATGCCCTTTGCTTATTCCTTTCTTACTTCACAAACATCATAGCTTCACCAAGAACTTCATCCAAAAACCGATTCCAAACATCACGGTCTTGGATCTCCGGTGAACTATAACAACTAACAACAGACTAGTGAACCTCCTTCTACGTTTTGCAAACGTAGAGGGACACCACGACCAGCGTTAGGTTAACCGGAACCCTTGAAGCCTGTTAGCCTAACCAGTCCATTCACTTTCATTGGTCTTGTAATTGTTGTAGCAACACCAGACAAATATCTGATATGAAAAAGACTAATCAGGCTTACGACTGCTACTAGAACAACTTGAACTCGGATTGTTTATAAACCAATCGGTTTCAAGTGAACTTCAAGCTCACACTGATCATTGTTTAAGTCTTGGTTCCATCAATTCATAATTTATGCGAACACATTCAACAATATCATAACATAAGCTCGACCAACATTAAAAAAATAAACATAAGTTACAGTATCAAATGAAAAGGAAAATACCGACACAAAATTAAATCTGGGAAATAAATCAATAATGATAAAGAAATTAAATAAAAATACGTAGTAAACTAGCTTACTGTCAAATATAGATCAAGTTTGAATTTAGATTGTTTACAACTAGAGTTGAGGTAGGGATGAAATGAGTCGGGTTTAGGTATTTCCAAACCCATACCCGATTTTATTAAAGCCATCCCAAACCCGTCGGGTATTTATCAGGTAATTGCCCATCGGATTCAGGGATACCCATCGGGTTTCGGGTTCCTATCGGGTTTTGAGAAAATGCTTTAAGTAATTTCTTTGTTCAATGTCAACTCTTCGATATGATTCCTGCTTGTAACTATTGATAGTTTCCAAACAGTAACTCGTCATTGAGTCAAATAAAAGTCAGGTTAGTTGAATCATTTCAATGAACGGTTGGCGTGCATCATTTGACATAATATATATATATATATTGATTTCTTTTGAGAACCGCTTTGAGTTTTAAGAACTCAACGTAACAACTTTTTTTGAATTCTTTTTACACATGTGTAATATGTTAGTGTAAGTAATATACAAAAAATTACCATAATTTTTTACACACTGAATCGACGTTTTACACATGTGTAACTAAAGTTTAAACTTTGTAATCAACAAAAATCTTTATTCTCTCTCATGATCATTTTTTAATCAAATTTAATGTCAGCCACATATTCTAACTCATTTAATTAAATGTGTGGTTCAAAATTGAGTTCTTAAAGTTCTTACAACTCATCAAGTTCTCAAAATATCCCTCCCCTATATATATATATATATATACATACATACATACTAGAAAAAGACCCATGCGATGCAGCGGTGAGGACAATTTACAACAGTCCGCTCATTTAGAAAAGTGAATGTTGGCCAAGCTTAGAAAGTTCTTTGCAAGCCGAGATTTGGCCGGCTCATTTACACCCTTAGCAATGACAATAACAAGTACACAAATCTTTACTGAAACTTGTTTGTTAGGACTTAACCCAAGAAACTTGAATTTACGGTGCAATTCAAAAATGATAATCAGGTATATGTCTTCTATACAATCTCCCAAACATATGGTGTGTACAATCTACCATTGCAGCTGCACTATCATCAGCACATGATCCTATTGATTTTACAAACAATTTATGAAAGATCCATAATATTGTTAACATGCAAATGACTTATAACATTAAAAGTGTTACATCCAAATTCCTGTACTCAGTGCTTGACTTCTGATAAGCAAATAACTACTGCTCAAATACAAATTCAAATTGGAGGGAAAGAAACAAAATACACTGCAAAATGAAAACAAACATATCAAAAAGTCCTCTAAAATTCAAATATTGGAAAAGGGCCACCTTCACTTTGCTTCAGATAAACAGTTGAATTATGTCGTAACATTATTGAAGTTCTCATAATATACTGAGATGGATCGATTAAATTAACGGTTACCTAAAATTTGGCCATAATAAAAGCAAGGAACTTTTCAAAAACGTAATAATAATAACAATAAGAGCATTCTCAACCCGTTCCCCATCCCTTTCTCTATAATTACACTAAAAAACAATACATTTCTCTCTCGTGTTCAATTAAATATATTTTTTATACATTTATAATTACAGTTTTCTCTCTCCACTAATCACAAGTCACAACCAATCCAACAAATATTAAAAAATAAATAGGGACAAACAATGTTTCCCCAAATTTACAAAAAATAACTACATTTCTCTCTACATATTATTTACACTCACAATCACTCACAGCCTCACCCTATAATTTGCAAACTTCCCTCACATAATTATAGGGAATGGGATGAGAATGCTCTAATAATAATAATACATGGGTCAACATACACAATCCGTTTAGATAAATGGATTTGTGGGTTTAATTTCCTCTTATGCGCTTTTCCACCGAGGTTGTCAAGGCGTAAGCCTCGAGACACGCCTCAGAAAGAATTTTTAAACGATGAACAAAAGTAAAAAGATAAATAAAAATTAATATTGGCAATCACCTCACACTTTGGCAAACCTCATAAGATTTGGATTTCCCCACATCTGAATCATCTCTGATAAAAGCTAATAAGGACCCTTTCGGAATAAGGCCTGTTTGGGAAGCATCTATGCAGCCGGAACCCATGGTGTATGCCTTGCTCGAATCAGTCTGTGAAAGTCAAAATGTCAAATAATAATACCATCATGAACAATCAACAAGGTAACATTTTAGTTAATTACCTGAACAACAACAACAACAACAATAACAATAATAATAATAATAATACATGTGACGGTAGTGCTGAAATTCTCCTGTCAAAATCTGCAAGATGTGTCACTAAATAGGTTCTTCGTAGCACTAAAATGAGACAAATGCTAAATATTAGCTAATGATTTAAATATTTGCTTTATGTCTGGCTGCCCATTTCTAATTCACAGATAAATGAGCTTATTTTATTAGTGATACAATAGTCAGTTTCTGATTACCAAAAGGTAAGACAAAGCAGCTAAGAAGTAATTATAAATACAATATTAATTATTGTTATATGAAGACTCATTTAGGCTTGAGAGTCAGCTCGTGCTCGAAAAGTAAAGCTGAGGCTCGGACTCGTTTATTAAACAAGCTTAACTTTTATGCTCGGACTCATTTATTAAACATGCTTACTCTTAGGCTCAAGCTCATTTAATTATGAATATATCCGGTATTTCAATATGAACATGTTAATATACCCCAAATGTATCAAGATTCCAACGTTAAGGCTCTGGTCAAGCTTTAACTCGTTCAAGGTACTACACGAGCTCGAGCCAAGCTTAGGCTCGGTCAAGGTTTTTCTCAAAATATATAAAATTAATCAAAACATAGAGTTTAATTCATAAATAATAAATGGCCGGAGCCGAGCCTGATCTTGAATAAAACAATTCATGAGCCGATTTTAGTACATAATAGTATCTACATGCAATTACCGCTATCAAAAAATTAAGAACATAAAAGGTTTTAAGTAAGATAATGTTTTTACCTTCAAATATGAGTATCACCAGGGTCAAGTACTTTTACCAAGTACCCTTACCACCACCACCATCATGCTTCAGATTCGGTCAACAAAACAAGCATTTAAAAGGTAAACAAAACAAACAGAAAAAATCTGTGAGATCTGTTTTTAACTTGATCGGTCACTTAGTTAAATGCTACACTGCATATTTAAGTATCGATACAGAGCATATTCGTTTACCGTAACTGTTTCTTCACTCACATAATGAGCTCCAAATTCAACTATGTGAGCTCTGTTTTTGTATATTTGCCACCGTTGTCCCCTAACGTCGCCACTAACGCCTGCATTAATCACAAAACATCATCAGTAAATAATTAATGACATAACATAGTTTATGAATATAAATTCAATATTATATAAATATAAAAAATATGTTATATGTAAGTGTAATAAAACAAAAAAAAACATTTTAAACCATATCGATTTATACGTACCAGTTTATACATAAACCATCATTATATATTATATGTAAGCATAATAAAATAAAATAAAAAAACCTTTATAAAGCATACCTCAGTCCTCAACTATACATTCCAATTTGCTATCCAGCAAATCTACATTTTGCAGACAACATGTGTCAGTTTATTCGCATTAATCGATTTAATCACAACCTGTTCTATATAAAAAGAAAATTAAATTTAGATCTCAATTTTCTTATAAATACTCGACGAATTGGTCAACCAAACATACATGTGCTGTATGCATTCTGCGAGAAGGTTTGACCCCACCATAGCAAATGCGGTGGGGTTTTTTGGTTGAAGATTCAAGAGTTGTTCCCAATTACACTCTTCGCCAATCCAATCAACGCTCATCCTTAAGATACAATTGAATCCACCAATTAAAATAAAGATAGGGAAACACATTAGATAATGGATACAAATAGTAAAACAAAATTCATTTTGTACTAAAATTTGAAATGACTTACCGTTTCATTTTGTACTAAAATTAGCAATGACTTACCATTTTGTGGATGATATGGAAGATATGGAGCTAATGCAACTGCTCCAGGTAAAATAATGCGTGTATTACCTCCTAGCTATTGTTTAACCTGCTTAAATTGAATAATAATACACTAATATTAATATTAATATTAAACAACAATTAATGTGTTACATAAGCTTTAGAGGTTGCCAAAGCTTTAGATATTATCAGGTCGGAGGGTCCTCGTCTGGGCCTTGAACTTAATATTAAGAAAACCGAAGTATTTTGGCCTTCGTGCAATGGGGTTAAGGTGCAGGAGGGGGTGTTTCCCTGTGAGATTGGAAGACCGGTGCTAGGTGTGAAACTCCTCGGGGGAGTCGTTAGCCGGGATGTCGGGTTCATCAGTGAACTTGCTATGAAAAGGGCTTCGCGAGCTGTGGAGTTGATGAGTTATCTCCCGCATTTGCGGGACCCTCAATGCGAGCTCCTTTTGCTCCGCTCATGTATGGGAGATAGAAAGTTGTTGTTTGGTGTCAGAACATGCCAACCTGTGTATGTAGGGGAAGCAGTTTCTGTGTTTGACAATGGCCTTCGGTGGGCAATTGAGGACATCGTGGTTTGTGGTGGTCCCTTCTTTGGAGATTTTCAATGGAGGTTGGCATCACTTCCGACTCGTTTTGGAGGTTTGGGTTTATGTTCAGCTTCAGACGTTTCTACTTATGCGTTTGTGGCCTTGAGGGCGCAATCTTGGGAATTACAAGACCACATTCTTCGAGGTTGTGGTATTGATGGGTTTGACTCCGATTATGGGAGTGCGATAGATCGGTTGCACATTTCACTTCCCGATTTTGACATTAGCGGTTTCTCTAATAAAGACACCGCCCCCCCTAAAGCCCAACATGCTTTGGCGAGTGCCCTTTATAGTGGAATCATCAAGAGTTTGGAAATGAAGTTTGATTTATACCCTCATCAGAAAGCGGTGTTTGAGTGTCTTCGGGCTCCTCGGGCTCAAGATTTCTTAAGTGTTCTCCCTATTGAAGGATTGGGCCAACATATGTCGGCTTTGGAGTACCGGGCCATCCTGAAGTATCGGTTAATGATCCCTTTGTTTCCGGTAGATGAGCCGTGCCCGGTTTGCCGTAAGGTTTGTTTGGATTCTTTTGGCGAGCATGCGGTTCACTGCAAAGAGTTGCCTGGGTTTAAGTATAGGCATGATTTGGTGAGGGATGTTCTATGCGATGTCCTTAAACGAGCCGGAATTTCGGCTAAAAATGAAGCCCCCGTAAACTTTCTTACGGATCCTCAAGAAGGAAGATCTACATTACGACCGGCCGATATACTTGTTTTTGGGTGGGTAGGGGGAAAACACGCTTGTGTCGACCTCACAGGAGTGTCCCCTGTTGCTAGGATTAGGGACACTGGATTTGTAGCAGGCCAGGCAGCATTGAAGGCGGCATCGAGCAAGGTTGCTAAACACGAAAGAGCTTGTTTGGAGAATCAACACGTGTTTATCCCCTTCGCCTTTGACACCTTTGGTTTCTTAGCTCCGGATGTCGTGGACCTTTTGAATAGGGTTCCAGAAAGTTGTGTATAGTAACGTATCAGCCCATAAGAATCAAAACTTTGTTTTTAGTCGGATTGGGTTTGCTATCCAAAAGGGGGTTGCGGCGCAGCTTGTTGCCCGCTTACCTGCCACTTCGTTGTAAATCGTTTGGATTTTTCTATGAAATAAAAAGAAACTAATGAATATTCCCTTTTAAAAAAAAATAAAAAAAAATAAGCTCATCTACTTAGAGGTGCACAAATAGGGTTTTTTAAGAACCGGTTTCGTGTAGAAATTAGTTCCGGTTTTGTTCAACAAGGTTAACAACCGGGTAGAGATGGAACCAGTTCTGAGTAGGTTCAAATTTTTAACCTTATTTGACAGATTTCAAACTATAACTAAAATGATAAGAGTTCATGAACGTGTTTGGATATATCCTGCTTTGTCAAGAATCTTGTCAACCTCACCTTCATATTGATCCTAAACGTAGAACACAACAAAGGCAAACTGTAAGGACCCGGTCCCGGTGCCCTACTTTAATGTTGGATTTACTCATAAACACAATTCTACAAATCAGAGTTTATTAAAACTTTCGCGGAAACGTTAACTTTAATCATTCGATCTTTTCTTTAAAACATAATATACAACATCATATTTAAAACATCATTTCTTCAATCTTCATACGCCAGCCATTCAATCCATGTCATGTGTCATCCTCATGCCAGCTTGTTAAACATAATTACTACGCGCATACTAAAAGTCAGCTACACCGAGTGAGTTCTAGTTAATCAGGCAACATACAATACATTCTCATACATTCACGTATACTTATCCGAAGATACATATTCCTGCTTAACCGAACTTCATTTCTGACACTTTATAATTATCCGTAGGAGGACCATTGCATAATATCTATTATAAGAACAATTAGTATCATTTATAGAAGTAACAACTTGAATCACCCATAGAAGGGTCTATATAAACTATCCATAAAAGGATCCCTAGAGATTATCCATAGAAGGATCCTTAACGTTACCCATAGAAGGGACCCTATATACTTTTCATAAAAGGACAACTATACTTTATCCATAGAAGGAAATCTATACCTGATCCATAGAAGGAACCATATACATTGTCCATATAAGGTACTCCATAGAAGGAACACATGCTCAATTATATAATATCTGTATAAGGAACGCTAATAAGGTTCACAGTCCTTATTTACACTATCACATATCGAGTCTAGATCTCATAGTAGTTTAGAGGGATTTGCCATCCTAACTTACTATGCTGGACGTGGGTCTCACATACCATTCATGTACCTGCTTCAACACATATACGATAATTACATCGTAGCATACGAACACTCTAGGCGTTCTTCAGATCATTCATCTAAAAACCATACTCCCTAATGATACTTTCAATATCCGAAAATCGTTCACGCACCAACAGTCATTCATTCATAACATTCATACATAGTATCACATAATTCATCTATAGCATACACTTACCATTTAAGGTAAGTGTATTAACGTTCACAATGAGTATGCACACAGCCCCGAAAACATGAAAAGGAAATGGGGCTAGAAACTCACCTGAACTCGGTTACGTTCACCGTTAATGGTTATTCCTTTCTTTAGCTGTGCGCTACTAACTGTATAACAATTACATGTATCAATTAACTATCACTACCCATATTGCGTTTCCAGTCTAATTATAACCCTAAAAGAACGGGGGTCCGTGGGCAGCGCCCCTGGCAGCGGGGTTCTAGGGGCGGCAACCCGTATCGCGGTCCAAGGGGCAGAGCCCCTGGCTGGGGTTAAACTGCCAGGTCAGCTTGGAAAATTTTATTTTCATTAACTGTCTTAACACATTTTTCATTAGGATTTCCTAATATTATTTTATTGTCAACCTGTTAATCCTTTAAGGTATCTTTCGTTAGTTAATAAAGTACAAGGGCTATTTTGTAATTATATCATTCTTTTCTAAGTCCAAGGACCTTTCTGTCATTCTTTAAATCTTAATTCGTTACCCAGTTCGTTAACGAATGAGGCTCCTTCGTTATCTCTTAACGAATGGACTATTATAACGAATTGAACTTCATAGCGAATTGAACCTTTATAACGAACTGGCATTTATATCGAACTGCTTAACGAATTGTTTAATGGACGGAACTAGTTCGTTATTCTTCCTTAACGAATTGCTTAACGAATGAAGCTAGTCCGTTGTTTTTCCTAAACGAATCATCATAACGAATTACCGCTAATTCGTTAATTCTCCGCTAACGAATTAGGGTTAGGTCAGAGAATGTCAAAACATTCTTTGACATAACCTTAAACATTCCCTACGCCGCCGGCGCCGTCATGGCCGGAAAACCGAGATCTCCTTCGTTTTCCACCGTTTTTCACCATTTTTCGTCCCGTTTGATCCAAATCTGAGCTTTGATGACCCCTAAGCTCATCTTTTGATCTGTTTATACCCGATTACATCCGGATCTTGTGACTTTAACGGTTTAGGGTGTCGGCTCGTCGTTTCACGACTAGATCTAGCGGTTTGGATCCATACAATATCATACTATCATTACCTCGGGTCGGAAATCAATTCTTCTTCTTGGTTTCGGTTAGAGAAGGAAAGAAATATGAGAGAGAGCTTAAGTGTGTGTTTTGGAATGGATAAGAATGAACGATTATGGATTAATTAAGGTATTTATATCATGGGTCATGGGCTTAAGCCCATGGTCTTTCCCTTTTCCTTATTAACCCAAGTCCATTACCCATATTACTTAACCCAACACAAGCCCAACTCATAATAAATCGTATTTTATTTTATTAACCGAAACGAGAAAATAGGATGTTACACAAACAGAAGTACTATAAAATACAAAATATTAAGCTTTTAATCATATAACTTCTTACAAACTTTAAGAAAAGATTAAATAACAACTTTGATGAACCAAAAAGACAAATTAACAGCCTCTGTGACTGCACTAAAATATTCATAAAATTACCCCAAACCTATTAGATAAAAGCACTTCCTCTAAGAATGAACTTCCATACAACCGCACCATCTGCTTGTGTTCAACAGCCTCTGAGAATAAAATTGAAATAATGGAAGGTTAAAAGCATATGAAGCAAAATTATATCATGTGAATAGAGAATGAAATTAACGACACGCACATATTCATAAATTATATATAATAACTATTATTCTGCAATTAGAGTTAACCGAACCTACAACTGCAGCCCAACCCAAACCGAAACTAAACCGGTATTATCATAAATTATATATAATAACTATTATTCTGTAAATATTGTGAGGAGTTTCAATATTGTGAACTGCATATCAACCGAATATCATCTTTTTCAACTTTCATGACTCATTTTTAACATAACAGAAATGAGCAATCATGAAAGCAAGAAAATTTACCAAGACTTGTTCGAAGAATTTACGGATCCAGATGGGGGAATTGAAACTAAAAGCTCTAGATTGTTTAACCGGTGTGTTCTGGATCTGTAACAGGTCAGGTTCGGTTATTGAATTAGCAGGTCAAAAACATAAACAGTAGAGACTCGATTTTCACCCTTCTCATGCTTAAAATCTTTTTCTAGTTGAATTTGTATCTTAACACGAAGCAACGCTGAACCCTAGGTTGTGTGTCGTGCTAAATCATACATGATATGGAAAAATTATAGTGCAATCGAGCTAGGGTTAGGTCATGCATACCTTGTAGATGACAATGAGGGAGAGGATGGTCGGATGAGGCGGTGGTTTGCGGGGGTCAAAATCGCTTGTCGGTAGAGAGATAACAGAGAGATAACAGGAAGATAGGTAGCGTAAATGAAACCCTAGATCCAGCAGTGGAAGAAAAGGGTAGGGCGGTGGATTGGAATTTCAAAAAGTAAAAAGAACTGCCATTTCTAGATGGTTTGAAAGCTTAAGACCTTATGCATTAAGCACTTGTACCATATACTCTTATCATTGTAAAACTCTTAAAATTAAGAGATTTGTGTAAAAGACCTACGCGTGTCCGGGCAACCGACCCAATCCGCGTCGGTGTACGCACAAAGACCCGAGCCAGTGTCCGGTCCAAAATGTAGGCCGAGATTGAAAGTTCCTTGTAAGTACCGCAGTATTCGCTGAAGAGCATTCCAATGTGATGTTTTCGGCGAGTGCATATGCATGCAAACTTGTTGGAACGCATACGTGATATTCAGTCTGGTAAATGTTAGATATTGAAGATATTGAAGATATTGAAGAGCATCGGCTAAGCATCGAAATAGTGTTGGGTCTTCAAAATCTGGTCCATCCGAAGCACTCAGCTTCGGTTTTGTGTCAACCAGAGTTGGTTCCGATATGCTAGAAGTCATTATTGCGCGTTCCAATATATCGGACATGTAATTATGCTGAGACAAAAACATGACATTACTTTTTCGTTTATCCGAGATACCAAGAAAGAAGGTAAGAGGACCAAGATCCTTTATGGCGAATTCAGCTGCAAGTTTAGCCATGGACCGAGACAGAGTATGTCCGACGATGTGGTGAGGATTATGTCATCAACATAGATAAGCAAATAAGTTGTGTCATTACCGTGTTGATAGACGAAAAGAGAGTTGTCACAACGTCTGAGTAAACCCTACCGTGCAAACAAAATCTGTGAAGCGTTGGTACCACGCACGAGGGGCCTGTTTTAAACCGTAAAGAGACTTCTTGAGGTGGCAAACATGATCAGGATAGTCTTTATGGTGAAACCCCATAGGTTGGTACATTATACGGTCTCGTTAAGGTTCCCGTGTAGAAAAGCATTAGTTACATCCAACTGACGTATGGACCAAGATTGTGAAAGTGCAAGGGAAAGAACGGTCCGTATGGTTGCCGGTTTAACCACATGGCTAAAAGTCTCACCACAGTCAATACCCAGTTGTTGGTTACGCCCATCGCATACCAACCGTGCTTTATATCACTCCAATAACCGTCAGATTTAACTTGTGAAGAAATAACCACATATTACATATAATATTCATATGTGGTATGCGTGGTACCAATTCCCATGCACATTTTTAATAAGGGCATTAAATTACACATTCATCGCATGGCGCCATTCATGTGCGGACAAGACGGTTTTTGGGTTTCGAGGAATTGGTACAGTGGATGCGGCGTTTAGGTTAAACGGCTGTTTAGGTTTAACAATACCGTCCATGGAGCGAGTGCGAATTGTTCTGGAAGCGGGTTGGGTTTCTTGGGCCTGAGTTGTGGGTTGTCGGTTATTGGAGTGGACTGGATGAGCTGTAGGGGTGGGGTTTTGGGCCATAGGTGGTGGACTGGGAATATTAAGTATGTAGTTTAGGTTTGATAGTGGGGTCATGGATGGTGAGGGTTGGTGTGGGGAGAGTGGGCTGTGGGTTTGGGGTAGGGAAGCAGGGGTAGGTTGATTGAGTTGAGTGGTAGTGTTTGTTGGTTTTGACCGTTGGGTATACACTCATAGTGTAGGGTCGGTTGGGCGGGTAAATTGAGTGGTGTTGTTAGGATCGGGTGGAGGGTAGGAGTCGAGAGAGTTGGAGAGAAAATAGGGATGAATATTGTTGGTAAGGAAGTTGTATTTTTATAGGACGTGTGTGTGTATATTTTTGAACGAGAATACAGATTCGCCAAATCAAAAGTGACGACTGGTTATGATCTTTTGAGTGGAAAGGTCAAGACACTTGTACCCGCGATGTTGTGTGGGGTAGCCAAGAAAGACGCAAGGTGTGGAACGGGAATCTAATTTGTGAATTGAGGTGGGAGGAAGAAGTGGACAGCAAAGACAACCGAACACATGAAGATGGTCGTATGACGGAGAACAATTGTAAAGGAGGTGAGTGAGGGTTTTAAAATTGTGATTTTTACTAGGTAGGATGTTGATAAGGTAAGTGGCAACTTCCAACGCGTGGTGCCAAAAAGTATTTGGGAGATGTGATTGGGCTAGAAGAGTGCGTATGATGTTGTTAATCGAGCGGATTTTGCATTATGCTTTCCCGTTTTGAGATGATGTGTATGGGAACGAAAAACGGGACATCATACCATGTTGTTGACAAAAAGGTTTAAAAGAATTGTTTGAATATTCTTTTTCATTGTCACATTGGAATTGTTTGATTTTTCGTTCAAACTGTGTCTCAATTTGTTTATAGAATATAGTAAATGTAGGGGAGGTTTGGGATTTTTGGCATAAGGGGAAAATCCAAAGAAAATTAGAGAAATCATCAACAAATAATATATAATAACGATGACCACCCATGCTAATGATTGGTGAAGTCCATAAATCGCTATGAACTAAATCAAATGGTAAATAAATAGGAGTATTAGAAACATTAAATGGAAGTTTAATACTTTTACCAAAAACAAAAGGTTCACACAATTTGGAAATATCTTTATTACATTTAATTGAACTAGATGAATTAAGAAATTCTAATAAGTTCGCTCCCGGGTGGCCCAAGCGTTGATGCCATAATTCTTGAGAAAGGGCAGCAAAGGTGGTAGGATGTGAATCTTGGATAGTATTTGAGTTGTGAGCGGATATAGATTGTGACAACCCGCAAATATCCATACAATTCTTAGACAATAAGTAGACATAATTATCTTATATAAATGTCCTAGATTAGATTCATATTCATTAAATCATCAAAAGTTGCATTCGTGTATATCATATACGTTAGGCGATTATAGAAATTACTGCGTCACACGCACACATACCTGTCACATACGAACGTTGGTGTACCATATTTTGAATACTAAAATAATGCTTTTATATATATAAGTATAATTATATAACAACCCTGAGTCATGTGCAAAGTGTAACAGTACTTTTTAGTTGGTGAACAACTTCCCTAAACAAACCAACATTTTGACTGAATATGGGAATTTATCAAAATTTAAATAAGTAAATTTAGTAGTCACTTAATCATTTTAGCTCATACATATATTTTTAACTCAAATTAGTAATACGTTCTAAACTAATAATTAAGGATGGTATGTAAAACAAATTAATTTAACTCAAACTACTACATGTATTATTCTTTTGATTGATCTCACGACACACACATACAAATCGGTTGGTGTGTGTCCTACCAACCTTTTTCATTAAATCCACAAAATTGACATAATATATTATTTAAATAATGTTAAGAAACAAAACACAAAACCCCAAAATTTTATAGAAGAATGAAAAGAAAACAAAAGGACATGCATATGATCTTGACTCCAGTGAGAAAAAATTATCTTAAGTATAAGTCTTTCACCTAAACGGTATTAAAGTTAGGTCAACCTAGAAGAAAAGTAAATTTCAACAATACAATCCTTTGATTGATTCCCGACATGCATGCATGACAAGTCTTCATCACCATATCAAGTAGTGTAAAGGAAATTCAAAAGTAAGGTAATATACATGAAAGTTAGTCAACCCATATTCCTAAAATAATTATTCACATGTTTTTCTTCCTTCTACCATTACAACACCCACATACCTACAAATCACACTTCCATATGTTAACACAAAATAGTGTTTTATAACGATAACAATTTAAAGAATGGAAAAGTCAATGGAGATACTTTCCACCTTTACAATTAAATCCTAGCACGTGGCCAACCCCAAATCCTATATATTTTCTTGCAAATCGGTTCACCCTCACATATGACATCCCTTTAACCCTTCTTGCATTTAGTAATATGTATGTGGGACTTAGTATAAATAGAACCATTGGGATCTTTTGCAATAGTCACCCATTTTCAACACCAAACTAACTTTCACACCACCATTTTCCTTTTGCTTAGTTTCGGCTCCTACTACCACACCCTCAGTTGATCCAATTTTTCACCCAACATGTACATATATCACTCACTTGCTTCTCCACGGCCTAGTCGATAAAGGTGTTTAATCTCAAGGAGGAACCAAGGAGTATGAAGATTTTGCAAGTGCTAAAAGTTGGTTTGGCCAGTGCTCAAGATCATCTTCATCTCCCCACTAGAAATCTCCACTTAGCTTGTCTAGTGGACACATGTAGGTTGGATACCATCAAGATCTTTTGTCATCACTAGTCGTCGACACTTAGGTGAGTTTCACGGCCCTTTTCTCTTTTACTGTTTTACAAACTAGGGGGAGAAACATACTAAACTTATTTTGGTAACTTTGCATGGACTTAGTAAGTTTGCATAAACTTATTTAGTAACTTCCCATAAAATTGTTTGGCTACGTTTCATAAACTTATTTAGTAACTTTTCATAAACTTGTTTGGTTACGTTTCATAAACTTATTTAGTAACTTTTCATAAACTTATTTGATTACGTTTCATAAACTTATTTAGTAACTTCCCATAAAATTGTTTGGTTACGTTTCATAAACTTATTTAGTAACTTTTCATAAACTTGTTTGGTTACGTTTCATAAACTTATTTAGTAACTTTTCATAAACTTATATGATTACGTTTCATAAACTTATTTAGTAACTTTTCAAAAACTTATATGATTACGTTTCATAAACTTATTTAGTAACTTTGCATAAACATATTTAATAACTTTAAATGCACTTATTTCGTAACGTTACATAAACCTATTTGACAACTTTACATAAAATTATTGTATACGATAGTAAGCAAGGCATAGAATCTTTATATGAGCATGAGTTACACGAGGCCCTTATGATCTTCGGATCAATACATTCTATAATCATTAACTATGGGTTTACCCGAGGAAAATGTGGATAGTACTATCGGGATTGATCCCCCGCTCATGGTTAGTCGCTCTAACCGACGTGTTAATGGGAACATATATTCTATAATTCACACCGTGATGGCACGGTTACCGGGCATACATATGGATTTTGGTTTGATTATAGGCTCATTGTCATATATTAATTCGTATTCTTAGCTAGTCTACGGAGGACTATCAATCTTGTTTAGGTTATCGTATATATCATATTGCATTGCATACACTCATTTGTATATCTAAAAGGGTTGTTACGTTCATAAACATAAACTTTTTGGACAACGTTTTCATCGGGAAAACGCACTCATGTCAAATAAAGTTTTCAAATTCATAAATAAGTTTTAAGGTACATTTTAATCACAAAGACATAAATAACTTTTAATCCGCGTTTATTTACGTAAACATGAACAAGTTTTAAAGCACGTTTTTGTTATGAAAACATAAGCTTTTGATAAATGTTTTAATCATGAAAGCATATATTTTAAAAATCATTACTTGTTTTATACATTTTAAATATTTGAAACTCAATATTCTCAAAACAACGGGTTTAATCATACATTTAAAACCTGTGAACTCACTAACATTATGTTGACTTTTAAGTATGTTTTTCAGGTTATTAAATTCAGGAAGATATTTCTTGGCATATACACGCATAGAATCGCATGTAGGATCACCACGTTAATCAATAGCTGTGATTATCCATGAGCGTCGCACACCCGCGTTTCCGCCTTGGCGGGGTGTGACATAGATCCCCATAGCTATTGTTGCGTGGGATTCGAGCCTTGGTCTTGAGGTCCTTCACAAGAAAACCAAATGGGTTAAATTTAATAGATATTTGATTATCAGTGGTGAGACGACGGACAAATAAAAGGTTTTTAATAATGTTTGGTGCAAGGAGGACATTGTTAATTTGTAGAGGTGGGTACGGGGGTGGTAAGGTTTGGTTGCCTTGTCAAATTACAGGAATGGTATTACCATCACCAACGATTATGTTTCGTGAAATACCCGTGTTGAAAAAGGATGAGAAGTTACCTGGAGTGTTGGTAATATGATTCCTTGATCCAGTATCCATAAACCACTGTTGCTCTGGTGGATTGAGAGCCATGGTGTGAAGTGCTTGTTCAATATCTGTAGGCGTGTACCCCATATTATAAGCTTGTACGGGTCGAGGTCCGAGAATCCATTGACCCGACATCCCCGGCGTGTTAGATGTTGGATACGGACACGGTGGATTCGGGTTCCGTTGTTGCCATGGTGATTGAAACATTCTAGGATTAGCCCACATTGATGTTTGAAGCATTCCGAGATTAGCCCACATTCCCAGGAAGAGAATGTATGGCGAAAACTGTGAACTGCAACCCTGATCGAAGGTGTCACGACCTCAACCACATCCGCGACCATGAGTCCCGGCCTGCTGCTGCTGCTTGAACCCGGGCTGCCGTGATTGATTCTGGACGTCCGAGCCGGGTGAATTGGTGCCGTCGGTTTTACTGATGTTAGAGGATGCATGGAGAGCGGTCCCAGCAGCTTGTGAGGAATGTATGGCTTGAGATGCAAGTTGCGTTTCTTTGTGGCAAAGGGCTGACCGGACCTCGTTAAAATCGATAAGGGGCTGTTTGTGGCGAATGACCGAAGCAATTGTTTGGTATTGCTCCGTTAACCCGCCGAGAAGCTGCAAAACCAATTGAGTTTGGGTTAGGGGTACATCAACGTTATAAAGTTGATCCGCTAATAGTTTAACCTCTTGACAATACACCGCCATATCTTTGAAGGATTCGAGTCTCGTGTGGGTGAGTTTTGTTTGAAGATGAAGAGCACGAGATGCTTTGTAGTCCTGAAACATGTTCTCAAGGGAACGCCACGCATCGAAAGCCGTGGTGTCTTTCTTGACAATGGTTCGAAGAAGGTCCGGAGAGATTGTACAATAAATCCATTGCAAAACAATCGCGTCTAGTCATTTCCATGACTCGCCGGTTGCACCAGAGCCAGAGAAGGCCGCAACTTTGTCTTTACTGGCGGCATCTGGAGGGGTGACTAGAGTAGGTTGTTGTGGTGGTCCAAGGTGGTCTTCAACAAGGTAAGCTATACAATGTATCTTAAACAATTATGACCAGGTTATATACTGTGAGCTTTCATTGTCAAGGGTGGCTCTAATAAAGTTTCGAATGTTGGAAACGGTTATAGCAGGATGGATCTTTGAGTCCATAGCCGTGTATCGGGAATGAGAGGAAAAAACAAGGAAGTGAAGAAGGATCGAGAAGGGAGGGAGGGTCACCGGAAAAATAACCGGTGGCTAGGGTTGAGGAGAGAAATTTTTGCTTGATGCCATGATAAATATTGAATTGATCACCTCTCTCATTCCATTCAATGATACAATATATAGATACAAAGTTTATCCCATATTTTCGGATGAGATTTGCATGATCACAAAGAGATCAATATCAATTATAAAATAAGATAAATATAGACAATATATACTCTATTAAATTCTCTAATAACACAATCATTGAGTAAGTTATAGTAGTAACGGATAAAAGAGCATAGAGAAATGAATAAGGTAGCACAAACTCCAGCATATTAACTCCTGTAAATGCTGACTATTATAACTAAAGTGACCCTTTTATATGGTACCAATTTCTCCAATTTTACATAACATGGTTACAAAATAAACGCACTGAGGTACGTATAACACCGACTCTAAGCAAATATAAAGAAATACACAATCCTAAAACTAATATAGAATATTGGCCCTACAATCTCCCTCTAGGATTGAGTATGTCCAGGAACCTTCATCAAGTTCCTTGTTTCGTCTTTATTTCTCAAAATCTAGTACTTGTCTTTATCCAAGAGCTTGAACGAGACTGGATCTTGACAATTCTTTATTTTTGATCTTGAAGACTTGAACTTCAATCTTATTTCCTCGGAAAGATCGGCAGCAACAAATTTTAGAAACATCAGATGCGGGAGGCTCGGCATCTAATTTTCCATTTGTTGACTTTCTTGTGCCCACTTGTTTCTTTGCTTTGTCCATAGACTGATCTTCAGACACAATCAGTTCCTTGTTAGGTTCAACCGCCAACTGTCACATTCTCGTTTTCTTTCAAGCGCTTCAGCATCTGTAACTTCAGTCTCTGCAAGCCAGGACACTTGATCTTGATCTACATGTACATGTACTGCTACACAAAACTTAGAGCAGATAAGATTTGTTCACAGACCCTATCGAGGGTTAAAGAAGAATTTTGCTTTTCAGAGCATGCTCTTGGTTTGAAATGTTTGTAGAATACCTCTGAAATTTTATTTTATCTTGACTTTTCATAAAATACGAATTTCAGTCTCTCAACTTGTAAATGATTTATTTAAGTCACAGGTTTCCAACGAACTTTGTATGAATGACCTTGACAACAAAACACATGATTTTGAATAAAAAAATGTTTAATAAAATATGTACAAACACATAAGAACTTAAAATCTTTTTGGAATTTTCATATATTATAATATTTCGATTATATATATATATATACATAATATTTTGAAGTTGAAACATAAAATAAAACAAGAAAAATGAAAAGATAGGAGTAAAGATGAATTTAATATTATATAACAATAATATTTACATAATTTTCTAATGAGTTTAATATTTTTGCGAGAAAGATCGCAACATAGAATCACATTGTCTATAGTGTCCTAGATCACACTTCTATTTGGATATTATTATGCCAAGAACCCAAAGTCTGTCCACTTTAAACTTAACAAGTATTTTGATTTCACTTTGATACATTAAGGTATTAATTAGGGGCTGTTTGGGATTCCTTGTTTGTGCTCCTTATAGCTTATAACTTATGGGTTATAAGTTATAAGGTGTTTGGGAAAGTTAGGTTTTGTGGGTGTATAAGGTATAAGTTACAACATTGTAACTTATACCTTTATGCCTTAAATAAGGTATAAGGAGGTAAAATAAGGAATCCCAAACACCCCCTTAGGCACAGTGCTTATGTGGTCCCCTGTTAATCCGACATGTTACAAACTCCATCATACCTCAAGCATAGTTTGTGTTCATCAGTATCACCCTGAATTGACTCCGACCCCCTAATGATTGATCAAAACATTTTGAGCTTCTATAGACTTTTGAAAACTTTTCTTTCAAACAATATGTAAAGGTTGAACCATGAACTTACTAGCCTTGTTGACTTATGCCTTCATATAAAGTGTTTAGGACTTACTTGTTTGCCCCGCGTTACGTGGTTTTAATATACCCCTTTTTGTTTGATAAAATTATCAACATTTTTGTTGTTTCTTTTTAAATACTTTTTGAGTATTTTGCAGTTGTTCTACTTTTTCAGTGATTTTTGACATGTTTCAATATTTGAAGCTAAAGCAAGATATAATTTTTTATTGTGACTAATCACTAACAGGCTCATGTATTAATGACTATTAGGATTTTTGCCTTCATTGATATGACTTATTTGGAGTCGGCAACCGCTTCATAAGAGTGTAGCCACTAGCATAGGCAGATACTTAAGTTTATATCACTATGATATTTACTCATTTGTCTACACATCAAGCAATGATCTTGTTGGCTTTTAATCTACTCTTTTCATGTGCTAGGATCACCTAAGACAGTTTCTTATCATGCTCCAAAGGTCGGATCTATTTCTCAAAATTTAGGAATTTTATATTATCCGACTCTCTCTAAGCAGGAGCTCCCTCTAAACGAGAGAATATCTTTTAGAAAAATTTTCAAATTTTCTTAACAAAATAGAAATAAAAATAAAATATAAAATATTTTTGACAAGTTGAATGACTTAATTTTTTGTTTTTCTTATAGCAAAAGTGAAAATCATTTTGGTGAGTTAAACTTAACTCATTTTCTCCCTCTAAAATTGTGACATATTTGAAAAATATTTACAATTTTATATACAAAAAGATAGATAGGTTGTTTTAATCAAATTTGAACGATGGATTTAGTGAAAAGGTTAACAAAGTTGTTGTCATATGGACTATCTTAAGCATGCATTATCACATCATACAACAAAGTTGAAGAGATTCAAACCGAAACCCAGCAGCTGACGCTGGATCCATCACATGAAAGTAGTGTTTGAGAAACGCTCGACAAGTTGTGGTTGATCAATTTGAACAAGGTTGGCATTGTTGAAGCACAAAGTATGAAACATTTTCCTTTCCCTGAAGTTTGTCCTCCCATGTCGCTTATGAAAGACTCGAATCCGCCATCGAATGGTTTAGCGTCAAATAGCAAGGGTTCGTCTTCCATCATATGTCAGGTGCAACCACTATCTAATTACTGAATACTCTTGATAGTCCTCATTGATTGACCCAACATGAACTAAGCGTTTAAATGGACATGGGTTCCTGAGACTTAGTTGTCTCGGGAAATTCGACCATAGATCAACTAAACTTCATTTTATTTCATGAAAACAATTTATTTCTTGGCGACTCATCGCTTGAAGAACAGTCTTTAGGAATCCAAGCACAAACTCGTTCCTTGGTTTTGGCAATTTTGGACTTTTGTTTTCTATATTTTAAAACATTTTTTGGTGAATCCTTAGACTTTTCAGTCTTAGGATCCTTTTTGATTTTATTCTTTTTAGTTTTCCAAAATGGTTTTCTCTTCTGTTTTACTTTATTGACTTTGGATCTCACATCCACTTCACTGGCTTCACTATCCGCATGATCAGTCCTTGATTCTAGGCTACTAAAAGCACCTTTTGGGGACTGACTAAGCCGCCTTTGAATATCAAGCTGTTGCTTGAACCAGTGCTTGCAATGGCTTGCAAGGTGAGAAGAATGACCACAAACAAAACAACATTTTCTCCTAGGAGCACTATAGAACTCAGCAGAACTATAAAATGGTTGGTGTGGTGGGAAAGGTGATCCGTGGAAAGGAACATGATTATAAAACACATTTGATGATTGACCCCGATCATCAAAAACATTAGTGTAATATGGATCAACAAAATTTTGTTGATAATGACCATAATAGTTGTTATCAAAATAGTTGTATGACTGAGGATTTTGTGATTGATTACTTGTTTGAGAAAATGATCTTTTATTTGGTGGCACATATTTACATGAAGTACTCGTTTGATTATCATTTTCAAACACTTTTCTTTTACTTGAATAATCCTCAGTCTTACAACTTGATGATGAACAACTATCTATGTTCACCTCAACAGGCCTTTCCACCGACCCACTTTCTTTTCTTCTACACAAACTGTTGAAGAAGATGAACTACCATTAGGACTAACTATAGGAACAACTGAATCAACAGTGGAGCAGCAGGAACAAATGTCTTTGAAATTGGCACATGACCAATACCATAAACCATTTCCTCCTCAGGAGGAGAGTTAAAATCAAAGCGAGGAAGGCTAGTATAGTTATTATTAAAAGGCGGTGGTACGGCAGAACTATCATAGCCTATTCCAGTCTTTATCCTTAACTCCATTTGTGACCCAATTAATATATTCAGCTTTTCATAAGCTAACTCAAAGTTTTCTATGGCATTTTTCTTTGGGTTAACTCAATTTCTAATTTAACAATTTTAGCGTTTAGTTCAATTACGTGATTTTTATGACGTTTGGCAAAATTTGTAGCAATGGAAACTTTTTCCCTAAGATTTGCCATATCATTACCATGAGTGTTAATTCTAGTAGTATAAATCTTTGCAGCCTTTTTAAGATCTTCATTCTGACATTTAATGCTATGAATTTGTTTTAGGATTTTAGCATTATGATTTCTATAGTGTAGAACTTTATCTATGCAAGCTTGTGAACAGAGTTTATGTACCTCGGGAATGAGAGAGGCAGGTGTAGGAATTCCATCAGTGGTGCTTGACGAGGTGCTTGCTTGACTACTTCCACCTGCTGCACACTCGGGGATGATAAGACTTGCTTGACTGCTTACACCCACAACACTTGTCTCCGCTTTATTTTCTTTTGACTGATTGTTTATTCGAAGGTTGGCATCCATTGATTCAAAAGACTTGATGGTAGAAGTCAACTCTGAGATTGTTAAGGTATCCAGGTTTGTCATTCTCTTGATGGTAATCACACTGCTGTTCCATGTGTAAGACAGTGAATTCAACAACTTCATGTTGATCTCAGACAACTTATTTGTGATACTGACACTACTCAATTTAATAACGAGTTACTCAAATCTGTTGATGAGAAAGGCAATCGATTCTCCTTGAATATGTTTAAACTTATTGAATTCTTCTTTGAACATGTCCTTTCGGCCTTCCCTTATATTGAGACTCGCTTCAAGCTAGAATTGCAAGACCTTTTTTTTTAACGGGTAAACGGGTCAAAGCCAACGGTCAACTGGTCAAAGTCAATGGTCAACTCGAATTACTTTGACTCGATTAGATTAGAAATTTTTTTAAATAAACTAATTAAAATAATATTAGTTTACAATAATATTTATAAATCTCATTCGACTACATTTGAATAGATTTTTTTTAATAATAAAATGATTATAATAATATTAAAATAAAATAATATTAAAATTTCCATTCGAATACATTCATATCATTCGAATAGATTTTTTCTAATAAAATGATTATAATAATATTAAAATATTATTGAATATAATAATATTAAATATTCTATTCGAATACAACAATCAATCGAATACAATTTTTAATAATATTAAAATAAAATAATATTACAAAATTTCCATTCGAATACTTGTACTCATTCGAATATAATTTGAATTTTTTTTTCGAGGAAGATATGAAGCCAAAGATCGATAAAGTCTAAAGGATTTTAGCCTAAAAGTCAATAGATTGGTCTAGATCTGAGTTTTATACCGGGTCTGAACTCGGGCACGAAAACCAAGAACACCAAGATCTTAGATTTGAAGATTTTCGGGTATTTCTTTGATGTAAAGCACTCCAAAAGCAGTCGGTAACATGAAGAACAACCTCAAATCTACCAAAAACTAAGATCAAAACCTGAAAAGTTTGATTTGAAAACCACAAAGTTGAGTCGAAAGCTCTGATACCACTTGTAAGTCCTCTTTGGATGGATCTAACAACTTTACTCAGATCAATGTGTGTTATTAGCTAGCGGAAATCACTAACAACACTCGGATCTCGGATCTTAGTTTATAAGAAACAAAAAGAAAGAAAAGTAGAAAGTGGAGGTCGGTGAGAGTGTTTGGTAGAAAGAAATCTCTTTATTTCTAAGTGGTGTTTTTGAATTGTGAAAGGTTAGTGAAGACATGGGGTAACATGACCCTTTTATATGGTCCCCATTTCTCCAAGTTTACATAACATGGTTACAAAATAAACGCACTTAGATACGTATTACACTGACTCTAAGCAAATATAAAGACATACGCAATCCTAAAACAAATATAAAATATTAGCCCTACAATTTAACCTTTTCCAGTTCAAATCATTAACTAACCTGTGAAGTTGCCACCTTTGATCATTATTTACTAATTGCTAACATTTCAGGACATCATCGTACATGTTTTGGACAAAAATCAGCTAAGGATCAAGTATCCAAATCTGTTATGTAGGTAAGGTGCCAATTCGATGATAACGAGTGTATGAGCGTGATATTGATGAACACGATGATTTGATCACAAGGGAAAAAGCCCTTAACCAAGATAGTCTTACTTCGGTCAAAACTTATCAAGGCAATCGTTGGTAGAATAGCTCCGGTCAATGATTAATAAAATAATCTTTGGTCGAAGTACTTTAGTCAATGATCGACAAGGTAACATTTGGTCGATAAATATATGGTTATCTCGGTCTCCAAAACAAAAAACCCCCGGACGGTGAAAACTATCACCGTCGAGTTTATTGATGAACAAAAGGTGATTACAAATGTTTGTGGAGTATGTGATCGAGATTACAAAGAATATCTAAGTGTGTAGGGAGAGTATTTGCTTCTGCTCTAGTGTGTGTGTAAGTACATGTGTCCATTCCTACTCAATCACACTCAAATATATAAGGAAAAAGTAATTAACAAACTTAACAACTTCATCCTTTAAATCCGCTAGTCTTCCAATCTTCATCAACGTGCCCTTTGATCACGTGCTGATAGCCACTCACTAGCAATAAAATGGTAGACTTGGTCTACACTACTACAAAAACAAGTATTTGTTACGACCAAATCCGTAGCTAATCCGTAGCAAATAGGGTGTTTGCTACGGATTAGCTATGGATTTGGTCCGTAGGTACAAGTCTCGTAGCTAACTTATTTGCTACGGGTTTTTTCTACGGAAACATAATTTTGCTACGTGTTTAGCTAGCAAAAGAGACGTCGTTATTTTAGCTACAATGGCTACGAATTTTGCTACATAATTCTTTGCTACGATTTTTTAGCTACGAGTTGTTAGGTACAGAATTTTGCTACTTTCATTTAGCTACGAAATTTGGCTATGATTTTATAGCTACGTAAGTTTGCTACGGGTTTTTAGCTACGTAGTTTGCTACCAAGTTTTAGCTACAACTCTGGCTATGATATTCATCTAAAGATTTTTCATGGTATGGATAAATTTGCTATGATTTTTGCTATGAATTTAACTACGAATTTTAGATGATTTTTAGCCACAAATTTAGCTATACATTTTGCTATGGATTATATAAGATTTTAGCCATAAATTTATACATTTTTTGTATTTTCAAATTATATTTTTAATATTGTTCATACTTTTCCCATGTAAACATTATATTTAAATTTTATAATTTATCATAACAAATATAAATTTTCAAACCAAATGGCATTAAATATCCAAATTTAATACAAGAAATATCTATATAATCCAAAAAGTATTACAATAAAAACTAGAATCTCCATATATCATTGAAGTTGATATCATGATAACAATTGAAGTTTCTCATTCAATTCAGCAAACAATCTTGCATTTTCTTCAACTTTCTCCAACATAGAATGTTTTGCTACTTTTCCTCTTTCCAACTCAGCTATTTTTCCCACCAACAGTTGCACATGTAATTATATTAAATTCGCACAATATTCTTAAAACACATCAATATTCAATGTATATACAAAATAAAAAAAAACTTGTACATAAAAAAATTACTAGTTTGTAAATGTGTGCAACCAGTTGGTAAGTTATTTGTTTTGTTTAATATTAAACCTGGTATAAACTATATACTATTCTACGTCATGGTCTGGTTCTATTCGGCTAGTTTCCGATATAAACCACAAACCAAACTTTTGGTTTGAAGTTTTTAAGAAACTAGAGAAACTGATGAACTCGTCCCATAAAGTGTGTTTCAAAACCTGAACCGATCCATGAGTAATTGGCCCGGTTTCGGGTTGTACCCAATGCACACTTCTGATTGGGAGTTGGGACGAAAAGAAGACTGAACTCTATGCATTTTTTTTCTTAACAGATATTACAAACCTTGTTACTTATCTGCGATGGAAAGGAGCTAGCGATACTCAGCTTTGATGGTACACCCGTCAACACGACATATGGGTTAGTGATGTTGCTAGTCACGTATAGCTAACGTTTTTTCTTCCCCCTCGCAATAATTATCAAATCTTGGGTGTAAGCTAGCGTCATCTCCATACTTCTTTAAAACCACTTATACGATTCCTACGATGGGAACATTAACATTATATAGTCAATTAGTAAAAAAAGATAAATTCACAAAGTAACAAGACTTACACAAGCGTCACCGGCCTTTGGGTCGACACAATCCACATTCTTTTTCTTGAATAATCTCTTCCATATCATTAGATTATCCGAAATCCACATACGCTAACTCGCTGCAAATCGACAACTTATATAGGGGTCTTGAGCCTTTCTTTGCACGTGTTTGACCAGAATTCACCAAACTTAGTATGTCGCTTCAATGTGTTTCCTCTTCTTCCCACAGGTAGTATTTCTAAAAAGAAAAAAAAAACTGATTAATAATTTTTATACTCTTTAGTAAGTTATATTCATTATTATAATAAAAATATGAATCATAAATAATA
The DNA here is from genome assembly GCF_021521415.1 of Bidens hawaiensis. NCBI lineage: Eukaryota > Viridiplantae > Streptophyta > Magnoliopsida > Asterales > Asteraceae > Bidens > Bidens hawaiensis. Next base: position 379,944 of record NW_027493400.1, on the reverse strand, counting down.
AAACAAGGCACTTAAATCATACTCCAGGTTTCTAAAACAAACTACTTTGTAACTAAAATCTTGAAAATTAAAAGGAAATTAACTCACCATGGAAGACAAAAATTGATTTATATGACTGATAGCATGGCAGAACACAACAACAATTTATGAGTTCTTTGATCGTTCACATGTCTCGATTTTGCTCATTGCAGAATCCATTTCGTTGGTAGTTCACCCTCTCTATGTTGGTCACAACTACCTCACAAGATTGCAAGAATATTTCAACCTCTTTAAGAATTTGATTCCAACCAGATACTTTTATCCTTATCACAACTTGGGTGACATGCAGGACACCATTCCATGTTATGTCCTTCGGCCATATCCATTGTTTGATGCCAACACCAAACACTCACCTACAATGCAAAATGTAAGTAAATACGATTGCATACAGTTTGATAAAAAGAGAGAATTTTATTTGAAATCAAGCCTTATACCCACAGTAATTTCCGTTTAGTTAGAACAAAGACCTGCAAGGTTTTAATAAAATTACTTCAAACCCAATAAATTTATGTTCAATTAGAACATTACGATAGCACTAAATTCACAACACTATGATAACAATAACTTGTAGATAAAGGGAACATACAAAAATTTCCAAGCAGCAAAACAAAATATGAATACAATAAGCCACATAAATGTCAAAATTGAAACCAAACACATGTTTATTTCTCACTGAAGTAATTATTCTATATAACAGGAACCAAATATATATAGGTGAACTTAACAAACTTGAAATACTAAGTAAAATTATTTAACAATATTACCTTTGTTCAGAAATTCTTAAGCAATAATAACACTGCAGATCCTTGACGCTTTTCATCAAACAGTTAGTGTGCATCTTCTAACCTATTCAAACTCACAAAAAAATGAGTATGTTAAAACAAAGCAATAAGTAAAGGGAAAAGAAATCACCAATGTTGTCCTTAACAGGTATACCAAAGAAAAAGAGTTCGATTTCGGCACACAAACAAGCTCTTATAACTAGGCGCGGTGGTGATTTGTCAGCAATAGCGCTGGGGGATTCAGGGTTCAATGTTGGTAGGGTCGTCTGGTGGTATAATGGTGGTTCAAGGAGAGTCTCTAGTGATGAGGCGAAAATTCAAATTACGGCAAATAGCGGTTGAAAGACGGAGTAGATGGGGATGAGCGGTAGATTAGAGTTTAAGAGTAAGTTAAGGAGGGAAACTGAAATTAATAATTTAGATTTGGATTTGAGCCTTGTTTTAGTATAGGAGGGAAACTACGTCAAGGAAACATGAAAATATATATATATATAGTTTTGGTTTTTTAAAATTAAAAAGATATTTAAAATAATAAATATTATCATATGGTATAATATTAATTCAAAAATTAATTCAAGAACTAATAATAATTTCTAGTTCTTAAAGAGTTTTAAATATACTTAAGATACGTATTAACAATATATATATATATATATATAAAATATTTTGTGAAAACATAGTTTTGTGAGAAGCATAAAATAGATGTAGACCCTTGAATCTAGTGGTTGAAATTAGTAGTTTCAAAAAGTTGTATAGTTTCTTATTTACATGGTATAGTGTCTAATTTATGTGGTGTAGTTTATTTTAAAGTTTTCTCACACTTCTCACAAAACAATTATTTTCTATTTGAATTCTTTTCTATATATATATATATGTATTATATACTAGCTTTCATCCCCTGTAATACGGAGTTGATTTATATTATTCATTTATAATATTTATTATATTTTTTGGATTTTAATTTTATTTATTGTAAAAAAGTTAATAATATACTTCGGATTTGATGGTGAAAGGGTTTAACAAATTAATGAGATGTTATAACCCGGTTTAAAAGTTTTATAGGTTTGGTAAGACTCATAACCCGCTTAATTTTTTACTACAAATTGCTTCTTAATTATAAATACTATCCTTTTTCAAAAAAATCATATATTATTTTTTTCATATATCCCTATTTTGTAGGATTTTCATATCAAATATTTTGTGAGATTAATTTTTAATTTAAAGAGATGTTATAACCCATTTAAGGGCTATCTGGGTTTGGTGAGACCCATACTCGTGAATTCGGGTCAAATGTATGAAAAACCTCTATTTACAAATAATGCAATCTACTGACGTGAGAGAATGTAGGGTACTACCAGAGAGCTTTTATAGGTTTCGTCTATCCCCCGTATAACGGGGTTGTTTTAATTATTCGTTTACAATATTTATATATATTTTTTGGATTTTAATTTTAATGTAAGGAAGTTAATAATAATATAATATATTTAGTTGATTATTAAAGGGTTTCACAAAAAAATGATACTTCGTATGTTATAACCTAGTTTAAAAGCTATATAGATTTGGTTTGATCCATGATCCACTTATTTTTTTTACTATAGAATTGTTTCTTATAAATAATATCTTTTTTTAAATAAAATATTATATTTTAGATCCCTATTTTATAGGATTTTTATATAAAAAAATTTGATGAGATTGATTTTTAATTTAATGAGATGTTATAACTCGTTTAAGGGCTATATGGGTTTGGTACGACCCATACCCGTAAATTCGGGTCAAATGAATGAAAAGTCTAAATTTACAAATAAATCAATCTGATAACTTGAGATAATATAAGAAGGTTTCGTTTATCTATATTTAATATATATATTGAATTTTCTAGTCCTATGTGTTTATGGTTTTTGAATATCTAATTTGAAGATAAATAAAAATGAAAACAAGTTTACAAAAATCATGTTGACAAAGGCCTGGGCCTATATTATTTTGCTAGGGATTTCAGAAAACTATTTTTAAGTTATTGTGAAACAAGCCTAATAGCTTACACATAGGAAAAGGACATGTAGGGAGAAAGGGAGAGATTTCATTAATAGGGTGTATATTGCAATGAGGTATAATAAGATGTATATAAAGAGAAGATAACTTGGACAATAAGCCTAATCTATATTAGGTATTGATAACCACAATAATATATATTTATAACACTCCCCCTTGGTTATCAACTTAATACGCATGTTGATGCTGCCTCATTAAAAACCTTGCTAGAAACCCAGTGGGACAAAACCATAGCTAAGGGAAAAAGAGTGCAGCGTGTATTGTTTCCCCCTGATTTATAAATCTGTCAAAATGGTAAATATCGATCTTCTATGAAAGTTGCTCAAAACTTTGTAGTCAATCATTTGCGTCTTCGTTCGTTGACATTTGAATCCTTAAGTTGAATGATATTGTATGATCTACACGTGAAAACTTTTATTGCTTCATCTGGTAAACACTATGATCCTGTTGTGTTTCTCTGCATCAACAAGACTAACCAAACTTTGTTTTGATGGGTTAGTAAAATATAAACACATATTTTCATACCTGAAATATATGTTTTAACCCATTCTGATATCTCATAGCAGGACACATGCTGATAAATATAAATAAAGAAAATAATAATATAGCTAACAACATAATGCATATTTGTATTTAATTATGGTATTTCTGAACCAATAATATTTATATTCAGATAGACAATGATATAGAGTCATTGTTTGACATCCTTTAGTGCTAAAAGGATTAAATTTGTCCATGGTAAAATGTCTCAACATTTTCTAGATGCACTTTGATGGATTTATAAGCATATAATTACACATATACTCAAACTATAAGTCGAACAATAATCACACTGTGTCAAGTTCTTTCAAAAAGATTTTTCTCTTTAAAAGCTCATAAGTTTTTCTTGGTGATATGTACATCATTGTAAATTAATTATATCCAACTTATCTCCCTCTTTATCAAAATATCTCTTGATTTGTGCCAAAGTCAATTCGAATAATTTAGTCCATACGTAATAATCATAAATCCATGCATTCACGAACCCATCATGGACTTCTTGTCAACTTGACAATTTATGCATACACTTCACTTTTCTAGGATTTTTTGCTGCATAAACTTGCTCATTAACACATAATTTTATGTCACATATCAAAATTCCATATTGTACAATTTTTTTGTTTATTGAGATATTGTACTCATCATGTGCATTCTCTTCTATGTGTATGCTTATTGATGCACAAGAATTCCATCATTAAGATGTATCAATCAACCTTTCAAGTACAACTGCCTTAGGAAACTCTTCAGGAGTTTCATTTATGTTCAACATATTCAATAATCGTAAAGTATTCAAATACGACTCTATACACAACAATTAATATGTTCTCGAGAACTTACTTTACATGATTTGATAATTTAAATCCTTCATATATTTTCTTGTGAACTTTCAGTATCAACTGAATAACAATATTTATTAGACGCATATAAATTCTCTCATTATATTACCAGACTGTTTAGTTATCGGAAAGTCATTGCTTCCACCATTGGAGAATGTGTCTCCTCATAATTAATCATGGGTCTTGCATCAATTTTTCCTTATATCACTTGATGAAATTTCATAACTCATATGCAATACCCGTTTGTATCTAACACATTTTACAACTTTAGTTGTACGGACTGCTGGTCCAAAACTTTCCGTTATTTAGAGAATTCAACCCTGCAGTGTTTGCGTCTTTCCGCTTTGGCCAATCATTTTTCATAGGCAGATTTAGATTCTTGATCCTCATCATCATTTCAAGCGCTAATTATATATATAAATGAAAGTATAATGACGTCGACTTTATTTCGATTCCATATATATTTATAGACATGATACAATAATTTTTGAGAGCTCTTTGTTTTCAGGTACCTAAAGTTCTTTAAGAACCATCATGTCTAATCTCATTCAAGAGACCTTTTACTGCACCTCGACTTGACCATCTTTATTACTTGCTCCAATTTTCGAGGAAATTTTACATTTGGAACCGATCAATATACCACGCTACAAGCGTGCATTAAACTTATTATCAATACGTGTTTGTCCTTTTAGGACATATATTAATTGGAGCATTAGCAGTTTGTATATGTGTCTTAGTTAGACACTCCCTTTTGGTCAGTGAATCGTCTGGTAGATGATTCGTTAATCTTTATACATGAATTATCCTTTGAACTTTTAGTTCATATAATTTAGTTTGAGGATCAGTGATAATTCATTCAAACTAAATTCGTTTTCCTACTGCTTTATATCTCCATCTAATGTTGGGAATGTTAATTCACTAAAGTGAACACCGATGAGCCATAAACAAATATCTCACTAATGGCTCTAAGAATTTAATCATAGATAAAATTTAATACCCGACATAAATTCCCAACTTCCTGTGTGGTCTCATCTTTGTGTGTTGTGGTGGATTAATTTCAATATATAACACACACCAAATATTAGATGATAAATAATTGGTTCCTGACCAAAAACCAACTTTAATGGTGAAAGGGTATGTACCCGCCTCAACACCGAGCAAGGCGGGTCAACCCACAAAATATAGACAAGAGGCTTGAAATCAAGACACTATGAAGGCACAAAGCCAAAACCTATGCGCATGGCGCATATCACATATGCTCATGCATCACATGCTCAGGCATCATATGCCCAGGCACCACACATGCTCAGGCATCATATGCCCAGGCACCACACATGCTCAGGCATCATATGCCCAGGCATCACATATGCTCACGCATCACATATGATTACGCATATCACATATGCGCGTGACGCATCAGCGCGCGGCGCATATCACATGCTCGTGCATATCACATCTGCGCATGAAACATCTGCGCGTGAGAATAAAGAGAAGACCTCGCGCATCCTCAGGATTAGCGCATATCACACATGCACATAATCAACCTCGTCCTTATCCAAATCAGGATTAGGGCAACCTTGATTGTGCACGTCAGACAACCTTCCAGAAGGTATCTTTTTAAGGAATAAGAATATGCTGATGTCGACAGCTGCCAATGAAAGGTGGACAACTCAGCATAAACCATGTGCTACCACGTGATTATAACCAATGAGAAAGCACCAGGTGTCCCAGAGGACACGTGGCGCAGAGCAATTGGAGGAGGCCAACAAGGCTGAGCCCAATCAGTGGAAACCCTAGCACTATAAATACAGCATCAACTCCACAAGGAGAGACATTCAATCATATTCAATTACATTCAATCACAGACAGTTACAGTCAGTAACACACATCAGATAACATCCAATTACAGAGTATTCAGCTATTAAGCAATACACTCAAAATTCCTTACTCTCCCATATTATTATCTTCTCCCACAAATACTTATTCTCACACCGGAGGGTTACCCCAAAGAGGACCCTCTGTCCCTTTCTGAGGGGTAAGTTTACGGTGCTGTTCATTTTGTAGGTGGAAGAACCCAGATCCATCAGATCCAAGAGAAACCATCGGTGAAGTAGCATAATCACACCCGAGGAAAGTAGATCGTCTACCAGTGAGTCGATCCACGCTTCTTCATTGGCGCCATCCACTGTTACAACGGCAATCAGATCTCATCAGATCTATATATAAAAACAAATTTTCACCATGGTTTCTGGCGTTCATAACGTTGATCAAGTTCTGGAGGATATTGAACGTGAGGATGTTAATGAGGGACAGCAGTTTCTGAGGGCGCCGCGTGATTCTACGCGCACCACCAGTAACCGTCCCTTCATCACAACTCCTCATGGCCAGACTGAAACTCCTCCAGACGATCTCACGCTACAAAATCTTGCCGGCGCGAAACAAAAGGGACCAATGGGTCCAGAAGATGAAACAAATGATCCTAAAGAATGGCTCATAAACGAGCAGCGGCGTCTAATGGACAAGTACAATGAGATGGTCAAACAGAAAAAGCTAGCCGACTTAACACAAAGGCAAGCGTTTGATAAGCATACTGTTCATGGAACAAAAAGGCCGCGCGCGTCGGAAGAAGGACATTCTGTTCATACTGCACACACTGAGTTCAGTGATGAAGAAGTGCACAGCATGAGGAAGACGCGAGATACTCATGCAGGAGGCTCACAGCTCCGCGCGCCTGTGAACATGGCGCCTGGAGCCAGAGCCGATCTGGATCTGCACATACCGTGCAGCCCACCAGTTAGAGGGCAAGTGGACGTAACCACACCGTACAGACCAGCCATCTTGGTGAAACATTCAAAGTTCACTGAGCGCATCGCGAAGGCTCCCATCCAGCACAAAACCAAGATGCCAAGTGGTTTGGGCAAATATGACGGCACAACAGATCCAGATGATTTCTTGCAAGGTTTTTACAACACGGGAAACCTAGAGAGCTGGACGATGCCAACATGGTGTCACATGTTTGCTCGCTGCCTCACGGGCGCGGCGCGTGTCTGGTTCGAGAGCTTGCCGACTGGGCAAATCGATGGGTTCGAGGAACTATTGGAAAAGTTCCAAGCCCACTTCGTACAGCAGCGCAGACACACGCGCGACCCTGATGACATCATGCACTGCGTGCGCAGGAATGATGAAACGATTGAAGACTACATCACTCGTTTCAATCAGGAGTCTCTGGCAATCGGAGGTATAACTGAGCAACTCCTGCGCGTGGCCTTTATACAAGGCGCGCGCAGTGATCAACTCCGCCGAGCTCTCGTAAGTAGAGATGGCATGCCCACCACGTGGGCCAAGTTAATGGAAGCATCGCGAGTTTTCGCGAGAAATGAAAAACAAATTGCCCAAGATAGGGCAAGAGAAAGAGCGCATCAAGCTGAGTCACCGCGCAGCAAAGAAAAAAGGGGCAAACAGAACTCTGTATGGTCCAGGTTGCAACCAACCAGTTTTTCTTCCACAGAAAAGCAGGCGCAACCAAGCTCACCCCAGCCCCAAAAAGACGTTCGTAATCGCGGGGAGGGTGACAAGAGGGAGGGCGGCAGAGATCCTAGCAGACCTCTGCCAAGAATATGGACTCCCCTCACTAAAACGCCTTCACAGGTGTTAAGCACTGAGAATGTCCAATTCAAAAGCCCCAAGCCACTACACTACAAGGGACCGTCAGACAGTGGCAAGTACTGTGAATTTCACAAGTCCACAGGGCACAACACTGATGCATGCCACCACTTGAAGGATGCAATTGAAAAGGACGTGAAATCAGGCAAGCTAGCTCACCTGGTGAAAAACTCAAGACCAGAAAATGAACAACCAGAAGGAGCCTCTGCCAGCAAAAAGTACAAAAGAATCTGTGTAGCCGAGGGAGGAAGGCAAGGGCAAACATCAAGAAAGAGAAGCGCACAAATCCAAGGAGATTGGCGCGAGCAACAAGTAATCTTCCCAAGAATTAGGGGAGGCCCTTCTATCAGCAGTCCTCTTGTCATCACTACACACATTGCTCATTACGAAGTGTCAAAAGTCCTGGTGGACACTGGCAGCGAATCGGACATCATGTATGAGCAATGTTTCAGAAAACTGGATCCGGCAGACCAAGCAAGGCTTGAAATTGTGAATGCACCAATCTCTGGTGTTTCAAATGAAATCATTCATCCCCTAGGTCAAATACAATTTGAGCTAACTATGGGGGATGAGAAACACAAGCGAGCCGAAGTTGTTAACTTCTTGGTCTTGCCCACCACTTCTTGCCACAATATAATCTTGGGTAGGGGAACGATTGCCCAATTCAACGCCATACCGTCGCCAGCGCACGGCGCGTTGGGGTTCCCAACACCAACAGGTGTAACTTTTGTATACCGGGATCATTTGTGCGCAGTGACAAGTACTCCGCGGGAGGGGAGAATGAAAATTCCAATGGCAGAAAATGCGCCAGAAGAATGGATTCTCAACCCGAAATTCCCGGAGCAAAAAATCACAATTGGCGCTACGATATCAGACGACACGAGGTTGAGAATGAAAAGGTTGCTCACAGCATATATGTCGGTCTTCGCGTGGCAACACTCTGATATGACTGGGGTTCCGCGAGACCTGGCACAACCTTCTCTCAACACGTTCAAGTCTGTAGAGCCAATTGCTCAAAAGAAGAGAGTCATGGGGGATGAGAAAGCGAGGGCCATGAATGAGCAGGTTGAGGATTTACTGCGCGCAAACATCATCCGCCCGATACGATACCAGACATGGGTAGCCAATCCTGTGATGGTAAAGAAAAGTAACGGGTCGTGGAGGATGTGCATTGACTTCAAAGACCTCAACAAAGCGTGCCCAAAAGATTGTTACCCCCTCCCAAACATCGACGCAAAGGTGGACTCTGTGGCGCCATTCAAGCTCAAATGTTTCCTGGATGCCTACAAAGGCTATCACCAGATTCAAATGGCACCACAAGATGAGGACAAGACCGCATTTAGAACCGACAAGGGTGTTTTTTGCTACACAAAAATGCCCTTTGGTTTGAAGAATGCGGGCGCCACCTACCAAAGACTTATGGATGCCGTTTTCAGCGAGCAAATCGGAAGAAACCTAGAAGTCTATGTGGATGATTTGGTGATCAAGAGCAGGGAGGAAAAGCAAATGCTCAAAGACATCGAAGAAACCCTTGGGCGCCTAAAGGAAGTTAACATGAAGCTCAATCCGAGCAAATGTACTTTCGGCGTACTAGAGGGAAAATTTCTAGGTGTAATGGTCACCAAGGATGGTTTCAAGGTGAACCCTGAGAAGGTGGAGGCCATCCTTGACATGCCCTCGCCATCCACCATGAAAGAGGTCCAGAAGCTGAATGGTAGATTGGTTTCAATCAACAGGTTCCTAGCGAACCATGCAAGCAAATCTACCCCATTTGTCAACACATTGAGGAATTGCTTAAAGAAAAGCCAATTCAAATGGACTCCTGAGGCCGAGCAAGCTTTCAGGGAGATAAAAGAATGTTTGATAAATCTGCCCGCGCTCACAGCTCCACTTCCTGGTGAAACTTTGACATTATACCTATCAGCAGGAGAGCGCGCCATCGGCGCAGTATTATTGGTGGATCGCAAGGGAATCCAAACGCCAATATACTATGTGAGTCGGGTGCTGACAGATCCTGAGACGCGCTACTCCATCATGGAAAAGTTAGTTTTATCACTAACACACGCATCGCGCAAGCTTCATAGATATTTCAATGGTCATCCCATTGAAGTTCTGACTGGTTACAACATCCAGCAAGTCTTGCGGCGCCCGGCGCTCTCAGGAAGGCTAACAAAATGGGCGCTGGAATTAGGAGAGCACACGATCGCCTATAAGCCCCGTCCAGCAATCAAGGGACAAGTCTTGGCTGATTTCATTGCCGAAGTCCCCGAAGGAAAAATTGAAGAGGCTCAGCGCGAGGCAGACCCTCCGCGAGCCAATGATGAAGAAAATGGTTGGAGATTGTTCACTGACGGAGCTTCAAACAACGAAGGGTCCGGCGCAGGCCTAAAACTGGTAGATCCAGAGAATCATGAATATACTTACGCCATCAGGTTGGACTTCAAGAGCACCAACAATGAGGCTGAGTATGAAGCCCTGCTGGCTGGCCTGCGCATCGCGCACAAATTCGGGGTTAAAAAGCTAGAGGCCCATGTTGATTCATACTTGGTAGCAGCACAGGTCAATGGCCTTTATGATGCCAAGGAGAACACCATGCCTCTATATCTAGAGCAGGCGAAAAAGCTCATCGAGCAATTTGACTGCTTCAGAATCATTCATATTCCGCGCAGTGAAAACAAATCTGCAGACGCGCTGAGTAAGATGGCATCAATCAGTTTTGATCACTTTGGCAAAGATGTCAGGGTAGAAGTAATGAGCAACCCGTCGGTGGTAGCGAAGTCTGTCCTGGTAACTCATACAACCCCTTCATCATGGATAACTCCAATAATGGAATTCTTGAAGGAGGGAAGAGTACCAGACGATCGCGCCCAGGCGAGGAAGATAAGACACAAGGCGCAGAACTATGAACTGCTTGACGGTACATTATATCGACGCTCTTATCTTGGGCCGCTCATGAAATGCCTAGATGCTGAGGAAGCAAGCTATGTGATCAGAGAGATACACGAAGGAATCTGTGGAATACATGCTGGCCCGCGCATGGTGGTTGCCAAGGCAATGAACGCAGGCTACTATTGGCCAGGCATGTACTTGGACGCTCTAAAGGAGATCCAAAAATGCAAAGCATGTCAGAGCTATGCGCCAAACACCATGCGGCCAAAGAACAACTTGATTCCAGTAACCTCAGCATGGCCTTTCCACAAATGGGCAATCGACATTGTGGGTCCCCTACCGCAAGCGCCAGGGCGAGTAAAATTCCAGTAACCTCAGCATGGCCTTTCACAAAATGGGTTGAAGCCAAGCCACTAGCAAAAATCACAGCCGAAGCGATGAAGCAGTTTATATGGAGCCACATCATATGCCGTTTTGGCTTGCCCATGGAAATTGTGAGCGATAATGGCAAACAATTCACTGACAAGAAGTTATCAAACTGGCTCAAGGAATTGCGCATCAACCAAATCTTCACTTCGGTATACCACCCTCAGGGGAATGGCCAAGTGGAGCGCGCGAATCAAAGCTTGTTAAATGGGCTGAAGAAAAGGTTGGAGGGAGAATCCCATTCTTGGGTCGAAGAGCTACCTAATGTCCTGTGGGCACACAGGACATTAAGCAAAACCAGCAACGGCGAATCCCCGTTCAGCCTAACCTATGGAACAGAGGCAATGATTCCAGCAGAAATTGGATGCCCATCCCATAGAGTGCTCATGATGAGCAAGATTGATAACGAGCACGAAAGAAGGTTGGATCTCAACTTACTTGAAGGGCGCAGAGAGGCGGCTATCATCAGTGAAGCCAAATACAAGAAAAAACTGGAAAAATATTACAACCAGCACGTAAAAGAATGCCACTTCAAGAAAAATGATTTTGTCCTTCGAAACAATGAAGCAAGCCGCTCGATACCCCCGGGAAAAATGTCCCCCATTTGGGAGGGACCTTATCAAGTCTTGGAAGAATTGGGAAAAGGCGCATACGCCTTAAAAGATTTGAATGGAAAGAAGATCCCGCGCGCATGGAACGCGGCGCAGCTTAGAAAATGTTTCATGTAAAAAAAAATGTCAAGTTTGTAATCAAGGCTTTTTAAGCCATTATGAATAATGATACGCGCTATTTTCTCTTAATGTGGATTCTACTACCTTTTGCATACATGTTTCACACTTCCCTTTATTAGTTTTGAGCAATATGACAACATTGTATTGACATCAAAACGAAGTAAAACATACATGCGCGAGCTTCAAGCTCAAACGCGTTAACGACTTTTAACTCTAAAACGTTAGGGCCTTAGCCCAATTCTACTACCTTTTGCATACATGTTTCACACTTCCCTTTATTAATTTTGAGCAATATGACAACATTGTATTGACATCAAAACAAAATAAAACGAAGTAAAACATACATGCGCAAACGCGTTAAAGAGTCTTAACTCTAAAACGTCAGGGCCTTAGCCCAATAATGTGAGCCTTAGCTCAAACAACTCACAACATCCATCCTGCATGCTGCGCAGCCTGACCATAAAATACCTAAACAAAACTAAGGCAAAGCAAATGCCAAAACATAGTTGTTAAGGTCTCAGGTCGAGGTCGGGCATAAAATTGTAATGGATATCTGAGTAACACATTGACGCGTAAGGCTAAAAAACTCATAATTCCATAAACGCGCGATAACGTCGCGCAATAGAGGAATAATGAAAGCGCCAAGACACGTGTCAACATAATCAAGATATGGCAAAATCACTTACAATATGACAAGGGTTAAGTATAATAAATTCCTTACAACCTTGTTCTTATTCCAACGTGCAAGCATATCTTATATAAAGAGATGAATGGGAATGCGCAAGACGCGAAGAAGGGAAAAACAAAATTTCATTCCTAAGCATTGAAATTTACAAGTTTACAAGATGAGATACAAACTACAAATAAAAAAAAAAAAAAAACATGAAGGGCTTCTCAAGTCTCCACGTTGACATCAGCCTCTTCATCATCCTCATCATCGGCCTCAGCATCTGGCGCAGCCTGCTCCTCATCATCTCCAAACTGACCATAGTCAAGTTGTTCATCTTGAATGGAGTCTTCTAGCACAACAGTGTCAGGAGCGCATCCTTTGGCCACGCCAGAGCCGCTAGCAACGCCAGCATTCCCCGCGCCATCATCGCCGCTACCAGCCCCTTCGCACTCGTCAAGTAATTTCTTTAGCGCGCCGAGGTCGGGCTGGTCAGCAAGCGCGGATATCTGCAAATCATAAGCAAAAATATGAGTACAAAAAGACTTAGAAAATAAGTCAAGGTAATCTCATTAAGGTTAAAATACCTGCGCAATGAATGGGAGTATTCATATACTTCTCCCCCATCGCGGCCATTTCCGCGCAGGCAGCGTCGCTCTGATAAGGGTACTCGGATGGGTTCTTCTTCAACATGCCATATTCATAGCCATCCGTAAACCCTTCAGCTCGACCCACCAAGCGCGCGGCAGCGTTGCAGTCCATCACAAGGGCCTGAAACTCGTCTGAGTATTTCATCGCGAAAGCGCAACGAGTCATGCCCTGTGAGATTAGCCATTGGCGATCCTGCGCGAGGCCAGCAACAGACGTCTCGAGGGCAGGAACCTGAGAGTTTAATAACTCAACAGTTTCCTTAGTCTTTTTCAGCTCCTCTTTGTCGGACGCTGCTGCCGCCAAGGTTTCTTCTTTTTCCGCCCGCGCAGCATCAAGTGCTTCCTGGCTAGACGCTGCCGTCGCCAAGGCTTCATCTTTATCGGCCTGCGCGGCCGCCAGCTCCTTCTTCAGGTGCGCGACCTCACTCTCCAGTGATGATTTTTCAGTGATAGACTGGACAAGAGCTTGGTCACGCGCCTCCGCCTCCAGCTCCAAGTCGCGCGCTCTGCGCGCGTACTTGTCCGCGTCCGCCTCCGCCGCATGCAGCTTCTCCCGCGCAGCCTGAAGCTCATGACCGCGCTTCACGAAGGCGCTGTTGGCACTTGCTCTGTTCTCACTGAGCTCTGCTTGGAGCTTCTCAGCTCTCTCGCGAGCATCAGAAAGATGCCAAGCAGACACCTTAGCCTCTTGCTTGGCTTCCGCAAGAGCATCACGTACTTTTACGTAATCATTGCGAAGCTCTTGGGAGGCAGCAAAGAAAGCCGACCCAGCAAACATATGATCGTTGAGCAAGTCGTCGTGAACGCGGTCCTCCTGGAACCTCCTTTCAGATGGAGGCACAGCATGAGCCCAGAATTCAGCACACACACCCATGGACTGAAATGTGCTGTCTTCAGTAATATTCCATCTCGGGCGGTAAGTGTGATCGGCTTCCTGCAAAAACAAAGCAATTATCTAAGTCATCAAAACATTAAGATGGAAGTCCGCGCAGCGGAGCAAAAAATAACAAATACCTGCGGGGATGAAGCAGAAAAGTCAGCGCCAGCCCCACGAGAAGGCTCCGCCGCGAAGCCTCGCGGCGCTGCAGGACTGGCGCGATCGCGGTCGGAGTCTTCAACTTCAAACTCCTCATCCTCCTCGGAAACAGGCCTTTTCTCCTGCGACCTAGAGCCAAAATCGGTCTCGCGAGGAGGGCTGTGCGCAGGAGGAGGTGAGGGAGGTCTCGACGCCGCTAGGTCGGCGCGCAAAACGGCCTCCTGCTCCTTAGTAATCCCGATGAGGGGAGATTCATCGCTTGCAGGAGCAGGAGCAGAGCCAACGGCGCTGGCACCGGCGCCAGGAGTGCCGCCAGCAGCTTGTACGCCAGCTACGGCTTCTATGAAAAAATCAACAAAAAGAAATGGTTCATGACTTGATCTAAAAGAAAGTCAGAAAATAAGAGCGCAATACGTACCTTGGCGCAACTGCGTTCGCGAAGCAAACATCGCCATGAAGTCCATTCTACCCTTCTTTGAGGGTAAAACGGGGGACTTCGAAGCGACCTCCGGCGCAGCCTCGGCATCTTGTTGCGCTGTCGCCGGCTCTACAATCATTTGAGTGAGCAAAGATTCATTAGTAATTCTATCAGAATCGCGCTCATAGAGACATAAAGGATAAGCAAAGTATACCTGTCGAAGGCGCAACACCGCTTCCCTTTTCCGCAGCGCGAAGGGAGGAGGTAGTGGCACCATGCCTCAGGTGGACAGGAGGTCTGCCCACCTTTTGAGGCAGGGAAGACAAGGAAACCTTGGTGGTAAACTCCTGGGTTTTCCCAAATCCCCCCGCCTGAGTAGGAGGATCCTGAACAACAGGGGCAACATCTTTCTTCTGTTTCTTACTGGCCCCCGCGCCAGTTTTCCCCTTAGCTTTACGCTTTAGTTGGGGCGCCTCCTCCTCCTCCTCCTCTTCCGCGAGCTCCAGCTCGTAGTTTTCGAGCGCATCTACAATACACGCAACAGAAGTGTTAGCAAAATTTGGTATTATAAAGGAAAATGCATAAGTACAAAGGCTTACCAGGCGCATCGCTGTCGAAGACAAATCCCAGATCAACAGGGATGAACATGTCATCGAAGCGATCGGGGAAACCAACCTCCCCAGCGCCGAGCGCGACGAAGCCACCCTCCATATGCTCATCATATGCGGCGTGGATATACTCCTTGGTGACTGCACAAAACAAGTCGAATGATATCAGCAAAAGGAATTATATTCGCGCAGAAGTAAAGCAATGAGATAAACTTACACAAGCGGTCGACTTGGATAACGGGCTCAGTCGCGCTGTCCGCCCACCTCCTGCTCATACCAACCCCCACCAGCGCCTCCTCACAAATGTTCTTGGCGGGGGATGGTTCAGCGGTCAACTTATTAACCCAGGCGCCAGTTGGGTTCTTGAGGACACCCACATCCGCAGGCGCAGAAGAAATCGCGCGCATGGTCATGCGGATGGGGATCACACCAGCCCTTATATAGAAAAACCTCTCAGACTAGTCATGAAGGCTTTTGAATGAAACAGTGGAGCACTTCACCTTCTGACTGCGAGGAATAAATGAGAACCAAGAATCTTGGATCTTGGGCTTGTAAAAAAACTGAAAGTGCCGAGGGGTGGGCTCCTCGCGCTGGGATTTGCACATGAACTCAAAGTGAGTCATGCGCACAAGTCCAAACGGATGGACTTGGGATATATGAATCCCATAAATCTTAAGCAGTGCACCCACAAACCTTGTCATCGGGAGACGAAGGTTGCAGTGGGTGAAAAAATGGCTATAAAGGGATATATAGCCGGAAGGCGGGTCCGCCGCCGTTTGCCCGGCCCCAGGCAACATGCAGCCAAACAGAGGGGGAAAACCCTGAGAGGCGATAAGGCTGTCAAGATCAGCCTGCCTCAGTTTGCAGGGGATTTCATTCCACCTCTTCACGGCCTTGGTCCTCCCTACCTCCTCCGATGAGACCTCAGCAGCCTTCTTCCCCTTGTCGGTCTTCTTCAATGTAGACATTACTAACGATTTTCTACGGCAAGGGATGGGGGAGATTGTGTTGTCTGAGCTATCAGACATACAACTGTAAAATCGAACAGGGGAAACTTCTGAAGAACAGATAGCTGGAAGTAGAACAAGGGTAATCGGAATACAAGGAAAGAAAGAAAAGAGCTCTGAATAATAAACAACAAGATGAAGGATAAAAAACTCTAAGGGCTGGCTTTTATAGGCCCAGGAGAGAGAAATATTGGTGCTGATCGAACTTCACGCGCCCCCACTCGCAGGTGTAAGCCAACGCGAGCGCAACACGTGTCCCTGACACTGTGTGAGGGGACACGAAAAGAAACTCTACAGCTGTTGCCAGAATTCACGCGCCACCACTCGCAGGAACGGACCAAAGAGAGTGCGACACGTGTCCCTGACAGCATGTGAGGGGACACGAAAGGCAACTGTAGCACCTCGAGCACACGAAAGGTCTGACACGTCTCCATCACTGGCCCACGTCAGCAACAACCAACCACGTGCAGGGACGATTCGTTTGCAACCAACAGGATAGAATTTCGCTCAACGATGAATAATAAGAAGAAAAAGACAAACCCCTACTAAAAGAACAAATTGTTAAGTCTAATATCTATCTTGCCTCGCTCGCGCGAGACAAGACACACATTAGACTGGGGGGGCTTGAAGAGGTATGTACCCGCCTCAACACCGAGCAAGGCGGGTCAACCCACAAAATATAGACAAGAGGCTTGAAATCAAGACACTATGAAGGCACAAAGCCAAAACCTATGCGCATGGCGCATATCACATATGCTCATGCATCACATGCTCAGGCATCATATGCCCAGGCACCACACATGCTCAGGCATCATATGCCCAGGAACCACACATGCTCAGGCATCATATGCCCAGGCATCACATATGCTCACGCATCACATATGCTCACGCATCACATATGCTTACGCATATCACATATGCGCGTGGCGCATCAGCGAGCGGCGCATATCACATGCTCGTGCATATCACATCTGCGCATGAAACATCTGCGCGTGAGAATAAAGAGAAGACCTCGCGCATCCTCAGGATTAGCGCATATCACACATGCACATAATCAACCTCGTCCTTATCCAAATCAGGATTAGGGCAACCTTGATTGTGCACGTCAGACAACCTTCCAGAAGGTATCTTTTTAAGGAATAAGAATATGCTGATGTCGACAGCTGCCAATGAAAGGTGGACAACTCAGCATAAACCATGTGCTACCACGTGATTATAACCAATGAGAAAGCACCAGGTGTCCCAGAGGACACGTGGCGCAGAGCAATTGGAGGAGGCCAACAAGGCTGAGCCCAATCAGTGGAAACCCTAGCACTATAAATACAGCATCAACTCCACAAGGAGAGACATTCAATCATATTCAATTACATTCAATCACAGACAGTTACAGTCAGTAACACACATCAGATAACATCCAATTACAGAGTATTCAGCTATTAAGCAATACACTCAAAATTCCTTACTCTCCCATATTATTATCTTCTCCCACAAATACTTATTCTCACACCGGAGGGTTACCCCAAAGAGGACCCTCTGTCCCTTTCTGAGGGGTAAGTTTACGGTGCTGTTCATTTTGTAGGTGGAAGAACCCAGATCCATCAGATCCAAGAGAAACCATCGGTGAAGTAGCATAATCACACCCGAGGAAAGTAGATCGTCTACCAGTGAGTCGATCCACGCTTCTTCAAATGGGGAGTAATTATTATAACTTATTGGCTTGATGTGAATTATGATATTGTATGTAACATACATGTACCCAAATGCAAACATGAATTGTTGCTCTTATAATCACTTGCTTTGAAATCAATTGTAGACGTTCAATAATTGTCTCACAACAAAAGCAATTTATTTGTGAACATAATCTATATGGAGTTCAACAATTATCCCGGTGATTATTAATAACTTGGGAATCGAATTCATTATATAACCAAATATAAATATGAAAATCCATAATATTGTGCTTGCTATCTCATTAGCTAAGCCACAAATCGCACAAACTTTAAGTTGTGAAATTGATAACCATTTAGACGATGCATCGATTTTGAAAACACTAAATGGTATCATGTTTAGGATATGTGTATCCTTTTCTCAATTCCATGACATTTAGGGATTCACACCCTCCTTCATTTGGTTATATAATTCCCTTCGAGAGCAATATTACATGTATAATTGTTAGAAAGAATCTTTTAGTTCATCAATAAATTTCACATCATTGACTCGGTGTGGTCTAACAGGCCATGCCATTATATAATCATGATCCATAAACTTCATGTTTATGATCGTATATGTATTATATGCTTCTTTAATACAATACTTAAAATGTAAGAGAACCTTTTATTATCGTTTCAAGCGATCATGCGGTTTCACTTTTGTATCTCCATATTTTGTTCTCATATATGATCAATCCATTTGCCACTTGTGGTGGTCAATCTCATTATTAACATGACCATGCTAACAAATTCCTATGGTCGATCTCATTTTTAATATGACCATCATTATAGAGATTTTCTCAATCGTGTTCATGATCGTAATATATACAATGATCATTATATAGTCACATTCACTTTAGGGAATGATATAAAACCAAACCATTTTCATGGTTTAGTCATATTTTCTCCGACATGAATACAAAATCACTTCAAATTTTTTCATACGTATTTTATAATATGCTACTTCACGAGCATATTTGAGGTTTGACAAATGAAAAGGTTCTTATCAAGATTTTCCTTATAATTAATCATCGAGAAGTAATTACATGAATGAGTCATGTAAGATTTATCATTCTAATATTTTATAACCTTTAACAACGAGATTTACATAGTTTGACACATCAAGTGTCGTGTTATAAATGAATCTTAACCATTATTCAAACGCGTTTATAATCTTTTGTAACGGTAATACAAAACCACATCTTTGATCATAGTTTTCTTCAATACTATCATCGATCTATGTAATATATGGTAAGACATAGAACACAACTAAATTTAGATTCTACAATACTCGACATCATACAATGTCTCAATATAAAACAAGTTTTATTAAAACTTTGATAAATAAGATGTTTGTTTTTCATCCGTTACAAACAAATATATAAGTCATGTATCCACGTATCATACCATAAGCATTCACACGTATATATGTTGCATACATATATATACTACTACACTTTGAAACATAAACAAATTTCTCATTGAATTTCTTTAATGCTATAATAAATTCTTTACTAAGAGTTAAAACCTTTATTTTCGTAACATATCATTCTTTTCCATATGTGTTGAAGATCTCAATGTTACAAATATATCTTTTGTCATACATACGTTTCAATTATATTTGATTAAGCAAAAGTTATAAAACATATATATGATTACATCCATATACTAATTTGTATATCCACGACATACATAAATTAATAATTCTTGCTTAGCTATTTTTTTATTATTATTATTTTATTAAAAAAACAAGAACTTAATTAATTAATACAAGGATTCATTTAAAACTAGACAAAGCTGACGTGAACCTCAACGTAAATATATTTTATGGAAAGTTCTAATTAACTTGGCAACCAAGTACGTAAAATATTGTCACCATTAAATTGTAAAAAAATCTTTATTGTGAATGAATTAAACCATTAAATAGTTTAAAAGAAAATATATTGATGATATGTTCCTTTTAAGCTTTTAACCATTAGGAACTTCATCTAAAGGATCCTTCCATGTATATCTCCATTATTATAGATTAATAATCTAGTCCGTAATTCATTATACGTAAAAATAGATTTTACTAATTATTAGAAACTTCTTAATTTGTCAAGAGATCAAGTTTATTAATCTAAATCAATATTATGCATATATAATTTCTAAACATGATGAATTCATACATCTTAACAACCATATGCATAATAATATTATAGATATCTTCACAGAATATATATATATATTTTGAGATTGCTAAAAGAATATTCAGTTTAACAAAATATAATGCATGAACAAATAGTATTTTCTTCTAAATGAGCAAATACATGTAATGAGTGTAATCTCTCTTTTCTTCTCAATATGAAAGTTAACTATCCATTTATTTTAAAACCAAATATAAAAATTCATAAGCTTACCCGGTAAAAAATTCGAAAATCTTTACAAAAGAATCATTAAATTTTAATATAATTAAACCACTCTTGTATCATTGTATGCATAATAAATAATAACATGTTACTAGACCCATGAATAATTTTTCATGTACCAATTATATATATGGAAAAAAGTATCATCATAGTGGACTAATTATTGTAAATATGAATAATTTTAATATCTTTGATTTACCAAAAATCATATTACTACCCAATAGGCCAATATTGAACGACTTCCCTTAGGTCCTAGTCTATGTGAAAAATAATATCGAAAAGAGAAAGTGAAGTATTTTAGCCTTTTGACTTTTGTCTACTATTATTGTTTTATGAACAAAATAATGTTTTTGTTTCGAGTTAGTTTATTACAAACAGAATATCAACCTCTTATAAATCAAAGACGTGCGCATATGAGTATAAACATGAATTACAAGGGCTAGTCTTGTTACCTGAATTATAAATGAAGAACTCGTTTAGCTGAGATGATTGCCTCACTCTTAGGTTATTGGCAAGCTATTCATTGACTTCCATCTTCTTCTTTTGCCGGTATCTCCATGGGGGTTTGACCAAAGGTAGAGCAAAAAATAAAAAAAAATAAAAATGTGTTAAGCAACTCGTGCTGATAACGTATTGTGAAACAAGCCTAATAGCTTACACATAGGAGAAGGAGATGTAGGGAGAAAGTGAGAGATTTCATTAATAGGGTGTATATTACAATGAGGTATAATAAGATGTATATAAAGAGAAGATGACTTGAACAATAAGCATAATCTATATTAGGTATTGATAACCACAATAATATATATTTATAACATAAGTTTGTTTTTCTTTTCTACTCATTTTGCAACGTAATTGTTGTAAGATCTTTATAACAATTTTGTATTCTGAGATTTGCTACAAACTCTACAACGGATTTCAGTAACATTATTTTTACAAGGTTTTAAATATTTATTTTCTAGATTTTGCTACGGATTTTACTATCAATTTATGGAAATCATTTTCATGATACATATTTTCTCAAGTTTGCTACGAATTTTGCAACCGATTTTATAAAGTCACTTATTTTCTCAAGTTTGCTACGTATTTTACTACCGTTTTTATAAAGTTCTTTTTTTAATATCTAATTTCTCAAGTTTGTTACGGATTTTGCTACGGATTTTTTTTGCTACGGAATATTCGTAGCAAAATTGTAGCAAAATAAGTTCCTAGCTAATCCGTAGCTAATTCGTAGCAAAATTTGCAACCAAATTTTCCCGTAGCAAAAATCCGTGGCAAATGCCTATTTATGTAATAGTAGTATTATGAAAGGGTTAGGAACGGGTATCGTAGTAAAAGCAAAAAAATAAATAAATTATCTTTGGAGACATAGGAAAAGTTGCCCCTTCGTCTTACCCTCCCAGACCCTACCAAGAGCTTGCTACCAATAGCAAGCTATTTGTAGGGTTTGAAACCCTTGGCTGCGAAAACCTTTTCTTTTCTTGACATGTGAAGTATAAGATAAAATAAAGTGTTACATAAGGAATCAAAAAAAGTAACAAAAAGTAAACTACCAAGAACACGAAGAAACCATGAGAAAACTATATAGCAACAAATTAAAGAGTTGAATGTGATATAAGCTCCCT
This sequence comes from Bidens hawaiensis, assembly GCF_021521415.1. NCBI lineage: Eukaryota > Viridiplantae > Streptophyta > Magnoliopsida > Asterales > Asteraceae > Bidens > Bidens hawaiensis. The sequence goes on along the minus strand of NW_027493400.1, from coordinate 357,861 downwards.
AGCAAATCTACGTACACCTCAAGACCGTGCTAAGACAACAAAACGAGACAACTCTATATACTTAGCCCCTTACCAAACCCGTTCATCCATTCTATCGATCATGGTTGCGCAATTCTCTAAGCGCTGCTAGGTCGGTCGACTAGAGAGTTGCGAGTACTCGGCCTAGTCTGAGGCTACTCTGAATATACTCAACCTAGGCGGGGAGTAGGCACCATCATTGCATAAAAGTATAAAATCATACGCATGAATACAAATCAGAAAGATAACAAACCCACACTACAGCAGTCTAGGTTTCATCTGGGAGCAAAAGTTACCTGATGGTTCAGAAGATTCACTGAGAGAAATGGGATATTGAGGTGATCAAGTAGAGCCATAGAATAGTATTCGTTACCGTACGAAGATGAAGATAGAATTTAATGTTGTAAAGGAAGGAGGGTCCATGCATCATGTGATGATGGATATGGGAAAGTGGAAAGTATCAGATGCTGGTAATTAAGTTAGTTGCATGACCAGGTTAAACAGAATTCCTAAATAGAACATAAACAAAAGGGAAAAAAAATACCAGTGGTTAAAAAAAATTAATATTAGTAACGAATACAAAAGTTATGTTCAAAATAGATAAGTTACACATATTGTTTGCTATAATGAACAATATTACGCTAGCTAGTATCGTAACGAACTAAACTGATAGACTGAGTTCCCGCCGCAAGGTGAATGCTAATTGTTGCTTATTAGTTACAAAGCGAGTATTAACGACTCGGCGTTCCACCGGACCTGTGATTGTATACGTAATTTAGGTAAACCATATGGACCACTTGTTTGTCATTAAGGGCTCGCGCATGACTGTTAAATCAAACAAAAAAACATTGAACAATGCAAGCGCGTTATGGCGTGTAAAGTCACAAAATTCAACCTGAGACATAATAATAATAATAATAATAATAATAATAATAATAATAATAATAATAATAATAATAATAATATTATTATTATTATTATTATTATGACAACGGTGCCTGTGTCGGCGGAATCTGTTATTCCGTCCGACCCCCTGTCAACGGCGTCAGTTGGACCAATGAAGGCAATTGTGAACGATTTCCCAAGGTCTTCAGCAGCGAGTTGGCGGGTGTTTCATTTGCCGACTTTATGAAGTCTAAGCAGTCCTTACCATACAAGACTTACGTTCTTGATGGTGATGAGATTGTGTAGCCACCCTCTTTTAGCGTCGGGGCGGTGGTACATGGTAAATTTTTTGATTTTCCCGGTAGCAGTGGTGGCGGCTCTAGCGGCGGGGTATTGAGTGTACTCAGATCTCCGCGATTCCATTGAGGCGAACCACATTTATCTGCAGAAGTAGAAGGTCACCCGCGGCGCCAGTTTTGAAGACCCTGCTACCCGTATAGAATTTTTAGAACATGTTGTTCCTCCTGGCGAGCGTGTTGCTCGCAAACTTCAGCCTCGGAACAGTTTGTCCTCCGACGGTCGTTTTTCACCATGTCTAGTCTCTTTCTACTTTAGCGGAGCTAGTGTGCGACAATCGCGCCCTTCATGAAGAGAAGATTGAGATAACTGCTACCATGAGGGAGATGGAGCAATTAGTGAAAAACACCGAGGATGCCGCCTGGAAAGCGGGTCGAGTAGCAGCAGAGCACCGCCAGGCTCTGACTGTTGCTGAGGAGAAGTTGGCAAAGGTTGAGACAGATTTGGCGGAATCTGTCCTTGAGCGTTCTGCGTGTTATAGAGAGTTTCAAGCTGCGTGCAAGAAATCTAATGCTGATCTTGCTGATGAACGTAGCCACGCTCTTTTTGCCAATGAGGCTTCCGCCAAACTCGAGGATGAACACGCTGCCTTACGCAAGCGTATTGAAGAGTTGGAGGCGGAAGCTGAATTAAGGAAGGCGGATGCGGGCAAGCTAGTTGACACACTGATCCCTCATGAGAAGACTATCGAGTATTTGACTGCTGAGCATGCCGCCGCTGCCACTGACCGCGATTGGCTGCTGAAACATGTCATCTGCAAGGTAGTTCTTTTTATTTTGCTTTCCTCTGCTTTTTGTTAATACTAACATCATTCTTTTGCAGGTTGCCCAACGCATCATTACTGATGATGACTTAACGAAGTATGTTGGACACCTTGTTACCGCTGCGCAGCAACTAGGGCACAAAACCGACTTCCAGGAGGCTACTACGCATTTGCGCGACAACCTTCCTCCTGAAGATTACGTTCTTCAAGGCCATGTGGACGCGGAGTACAAAGCTACTGAGCTAGAGTATGATGCTCTTTCGTTTCCCATCCTTTATGCTGTTTCCTAGTACGCCAAGGAAGAAAATGACGTGCAGTTGCTGAGGAAGCTGCTGGAGCCCAAACAAGCAGGTCCCCGCCACCAGTCATGAGGGTGACGGTGAGGATGTTGTCGTCGCTTTTGATCAGACGGGAAAGAGTATAAATGATGTTGATTAGGGCTTCTCGTTGATTTATATAGTTAGGATTGTATTTTCCTTTGCAGATGTTGGTATCCGCTTGTAAATATCTTTGTATATATATGAGATGAGCTTTTGTTTATCTTTTCATCTTGTGAATGCGGAGTATCGTTTTCAATCACTTTTGTTGGCCCTTGGCCCGTTTTTACAAATTTGAAATCGATTTACATGTAACACCTTCGCAGTTGCGTCGTGTTCCATGTTCTTGGAATTGGCGAGCCATCGAGTTGCATCAGCGCATAAGCTTTTATTTGATATGGGCTTTCCCATGTTGGCGCTAGTTTTCTTTGCGCTTGAGCTTTTGTTGCCTCGTTGTTGCGAAGGACGTAATCTCCGGCATTGAACTCACAAATCTTTACTCTTGTATCATAATACTTCTAGAGTTGGCGTTTGTAATTTTGTTCACGCATTGCTGCCAACTCTCTTCGTTCTTCCAGAAGCATTAAGTCCAATTGCCTTTCGGCTTCGTTGTCACTTGGTAATGTAACTCTTGGCGATGGCACTCCGAGTTTTGCTGGAATCATTACTTCTGTGCCATAAGCCAGGCTGAATGGCGTTTCGGCATTGCTTGTATTTCTTTGGGTGTGTATTGCCCATAGGACATGCGTGAGTTGATCAACCCAACCCGATTTGTAATCCACCAGCCTTCTTTTTATGCCACCGACGATGCTTCGATTGGCGCGTTCTACTTCCCCGTTCCCTTGCGGGTGGGCGACGGAACGTTTGAGTAATATTCAACTCTTTGAGCCATTCCCTGATGCTCTGGTCTACGAATTGTGTTCCATTATCGCTGACCAAGTTCATGGGTAGCCCAAAACGGCATATGATTAACTCGCAAATGAATTTCTTGATGTTGGCTGCATTTATCGTTGCCACTGGTTTCGCTTCAATCCATTTGGTGAAGTAATCGATTGCTACGATTAGAAACTTCACTCGCCCTAGTGCTTCAGGTAACGGCCCTATTATAACAATCTCCCATTTTTGGAATGGCCAAGATGTTGTTACTGGGATCATTGCATTTTTCGGGTGCAAGTTGTTTGGTGCATGGCGCTGGCATGCGCTGCACCGCCTTAATTCTTTTTTTGCATCTACGTGCATGCCCGACCAGTAATATCCCGTGCTCATGATCTTGGCTACCACCATTCTTGGTCCTGCATGAATGCCACAAATTCCTTCATGGATTTCTCTCAACATGTAATTTGCATCTTGCGCATCCACACATGGAAGAAGTGGCCCCAAATAAGATCGTCTGTACAAAATGCCATTCTGAAGTGTATAATTCAGCGCTTTGTGACGGATCTTTCGGTCCTCCGCCTTCTTGGCTGGCAAGGTACCTGACGACAAGAAGCTGACGATTGGTGTCATCCAGTTTGGTGTAGTCGCGGAGCATACACAGACTTCTCTCATGATTGTTGAAGGGTAACACTTCTACGCGTACGTCTTTGGCAAGGTGTTCGAAGCTTACCGACGCTAAATTGCTAAGAGCATCTACTTGTTTATTCTCACTTCGTTTCACATTTTTTACTTTACACGTGATGAAGCTTCCCATTAGTGCCTTAGCTTGCGTCAGGTATGATGTCATTTTATCGTCTTTTGCATCATATGATCCTTCTATTTGATTCGCCACCAACATTGAATCGACGTGCGCCTCCAAATGGTGAGCCCCTAACTCTTTGGCGATCCTCAGACCTGCTAACAACGCTTCATATTCCGCCACGTTATTTTTGCTCTTGAATCGAAGCGTATTGCGTATGTGAAGTCTTGCCCTTCTGGGTTGGTTATTCTTAACCCTGCACCTGCACCTTCATCATTGGATGCCCCATCAGTGAACAATTTCCAAACTTGTTCTTTTTGTTGTTCTGCAGGGGGGGGGCGGGTTCTATCTCTTTTTGGCATTCTTCCTCTTTCTCATGGGGTACTTCCGCCATGAAGTCTGCCAAAACCTGACCTTTGATTGTTGGTCTGGGTTTGTATTCGAGTTTAATATATAACTGTTTTTTGATAATTAAAATCAAGGTCGGAGATGAAGTTTTCCTCAAAAACATTCTAAACCCTACTGAGCTTGTAGCAAGAGGATGTGTGAAGAGGATTAGTAAAGTACATCGTTAAAAAGAGGATTAGTATGTAATTTGGATACTATGTTAGACTTAAGATATGTAGAAGCTGCGAAATAGAGGTAAATCTTTAGCTTGTAGACTCATCCAAAAATTGATTGTAAGTTGGTGATTAAATAACGATTACATTGGGCCACACTAGAAACAACAATATCTATTAATGTTTTTTTAAGATTATTTTTTCTATAAAATGTTAGCCTGCTTGTGTAAAACCTTCTTTTTTGTAAAATGATTTTTGCACTATAATGACTCAATTTTAATATATAACTGTTTTTTATAACTAAAATCTAGGTCGGAGATGAAGTTTTCCTCAAAAGCATTCTAAACCCTACTGAGCCTGTAGCAAGAGGATGTGTGAAGAGCCTTGACCCAAATGAGCTAGTTGGTGATACAGAGATTGGACCAAAATGGTAAAAATGGTGTGAGGTAAATGTTCAAGTACCAATAAAAATATATGAAAAGTTGGTGAGATTATATGGGTTATTTTCAATAATTCAAGATTGTATTGGTGCATCCATCACATGGCCTTGTCCATTAATATCGGTATGTATTTGATAAACTTGTGATACAAATAATTTTAATAACATGGAACTTAATGCTTATACATTGATGGTTTATTTGTAGGTAGTCCGTGAGAATTGAGGGCGCATGATGACTCGGGATTTTACGGTGCTTGTTTCTTTTATTGCTTTTAATTTTTTTTTGTTGAATGTTACAAGAGTTTATATTGGATAATGTTGTAACTTATTTATGTTTAGTGTTTTCGTTATGAACAAGCTTATTTGTTAGGATTTTGAATTTTTGTCCTATTAAACGTTAGAACATTGTAAAAGTGTCATAATATGTTTTTTTAGGACGTTGTTTAAGTTGTTCATAGACATATAATGCGACTATAAAATTTAGTTTCATAATCTTGTTTGGGATATTATGACCCTTTTCTTAGTACTATAATGTTCCATCATAAGGGTCCTATAAATTAATTTTTAAGGATACTTGTATGTGTGTCAAAAGTTTACAATTAGGTAATCACATGTCAAAACATTTTAAAAGTGTCCTAATATGTTTTTATTGGGACGCTTTTTGGGTTGTTAATGAATATATATGCGACCACAAAATTGGTTTCATAATCTTATTTGGGATATCAGGACTTTTTTCTTGGTACTAAAGTACCTATAATGTTACATCATAAGGGTCTTATAAATTTATTTTTAAGGTGCTTGTATGTGTATCAAAAGATTAAAGGTAGGTAAGCACATATTAAAACATTGTAGAAGTGTCCTAATATGTTTTATTGGGACGCTTTTTGGGTTGTTAATGGATATTTTATGCGACCATAAAATTGGTTTATAATCTTATTTGGGATATCAGGACGGTTTTTGAGTTCAGAGACTTATTACGACCCCTTTACATGAAACGCTTTTCTCGTTGGTCCTATTAAATAAAAGGTCCTATAAAATAGCATTTTAGGACGCTTTTGTGCGTACTAAAAAACCCTTTTTGTTGTAGTGACGGGTCAAAGGAGACGTAACCTCAGATATATACCAATATTATTATTTCTCAAAATGGACAGAACCATTGCTCAGTTGAGAATACGGCTTATACCATTTTTGTAATCAAAACAACATAAAACAAGGGATGCGATCTTGATGCATCATCCTATGGTGTCTGTACGTATAGGCCTATATGAGTCGTATATGCCACGCGTGACTGACAAATACTAAGGGAACAAGTAGACAACTTTTTGCATTCTATTCGACTCGTATATGCCTATACGAGTAGTACAGACCCTGATGTCTAGTATAGTTCTTTGTGACCCTATATGTCTCGTATAGGCCCTATACATTTCGTATAGTTCTTTGTGGATGAACTTGTAACAACTCGGATTTTAATTTATTATTTTATTAACTGTAACCCGACCCTTTTTTATGTTCGGGAAATTTTATAAAAAAATATTGCGTTATTCGAGTTATTTTTATTATTATTTTATTGTTATTTGCTATTATATTTACTTAATACATATAAAATAACTTTGAAATATATACAAATATTATCCCAAACTATACTTTAACTAAATATTATATCCATATCCAAACTAGAGGGACCTTTTTGCAAATATGATCAATTAAATATGTTATAACCCGTTTACCCATAACCAAACCCATAATCAGTATTCAAACCCTTTAACCCACTTACCAAACCCGTATCCTTAAACCAGCTTCGCAAACCCGGACCTAAATTGGCTAGCTTGGACCTCAATTATCGGCATAAACTTGGAAATTGAATCATGAAATTTATTATACACTCCATTTACGGCCTCACTGACACTTTGGATTAGGAAATTAGATCAATTTTGATACAAATTGCTTATATTCACGTCATAACTCGTTTAGGATTCCCATATAACAATCATTTTAATTCAATTCAACGCACCTGCACCATCCTTATACCATTGCTAAGCAAACCCCTATAACGAATTTGGTTATCATAATCTTTAAGGACCTGTTCGTGATCGTTTAAGGTCGAATCTGCTGTTACCAAATTAATCATCATATAATCGTTGTTCAAGGTAATTTTTTATATGTTTGAATTAGTCTTGATGTTCGTAGAAAAATCCCAAAGGTCAATCGGCCAAACGATTATATCCATATCCAAACTAGAGGGAACTTTTTGCAAATCTGGTCAATTAAATATGTTATAACCTGTTTACCCATAACCCAAACCTATAATCAATATTCAAACCCTTTAACCCACTTACCAAACCCGTATCCTTAAACCGGCTTCGCAAACCCAGACCTAAATTGGCTAGCTTGGACCTCAATTATCGGCATAAACATGGAAATTAAATCATGTAGTTTGTTATAAACTCCATTTACGGCCTCACCGACACTTTGGATTAGGAAATTAGATCAATTTAACGTTTTGGCCGATTGAAAATTCTAGGGTTTATTGTTGTTTTGGGTCTGAGTCTGTTCTGTTTATAAATATTTAGTATCATGTTTTTAATAAGTGACACACCAGCTCAATTGGCTCGTGTGTAGATGCTAAGATTTGGAGTGGCTGGGGGCGCGAGTTCGAGCCACCCCCAGCCCGTTTTTGCATTTTTTTGTATCCTTTGTTTATATATACGCATATTATTATTTAATTAATTAAAATACCTTATAAGATAATAATTAATCAATATCTTTACAAAACCAATATATTAACGGGTCGTTTTTCTGAATCTTGGTCAAAATCATATATTTACACACACACACACATATATTATATATGTATATATATATATATGTAATGAGTATTAAATTGTTAAAAGTATTCATATTATAGATTTAAAAAGGTTTTTAATTTAAAATATATAATTAAAATGTGTGTTGTTATTTAATATGTTAAAATAATTATTGGTAAAATATTTTCTAAACAAAATGTATTTTTATAGAAAAAAATATTTAATATTATTTAATACAACATTAAATTAAGAAAAATAACCTTTATAAGGATTTGGTTTTGTTACACTTATATATTTTTAACAACCTTTATAAAATCTATTTTAAATAAATTATTTTAACTTCTAAATACCCGTTCAATCTCCAAAGCTCTATTAATCTACACATCCCGCCATTAACCCATAGTTATCTGTTATTACTCATACTTAGGATTTGTTCGTGGATATATCTTGTCATGCGTGACGTTCATTGATTTTCGTTCTTATCGTATTCATTCCTCTTGTTTACTAAGGTGAGTAATTCACTCCCCTTTTTACTTATTTTAAGCCTTTTGCGGATATATGCGTATTTACAATATTTTCTTATTATTAGTATACACACTAGCAACCGCCTAACGTGCTACTTGTAAATTTGCTTATTTGAACGCATTCAGAGAGGTCCAACATGTTTTTAGTATGATCATACGACTGTCGAAGTGGCCGGCGTCCAATCGCATGACCATAGTTTCACCGACAACTCACTCATGGTAACCAACGCCAGATTCGCATGACAAAGGTTTAGCCCATACTTTATTATCTGTTGAATTGTTTAAATACTATGGCTTAATTGTATACCGCATTAAGGACACTTGCTCATTTATTCATATTATATTGTATTGACATAGCTGGTGTTTACTCACTCAACTTTGTGTTGACAAAACTATTTTATTTTATACGTATATGCAGGTTAGATTGAATCGATTGCAAGATTATGAAGAACGTATGGATGATTCAAGCTAGAAGAATTTAATCAAGACTTGTCTAAATTTCATTTTATTTTATATTGTTGCATTTATCTCAAGATTTGTACTTGAATTATTTTATTGAATTAAATAGATATTGTCAGTTTTAAATAATGCATGATAGTACCTTGAGATCTGTGAGCAATTAGCTTACGCCCCGGCATTTTTCTGTCAACATTTATGGTGTTCCTCATTTTCTTATGGTAACCTTTTATACTATATTACAGATGTCTTCAAAATCAAATAAGCGTACTTATGTTCAATTAATCTCTTCCAGTAAAATGAATAATTCAAACGGTTAGTCACTTTAATATTCTTTATTTACCATTTAAATGTTATAGAAATAATTTTTTTTTCTAAAGTGCAGTGTCAACAACGCCAAGAGAACCCCTGAGTAGCATTTCGAAATGTAACAATTTATTTATAACTCTTTAATATAGTAGCGTATATTTACATTTATTTTGTTGTGTTATTAGCTTCTAAGTTAAAGCTTACATCAAAGAATACAATATACTATAAATGTGAACAAGTATTTCTACCATGAATGTCGCGGCGAAGCGGGTTAAATGTGTTACATGTTCGAAAGCTCTCACGTTTTGTGACGGGTGCACATCGAGAAGTCGGATGATATCAGTTCGATTCGTTATGGTAAAAGCTTTGTGGCAAAAGTTTTATTACCAAAGTTGATGGGTCAAAAAGTAAATATATGAAACTAAAGTTAAAGGGTCAAAAAAATAAATGTGTAAAAACATTTATGCCAAAAGTCTAATAAACCAAAGTTTGTAATAAAAGTTGAGAGACTAAAAAGGTAATTATGTGAACTATATTAATAAAATTATAAGAAAAAAAACTTTAGATACATATATAATACTTGTGCAATGGCTAGTTATACATTATGTAGGAAGATTTAAACATTGATGAATAGTAAATGTGTGAGTGTAGAAAATAATATATATATATATATATATATAGGGTGAGAATTTTAAGAAAACCCTCTAAGAATTGAGAACTTTGAGAACCATTTTGGTTCACATATTTTAGAAAACATGGGTTTTAAAAATCAATGGCGTTTTTGAAAATATAAAAAACTTGAAGGGGCAATTATGGAAACTTGAAAAATCAAAACAAATATTCTAACAAACTCAAAAATCATAAACAAAAATCAGATCCCGATAACTTCTCATACACTATGGCGATCTAGGCTCTCCGTCGCGTTCTCCGCCGTTCTCCGCCGCTCCAGTCGTGCTCCCCCGCTCTGCGCCGCTCCTGTCGTGCTCCGACGCGGTGCTAATTCTAGTCCCGGTGTATAATTAAGTAAGTATGTGTATAACCTCAGTCGTACGCGAGAACCTACATACACTAGATTCTTCTCCGACAACGAGAAGTTTCTCGCGTTTCACGGTCCTCGTATTGTTTCTTCACTTATTGTTATTATTAATACGTGATTGATTGATTGATTGTGGAGACTCTAAATAATAGTGTGGACGGATTATTATTATTATTATTATTATTATTATTATTATTATTATTAGTAGTAGTAGTAGTAGTTGTTTGTTGTAGAAACTGCTTTGGATTGGTTTTGATTTGTTTAATTGATTTATTATTTGTTAGTTTCATTGTTCATTTATCATTTCATAAAATTAATGTGTCTATGTTGATTGTTATATAACTTGTTTGGATTTTGATATTGAGAATTGTTCATTGTGAGTTGATTTTGAAAACTTAATAGTGACAAATCTGACAAAATACAATGCTAAATTAAGCTTGTGTAATAGATATTATAGTTAGTTGTTTGATAATTATACACATATGTACAAATATGATGTGACTTAATTATACATATATGAATAATAATTATAATAAAATGAATGTTAATAACATGATAGGAAATATACGTAAGTGTATAGTTATTCATTAAAATTGTACACATATGTAATTAACAAAATATGATGTGACTTTATATACTAATATACATAATATAAATGTTTTTATATTGTTAATAGTAATGACTTTTGTTATGCATATGTACATATATGATTTTATTCTATATTCATACATGGATGTTTATACGTATGTGTATAATAATATTATATGTATATGTATAATAATACTAATGAGTTTTTGTTTGTTAATTCAGGTCCAATTTCAGGCTAACAAAAATGGCTAAACGTAAGTGTTTAAACATCATGCTTTGTTTTGTTATTATGTGTTAATATTTATGATGTGTTTTAAAGTTTTGAAAATCTAATTTTATAGGTAAAAAAAGTGAAAGGATAGCAATAAAAAGATCATGTAGATATTCAAACACAAAAGATAATCCAATTCACGTTGAAGGTATTGCCTAATTTTATATATGTGTATAACGATGTTTTGTTTACACATATGTACAACACACGTTTATAATATGATCAACAAATTATACACATATGTACAATCATTTTATATTATAATAATATCAAACAATTGTTGATGCTATTATAAACTGTTTGCACATGTGTGTATGATATGTTATACGTATACGTAATATATATATTGTAATTTTAAATTAGCTTTAGTTGTATATAAAATTGTTATATGTAAAATATGTATTGTTGTTATTGTTGTTATGCAATGCAGAGACTGATGACTTTGTCGAACCGATTCAGAAGAAAACTGAAAACATATCTAAAGTTTTTCAGAAAAAAAGTAAAGATGGTGGAAAGATGAACTTAATTGTTGAAGGTATTTCTTAATTTAATCTATATAATTTATCTGTAGTTAAATCTAATTTTTCGTATTATATACATGTGCGTATATGTATAACATGTTATACACATATGTACAACACAAGTTTATAATATGATCAACAAATTATACACATATGAACAATTGTTTTATATTATAATAATATCAAACAATTGTTGATGCTATTATAAACTGTTTGCACGTATGTGTATGATATGTTATACGTATACGTATATGTATATTGTATTGTAAATTAGCTTTAGTTGTATATAAAATTATTATATTTAAAATATGTATTGTTGTTATTGTTGTTATGAAATGCAGAGACTAATGACTTTGTTGAACCGATTCGGAAGAAAAATGAAAACACATCTAAAGTTATTCAGAAAATGAGTAAAGACGGTGGAAAAAAGAACTTAACTGTTGAAGGTATTTCTTAATTTAATCTATCTAATATATCTATTGTTAAATCTAATTTTGCGTATTATATACATGTACGTATATGTATAACATGTTATGCACATATGTACAACACAAGTTTATAATATGATCAACATATTATACACATATGTACAATCGTTTTATATTATAATAATATCAAACAATTGTTGATGCTATTATAAACTGTTTGCACATGTGTGTATGATACGTATACATATACGTATACGTATATGTATATTGTATTGTAAATTAGCTTTAGTTGTATATAAAATTGTTATATGTAATTGTTGATCTATAATTGTATGTTATACAATTATTCCGTGAACAAATAATTGTTGATGCTATTATAAACTTTTTGTACATACTTGTATAGAATGTTTTACATATATGTATATTAAACCAAATTTAGCATATTATATACATGTACGTATGTGTATAACATTTGAGTATAGTATATTAAACCTAATTTAGCATATTAGATATATGTACGTATATGTTTAACATTTGAGTATAGTGAGTAATATGTTTGTGTTAGGTATGTATAGATCTAGTTTATGGTACATGTTGGTGTAATTACATATATGTATATTTAGTAATATTTTTGTTTAGCTTATATGTGTACAACAATGTTTTGTTTTGTAATCGTAGATTGTCTATGTCATGTACATATGTATATATGGAGTAATAGTTCCCTTTGAAAACATGTAAGAAGAAGTGGAAGCCGTATGATCATTGAAAATACTTTGTGGGGCCTTTTACCTTTCTCGTGGTACGTAAATATAACTCAATATAGTAATGAATTGTGTGGTAATTGTGTATAGCTTGTTTTAGAATTGTTTGTATACATATGTGTATATTGATAAAGTTTGTTTATGACTGTTTGTACATATGTGTATATTGATAAAGTTTGTGAAAATTGTAGTTATTTGATGTGTACAGATGTGTATAGTTATCATTTGTTTTGGTATTTGATGTTTGTTTACTACATATAATGATTAGTGATTAATATGACTGGTTTAACATATGTGTATATTGATTAGTGATTAATATGACTGTTTTAACATATGTGTATAGTGATGAAGTTTGTGGTGATTAATATAGCATCTTAACTTTGTGTACATATGCGTATAATGATTAAAAATGTTCATTAATTGCAGCTTATATATGCTATTTAATATGTGTATATTAAGATATAGTTATATATACATATGTGTTTTGGTTTTATAAAAATGATATACGTGTTTGTACATGTCTTTAGCTTGTTTGAAAGTATTTGTATATATATGTATTGTAAAGTAACTTGTTGTATTTGTAGCTTTTATATCTTGATAGGGTTACATGCGAAGGTATGGACAATGAGAGGACAATGCCACCAATTGTCTGTTGGACAGGAAGCAGACAAGAAGATAGGAAGAAGAAAGAATGTTTGAATGGGGGATTTGGATTAGGAAATTTAAGAGAATTATATGTTGATGAATATAATTATGATGTTGAAAGTGAAGAAGAGGTTGAATTTGACGATGAAAGTTTGGAGGTTATGTTCAAAGAGTTAAACAAAAAATGCATAGTTCTCCAAAAAAAATGTTTTATTATTTTTACTAATAACACATGTTATCATTTCTGTTTACAGAATCAAGTTGCAAAGTTGAAAGGGTTGTGTGAAGTTAATTTGCAAGAAAAGATAAAGCTCGAGGAGGAAATAAGAAATTCAAAAGAAAATTTCCTGATAACATTGAGGTGTTATCAATAATTGAAAAGTATAAACAAATCTATATGTGTTGTGTTAATTTTGATGAACATTGGGGGGAGAGGGGAACATGGGGAATGAGGTACTGATGGAGGGTGAGGGGAACATGGGAAACATGGAAGAAGATGAGGATTCTGATAATGTACATCAAGAGGGGGACGTGGAAGCTGAGCATACTAATTCCATCAAGTTTTATGAAACACAGGACCCAACATGGATAGATGCTGCTATTGAAGTTGCTGATGCTATCCAAGACGTGAGTAATGAAAAAGATGTTGCTGATGCTATTCAAAACGCGAGTAATGAAATTGAAGTGAGAGATTGTAGGCAACTTGATTTCACTGATGACATGCCAAGCTTCAAGCTGCTTTCACAAGATTCCCAGGAAAATGTAGAAAAAGAAGTTTGTGAGAATTTTCAAAGGTTAAAAAGGGAGACAAAGTTATCAGAATATGATAAATCTCCATGGCTGGAAAGAGCGGTGAATGTTATGAAGGGCCTTACAAAAGAAGAGAAGATGGTTTGGAACTACATATTAGAGGGCGCGGTTTATTGTGGGTAACGTTTTCTCTTTATAATATGGTGACCATATATACGATTTGTTTACATATTTCATTTTGTAACAAAATGAAAATTATGAATACATACAGGAAAGCTGGAAAAAAAAAACAAAAACAAGAGTCAACTTTTTGAAGATGGAAAGTATGTTTACACATGTTCAAATTAGTATTTTATTTCAAAAGAAGTACCTGTTTATACATATATGTATAATATGTTATACATATATGTATAACTTAATGTATGTTTATTCGTAAAATGCAGGTTGTTAGCAAAAAAAAAGGAAAGACAACACAAGAGAAGAAAGAGGAAATGCCAGTGAAGAGAACCATGGAGTATGTGTTAAAATAAATTAACAAAAAAGTCATTATACATATATGTATAAGGATTGTTTTTAGTATAGATATATGTATAAGGTATACATATATGTATAGTCTATCCTCTATATACATGTTAAATGTATAAAAATCTTTATACTTATATGCGTATATACCGTTTATGTTAAATGTTTTGGTGCATTAAGCATATTTGTATAATCAGTTGGTGTTTCTTGAAAAATGCAGGATCCCCAAATTTTGGGTTTAAATGCATGCATTATAGCTTATCAGAATTAACGCCTAGCACACCAGTTGGTTCAGCGGTTATTGATGCTTGGGCTACTGTCCTAAATTTTGAGGAAGCAAAACGAAGCAACAGCTCGCCATATAGACTCTTCGGCTATATAGGCTTAATTGTAAGTAAAATAAAAAAACATTTCTCTCTATATATATACTTTATTCTGATTAGTTAGAAATTGCTTAATATTATAAAATTTTAAAAGGTCTATAATTTGTGTTTTTTCTATATGATAGCCACAGCCTGCCTTGTATGCCTTATTGTGTGATAAAGAAAGTCAGTTGGAGTATTTTAAAAAAATCTTACGTCGTGTACTCGAAGAGAAAAACGAGAAGATGACCCTAAGAGATTATGAGCTAATCGTTTTTCTCGTTTTTGAGGATGGCCAATATTATCTAGTGAGCTTCGACTTCAAAAATCCGGCTATCAATGTGATTGATAATATGGATCCCAATGAAACTGTTGTCACATGTGATGATCATGAAGAATTTTATAAAAAGTCGGTTCCAGTACAAGTGGTAAGTTTTTAATCTACAAAAAAAATATTATACGTATATGTACAAACAGTTTTTAATAATATCAAACAATTGCTGATGCTATTATAAACTGTTTGTACATATGTGTATGATATGTTATGCATATACGTAAATGTATATTGTATGTTAAATTAGCTTTAGTTGTATATAAAATTATTACATGTAATTGTTGGTGCTATAATTATATGTTATACAATTATTATGTGAACAAACAAATTGTTGATGCTATTATAAACTGTTTCTACGTATGTGTATAGTATGTTTTACATATATGTATAAGTGTTTAGTACATATGTGTATACTACGTTTGTGTTTAATAATAGTTATTGTACATTAATGTTAGGTTATGTGTCTGTCTTGTATGTAGATTAAAAAACTATTTGAACATGTGTATAATGAGTAATATGTTTGTGTTAGGTATGTATAGATATCTAGTTTATGGTACATGTGGGTGTTATTACATGTGTATATTTAGTAATAATTCTGTTTAGTACATGTGTATAATACGTTAATGTTAAGTTATGTGTGGATCTTGTCTTAGATACATGTAAAAATAACAAAAATTAGCAGTTATAAATGTGTAAATTAAAAACTGTGTGTACATATGTGTTTAATATAAATTATTAATTGTAATATCTCTATATTGATATTGTACGGAATATTATTATACACATCTCTTAAATTTCATTTTTTATTTTTTTACAGAAAGAAATATTTGTGGACTATTTGAAAGAAATTGATCATCCAAGGATGCATATGATTGATATTGAAAAGTTAGTACCAAGAAGACTGTATATTGATTGGGCGACATCTGGTAATATTGTTCACTCTGGAGTGTTTACAATGAGGCACATGGAGACTTGGATGGAAAAACAGATGTTAAGTGGGATTGCGAGTTGTCAATCGATCGAAAAAAGTTTAAATCGAAAATTGCAGTTCTTAGGAAGAAGTATGCAGCAACAATAGCGTTATCAGAATCGAATACGCTGCGGGGCAGAATTTTGATGGAAGCAAATGAATTGGCAAGTCAATAAAAGAATAACTAAATGTTCTTTTAAATTTTGTTTGAATTGTAGTGCTACATGAAGTTTATGAATGTTAGATTTATGCTACTAGTTTCGTTTGAGTATGATGTAATAGTTTGAACCGAATGCTGTTTTATTTCTCCCAATTTTACTGATGTGATATAGATGGCTGCATTGACAAAATGACTTGAATATAAAAGCGTTGCGTAATGTACATACATGTATAATTTATTAAAGTAAGCATATGTCAATGTAAGTTCGTAAAACTAAATCACAAATGACAAGTATTATATTTTGTAAAGTTAAAATATTTAAAAACATATGTATAATCTTTATAGTACACGCATATGCTTAATATATAATACACATTTTATAATCTGTAAAAAAAGAGTAAACGCGTGTATATGTATCCTGTATAATATACACATACGTATAACCTGTATAAATAAATACTTTATGAAGGGATTCTAAGTTGAGTGTGTAATATTTATAGTATACACATATGTATAATCTGTATAATACACACACATGCTTAATCTGTATAATATATAATACACATTTATAATCCGCAAAAAAGAATATATGTGTGTGTGTATGTATTCTGTATAATATACGCATGTGTATAACCTGTATAATAAATATTTATGACGGGATTCTAAGTTGAGTGTATGATATTTATACTATACACAAATGTATAATCTATATACTCGCATATGCTTAATATGTATGCTATATATAATAAACATTTATAATCTGCAAAAAGAATATACGCGTGTGTATATGTCCCTGTATAATATACACATGTGTATAACATGTATAATATACATACCATAGCACAAACTATATCACAAACAGACATTATTTATGTGGAAACATAACAATTCAAATAAAAGTAATAGTAATGTCTAAGTTGATTATCAATGTAAAACATTATTTAACAAAAAAACAATTCAATAAGAAAGAAGAATCATGTCTAAATAAAGTCACTCACATAATCTTCAAATATCTTCATTTGATTCTTCGACATTTGTTTCATCATCGGTTTCTTCATCATATGTTTCATCATCATTGGTCTCCTCATCATTTGATGTTTCCCCTGTTTCTTCATCCGAAATACCTAACTTTAAAGGACAATTCCTTTTATCATGAAGTCTTACTATTTTCTTACAAAAATTACATTTTCTCCTGCTCTTCTTTCTCTTCTTGTTCTTAATCTTTTTCTTGGCCTTTTCACCCGGGCCAATTGGACGTTTCTTTTTTCGAGAACCTTTGTTCCGAATTCCTTTTGGTGCTCTAAATAAAACTTCTGTGGGTATTTTATGAAATAGCAACTCCTCAATTACAACACCTTTGTTATGTGTAGGCTCAAGTGGGAATTCCTCAAAAATCTTATCATTTATTGCTTGAATTTGTTGATCAAGTTCTTCAAGATTATTAATATTGCATCTCAGCCTATCCGTGCACATCTGAATATTATCAAAAATTCGATGTCTAATTATCGAACTTTGGGTTTGATAGGCATTGTACCTATTGAATAAAAAACAAAATTTATAGTTAAAAACTAATCCTGCCTATATATATATGTAACATAAACTATGTAACTAACTCTACACCAATATGATATTACCTGTTTTCCATATTATAAACACCGCTTGGAAGAGCATCTCTAAGCCACCGCATATTAATATACTTCATAGGAATCTTATCTACTTCGTGGTGCCTATAAATGCATAACGCATGACGACAAAGATACCCAATGCGTGTGAATCCCAAACACTCACATGTCACAGTGAAGTCCGATGTATCAAGAGTAACCTAAAAAATTGCAAATCATGACAGTAAGCATTAATATGTAAAATATACATATATGTATATTATTTAAAAAACTTTATACCTTGTACTCATTCACAATATGTTTCAAGTGGTTTTGATGAGCAACGACATAACTATGTATATTACTTGATTCCTCTCGAGATACAATGTAACACAAGCGCATAGCTTTGTACATCTCCTTCTGGACTTCAAAAAAAACAGCTCTGGTGTAAACCTCATTAGCATGACGTTCAATCGGAAATGGTGTTTTGAATTTTGGGCTGGTTGTTTCTGTTTTATCCTGAAGTTCGCCCTGCTCGTTTCGTTGGCCATCCATAGTTGTCTCAAAACACAACATAAATTGAACTAATGTGTTATGTGAACTAGAGTTAGTTTTAAAGAAATGATTGGCACTCTCACATCTGGATGTAGTCTTCATTAAACAACACATAGGGACATTTCTAAAGTAACCAGGAACCCACTGATCACAGATGGCATACATTTCAGACAACCATTCATGGTCTTGCAGCCCATACTCATTCATCAACCGATTCCATCGACGCTCAAATGTTTCCGGATCAATATAAACATTCCAAACAAGCTTGTGAATCGATCGGCGAAGATTTGAATTGTTCAAAAGATTCCCATCGATCTGAAAAACAGTAACAAAAGTGAGATTCTTTCTGTATATAACAAACAATTTTTAAGTTTATAAAAGTCCTAATTATACATACAAGTACCTAACGCTAAGTTATTATACACAAGAGTACATAAAGAAAAAATATACTATTCACTATACGCATATGTATAACATAAAATAAAGAAAATATACCTTTAATGGTAGTTTTGTAATAATATGCCACATGTACAATCGATGAATTGATTTGTCCAACACACTATGAACAACTTGCTTCATTGAAGGGTCTTGATCGGTTAAAACAAAAGTGGGCTGCTTGACATGTGTGTCGAGAAACATTTGAAGAAGCCAAGTGTATGACTCAACAGTTTCATTACTCAACAAGCCAGCACCAAAAACTGTGCACTTGTGGTGTTCAACACCCGTGAATGGGACGAAAATCATATCATGCCTACAAAAAAAAGAAAAAAGAAATAAAATCAATGTTTCACTATTTACAAAAAGAAATATTAGATTACATTAATGCAAAAAATAGATATCTTACATGTTGGTGTGGTATGTTGCGTCAAAAGCCAAAACATCACCAAAAGCCTTATAGTTGATTTTTGAAACATTATCAGCCCAAACAAAGACGTAAGCTCAGTTCCAACTACTCGGTATTTAAAAGTGAAGTTGTGTACATTTTTGGAATGTTCATTGAATATATCAACCACCATCTGAGCATCTCCATCAGCAATTGCCTCTCGTATATCTCTACCAAAATTATTGTAATCTGTTAGTGTACCTTTCAGATTATGATGACCACCCTTTAATGCCACATGAAGCTTGAACGCTTTGGTTGGCCCGACACAAACCAAACGACAACTGGAAATAAACTCTTTTTTGCAAAGTCTAGTTTTCTTCTTTTCTTAGTCAAATGGTGGGAAGAAAGAGGTCCATGATTGTGTACCTCCTCAAAACCATATATCTCATAATCTGAGGAGCCTTTTATAAGTCTAACTTTTACCAATGCTTTACAATCAGTTACTTTGAAGTTCACGCAACGGGAACTAGAGGCTGAAGAAATGTCAACACAGCCCTCATCTTGATCCTTTGGTTTATTAGCTTTTGAGCACAAGATGTATCTAGTTTTTATGATACCTTTACGCTTCTTAGTGGTACCCCAACGAGTGCAGAACCCAGCCATCTGAGCATACTCCTCATACATAACAACAACTTTATCTAGTGTATGAAACTTAGTTCCAACATAAGGTTCGAATTCAGGGGAAACAAAAGGAATCCAAGACCTCTCCCCATTCGGTAAATCATACACACTCGCTGATATAGATTCTTCACAAACAAAAGCAACATGAAAGAACAACAAACTATTATGGATGTAAATAAATAATGGTATATTAAAAAATTAACCAATTCTTAAAAATTACACACATGTGTACATCATATACAGTGTGTCTTAAAAAATAAATTGAACAGAAGCAAACCGGAAAATTACGATTACCTTATTCAAAGTTGTTTACTTCTTCAATCGAGTAAGATGTAGATCCGGTAACTGAAGCATCCATTATTAACTTCTAAAAATCTATCAAATGTAGAACCTAATTAAAAGATTAGAGTTAACCAATCAAAATTGTTAACATATCAAAATATATAAACTAAAATCAATCAAATCTAGCACCTAAGAATCTATCAAAATCTATAAAAACTAAATTAAACAATCAGAGAAACTCCTAAATTCAGCAACTAATATGTAAAAACTAAATTAAACAATCATAACAAAACATATATAATATAAAAATCTATAATCGAAATCTATATCAAAGCTATAATCGAAAATCTATAATCGAATCTATAATCGAAAATCACCTAAAATCAAATTTGTTTTGAAGGTTACCTGATCGGAATTGAACCACGAATGAGATAATGCAAACCCTAGATACTTCGATTTGATGTTTAGATCGTTTTCTGCAAACCCTAGGTCGTTCGATCTTCTCTCAATCGTTCCCAATCTTCGCCTACTGATAGCACGTACATCACAGATCGTTCTCTGATGTTGTATTCATTCCCCTGCTGTATTTTGATGTTGTATTGTTTCCCTGATGTTGTAGATGTTAAATTCCCTTTTTGCCCTTAAGTTAATTTTAATTCATCAGTTTTTAAAAAGGGAAAATTAGTGGTTAAAAAGGGGTTCTCAAAGTTCTCAATTTCAAAAATGTTCTCTCATGATCCTGATCCTAAGAGAACCCTTTGTAAATTGAGAACTTTGAGAACCATTTTGGACCACTAAAAACACTTTTAAAAAATATTTATAAAAATCATAAAACAAAAAATAATAAAAAATTATAAAAAGTAAAAAAACCAAAATTCTTATATTTCATTCCGGTTTCATTAAAAAAATAAAAAAAATGACAAAAATAAAAAAAATTTAAAAAAAACGTCGTATTATACACATATGTATAGTTTTATATAATCTTTAGTTACGTAATATACACATATGTACAGTATCATTTATCTTAAATTATACACATGTGTACAAAAAATCATGTAAATGTACATATATGTATATAGTATACATATGTGTATATAATTTAGCTAAACCGAGTTTTTTTTATGAAACCGGGATGATAAAATAAGAATTTTGGTTTTTTTACTTTTTTGATTTTTGTGTTTTTTTTTATTTTATGATTTTTTTTTATTTTTGGGTTTTTGTGGTCCAAAATGGTTCTCATAGTTCTCAATTTCAAAAAGGTTCTCTCATGATCCTGATCCTATATATATATATATATATATATATATATATATATATATATATTAAAATAACAATTGATTTTTATATACTATCAGTTATACAAAATAACATACATAATTAGTCAAAAATATGTAAACTAACAAAATAAAATATGTTGTAACTTGTAACCATCATTTTCAAATATTGGTTAACAACATATTTTAAATACATTTTAACACTTAATGCCGAAATTCAATTTCTGTAGTTTTTGTTAGCTGTAATAAATAAAAGTGTAACATAAAATGTAATAATGCCGTTAATTTATTATGTTTATTTTAGGTGAATGCGATGAATACTAACTATTAAAATTTTAAAATATATTGTTTAGATATTCCTATTGAAGCTATGAATTTTTAGAAATACATTATTTCTACAGATATTAACACCACATTAGTTTACTTTTCTCTGTACAATTGACAACATTTTTTTGTGTCCATTATAAATAAATAGCCAATTAGCCTAAATCCAATTACATTATAATTTTTATATAACGTACAAGTATTTTCGGTATGATGCTTCGTAAGGACGACCGACATGATAAGTTTCTGACAATATAATTTTTTATGTTAAGTTCTTAAGTTCTATATTATGTGTTTGCAGTGTTTGTTACAACATTTATTTGTGAAATCTATATGTTTTTATACGTTTGTTTCATATTTCTATGATTTTACATTACATTGAATTGTGTATTTAAGGTATGTACGTAATAAATATCATGTTCGTCCCCAAAAATATACTACAAATTATCATGTTATTTAAATTATATGTGTTTGTTAAACTATTTCTATATCTCCACCTATATCATACATGGGTCAATAGCCTAATTAATGTATTAATTCAATTTCAAAAAACTGATTTACTAAATTCAGTTGGTACTGAACTCAAATGCAATCACGCTCAAATTGATCATTATATGAAGTATGTAATTTATATTGGCTCAAACGCATATCAAATTCGCTAATTCAAAGCTATCTTGATGTGTGCAACTCTACTACATTCCATCAATTTCATGTGTAATTTTATATTTTTAGCTGAGTTTGAGCATAATTTATATTGGCCCATTATTATTACAGTATATAATATAATTACAAATTTTGGTGCCGTAAAGTCCTTTTAAGGTTGTTTTAGTTTCGGTCCGTAACAAACGTAAAGAAAACCGACCAAGTATCAATTTTGTTTTGTTTTAGTTCAAGTACCGTAACAAACATAGCTAAAACCGACCAAATACCGATTTTCTTTTTTATTTTAGTTCTGATACCGTAACGAACGTGACAAAAAACCAACCGAATTTGCATAGATTCACCATCTCAACGTCCAAGTTTGACAACAGTAGGGTTTTACCGACCGACTTTTATTGGCCGACCCCACTTAGTCCACCTCAAAATTTATTATATCTTGTTTTTATTTTGGCTTTAGTTCTAGTACAATAACACACGTGAGTACGTGACTGAAACCGACCGATTTTGCTTTGACTTACTGCTTCAACCCTTGCAACCGATAATGCTTGGGTTATCCTATTGCCCGGGTTTTATCAACCTTCCCATGCCCAACGCGCCGGGTAAAACGCTAATTACAGCGTAATATATATTTGGTTCATTAATATATCTATCAGTTTCAGTATATCTATTAGTTTCAGAATTTGAGAGTGATAGTATATCAGGGATTTGAGCGTAACCATGTTCATAGTTCGAACGCTCCAGTTCTATAACGACTCCAATTTAAAAACAAATTAAAGGAATACGGCTTCAACTACAAAAAAAATTGAATTAATT
Organism: Bidens hawaiensis; assembly: GCF_021521415.1. Classification (NCBI taxonomy): domain Eukaryota; kingdom Viridiplantae; phylum Streptophyta; class Magnoliopsida; order Asterales; family Asteraceae; genus Bidens; species Bidens hawaiensis. The sequence goes on along the minus strand of NW_027493400.1, from coordinate 334,393 downwards.
GCAAAATTGAATAGTCATTTAACTGAATTTTAAGCGTGATGCGTAACTGAATCAAATGAATTAATGGAAATAGAGCGCAATAAGTGAATCGATGAATTTAGTTGATGAATTGATGAGGTAGGGATTTCATAATTTCAGAGTATAATAAAATAGAGTCTGATTGTTCATGAATTTGGTTCGTAAATGGATTTAGGAGATGTGAAATCACGATTCAGTTACATTCGGGCAAATTGATGAATCTTTTTGTAATTGATTAATCCATGAATTAGTTGATGAATCGATTATTTTAACTGATGAATTGATGAATTAGATAACATAATTAGATATAGGTTATTTTGCCAACGTGTGAAATTGAAATCAACACTTAAAAATCTTGCGTAACCTTTTGTATGATAAGCTTTTTTGTACATTAATCCACCTCTATATTTTAGGGGAGAGATAATTTGAGAATTTGTTGAGTTTAAGAACCTCGTTTTAACAACACATTTAATTAAATAGTTTAGACTATGTGGTTGAGATTAAATCTAATTAAAAAATTAAGTATGGGAGAATAAAAATGTACACTGATTACACTAAATCACTAATTTAAAAGCTTGTTACACCTATGTAAAATAGTCGATTCGGTGCGTAAAAAATGTTGTAGTATTTCTACGTACATGTAACCTACATATATTACATATATGTAACAAAATTTAAAACAAAAAATGTTACGTTAAGTTCTTTCGAATGAAAGTGGTTTTCAAATAAAATCAACTCTCTCTCTCTCTCTAAATATATAGAGAGATGATATCAAGAGAAAACTCATCCATAGAGACAAAACTAAAAAACTCTTCAAGAATTATTTTTAATTTTATATATAAGTGTGATATCAAATTAAAACTCCTTTTAAAGACAAAACTTGAAAACTTATAAAGAATTATTTTTAACTTTTTTTTAAAAAATTCTTTTGAAGTTTCTTTTTTTTTCTATTATTCGTATATGTTGATATTGCCGGCAATCCCGTCGGTGTAATGCACATGTGTAATAGTGTGCATTGCATATATTCAAGAGTGTTGTATTACATAGAGTACAGTGCAATATAAGACTAATACACACATCGAATACACATTAGTATGTATGTGTAACACAACATTAATGCACATGTGCACTACATCGACTTTTATTTTTTATATCTATATTTTTTGTTTATAATAACACTACTACACATATACAACACACAAATATTGAATATATGCAATTAAACACTATTGAACATAAAAATACATAGTAATACACATGTGTAATACAATAATATCGCACAATAATACTTATGTTCATTACAACATCTTCTTTTTTTCCTTTTCTTTATTTTTTCGAGTGAAGAGTAACAAAATATACAATACTTGAAAAATGAGCATGTGCTATCAAAATTTGCTACCATTAAAAAACGGTAGTAATTCTAGCGACCGATTTAGCATATTTGCTACCGAAATGCATAGTTACTTGACACGATAGCTAAATGGTCGAAATTTTTGCAACCATTTATTTTCGGTAGCTAAGCAGTCGGATTTTTTGCAACCAGTGGTTAGGCGGTCAGAGTTTCTGCTACCGAGCGGCTAGGCGGTCACAATTTTTGCAACCGTTTTTGTTTGGTGGCTAAGCGATCAGAGTTTTTACAACCGCTTATTTTAAGCGGTCGGAGTTATGCAACCGTTGACTAAGCGGTCGGCTTTTTTATAACCGGTGACTAAGATGTCGGAGATTTTACAACCGGCGACTTAGCGATCGGAGTTTTAAAGGTAGTTTTGTTTTTTAACCACCGTCAATGGTAGCAACATGTTAATTAAATTGATTATGAAATACTTTGTTACCCTTCATTAAAACTTAAAATTTCAACAAAACTTAAAAAACCATAAAATCCAAAGCATCATCGCGCACCTCTCGCGCCAAGCATCTGAAACCTTAATTTCGTCAGATCTGCTTCTCCAACGATCACAAGCACCTCTAAAACCGCCACTGCTGCCATCCGCCGAGAAGCATCACTCTGCACCTCTCGCTCCGCCGGTTATTTCTTCTGGTACGTTTAATTTCTCAGTCACTCACACATATATGTTAACTGTCACTCGGTTAATTCATCTGGTATTATTTCGATTCACTCTGATTTCAGTCCTCAGCTCCAATTTCTGATCTCACGGACTACTCAAAGCTTCTCTCCACAAATTTAAAGGTTTGTCGATTCATTCCATAAATTTGTGCTTTGTGTTAGTTCATCTTTTTAGTTTGTGTACAATTTAGGTTTATATATACGTATGAGAAGCTAATTGCATCGTTCTTTCATTAAGGTTAGTGCTTAAAGTCGATTGCATATGTTAGTTCGTCAATTTGTGCCTTAGTTAGGTTAGAGATAATGTGTGCCTTATTTAATTCAAGCATATGGACATAAGTTTAATTGATGATTTGAAATTGAGTTTATCTTTTTGACCCAAGCTGATTTTAGCAATGGTTTATCTATATTTTCCATGATGATTATAATTAACAATCTAACCTACTATGTTTCATGAATTGAAACCGGCATGAATTGAAACCAACGAACTTGTCTCGCTACTCCTGAAATCGTGTCCAAATTCAACCCTGAACGATAGCTTCTTCAATATACAGACGAGATTATGTAGGGTTTTCACAACTGTTGGATGCTTATATTCAGTTGATTTCTTCTATTGTCTGCTTTTGATGCCTAATTACATTTGTGTGATTAAGTTCTTAATTGGTTTTTTTTAATTGAAATTCTATTGTATTCTGAATCTCTTTTGCATATATTCTCGCCTTCCTTACAGATTAACTCCGACAACCTATTCAAGTCTTCATGTTCAATCAGTTAGATGCAATTTTACTAACTTTATGTTTGTACTGTTTGCAAGCTTTGAAACAACTACACCAGCTCTCATAGTAGCTGTCAAGCTTCTGAGAGAAAATCCTCAGGTATTTCAGTAATTAACGATTAGTGAATACGACTTAATTCAAGATAATAAAAAATGTCTATATTCATTTTTTAAATCTCAAGAAAATGATTTATGCTTAATATCTTTTAGCCCGGTGACCTGATGTTGCTACTACTCTATGTAGGAAGAGCATGATAATATCCTAAAAAGTAGGGAAAACATAGAATCTAGACTTACATGGAAAAAATGTAAGTAGATGATATTAACGTTTCATGTATGTTGATTATGAAATTATGGTTAATATAGATTTCACTAGCAAAAGTAGTCACTTATTGATATAAACAACTTCATTTTGCAGCTTATAAATAAAACTAATGTTTCTTAAACGAGGGGTGTAGGAAAGGGTCTTTATAGGGAGTATATATTGCGTTTAGCCTCTTGGAATGTAGGAACACTAAATGATAAGTTGCTAGAATTGGTAGATGTGCTTAGAAGACGTAGGGTTCAGATAGCATGCCTCCAAGAGACTAAGTGGAAAGGGCATAGAGGGGCTGAGTGTAATGGGTATAAGTTGTGGTACTCGAGGTCTGATGGAGCTAGGAATGGAGTGGGGTTTCTAGTGGCTAAGGAACTACACACTAGTGTGGTGGAGGTGATAAGACATAATGACAGAATTATGATGTTGAGATTAGTACTAGGAGAGGAAGTAGTGCCAGTTTTCAGCGCCTACGCGCCTCATGTAGGCTTAGGGGATCAGGAAAAGAGAGAATTTTGAGATTGCCTAGACGTAGTGGTAGGGGGCATACCTAGGGGTGAGAGGAATTGTATAGGAGGTGATTTTAATGGACACATTGGTAAGGCCAACGATGGTTTTCAAGCCGTACATGGGGCTTTCGGTTTAGTGATAGGAATGAGACCGAAACAGATCTCCTAGAGTTTGCGGTGGCTCAAGACCTAGGTATTATAAATTCTTATTTTAGGAAAAAAGATTCTCATTTGATCACTTTTAGCAGTGGCGGACGCGACTCGCAAATTGACTACCTTTTGATGAGGCAAGGAGACCGACGTTGGTAGAAGGACTGCAAAGTCATACCTGGGGAAACAGTTGTGGCTCAACATCGACTGCTGGTGATAGATCTAGGCTTCAGAATTAAGCTGATTGTTCGAGAGAAGAAAGGTACACCTAGAATTCGATGGGGAAATTTGAAAGACGAAAATCTCCTACTATTTAAGGAAAAACTCATACTGCAGACGCGGGCTCGACTAAATGGGGACTTAACTCATACAAGGGAAGCTATATGGACAAAGATCATTCAAGTAGCAAAGGAGACTCTCGGGGTCACAACAGGAAAGGAAGGCAGGCATAAGGAGTCTTGGTGGTGGAATGAGGCCATACAAGACAAGATAAGGGACACATAAGGATGTTTTAGGGAGCTTATGAGGTGCACGAATGAGGAGGAGTGAGTGGAATTGAGGGAGACCTACAAAACTGCCAAGAGAGAGGCGAAGAACATGCTATGTTTAAGATTGCCAAAGCCACGAAGCGTAGAAGGCAAGATCTAGGGCATGTGAAGTTCATAAAGGATACAGATGGGCATGTACTGGTCAAGGAGCAGGACATCAAGCTAAGATGGCAAACCTACTTCCACAATCTTTTTAACAATGGGAGAGCTTACCGAGAAGAACATGACAACACAACCTTCAAACGACAACAACCGAATAATTACTACTGCAGACAAATCACACGAGAAGAGGTGCAGATTGCACTTAGGAGGATGGGAAGGGCTAAGGCGGTTGGCCCAGACAACATACCCATCAAGGTGTGGAAGTTCTTGGGAGAGGAATGAGTCATGTGGTTAACTACTCTGTTAAGTAGTATCCTTAAATATGGTAAGATGCCATACCAGTGGAGGAGCAGTGTTGTAGTCCCTATCTATAAGAACAAAGGAGATGCCCAATGCTATGACCTGCATATAGTGTTATTTGATCTAGAAAAGGCTTACGACAGTGTGCCACGACAGGTGCTTTGGGAGTGCTTGGAGGGTAGAGGAGTACCCAGGAAATACATAGAGATAATAATGGATATGTATACTAGGAGTGCAACAAGTGTCTGTGCGTTAGTGGGGGATACTAATTTCTTCCTCGTAGAGGTAGGTCTTCACCAGGGGTCAGCGCTGAGTCCGTTTCTTTTTTGCAGTAGTCTTGGATGAGCTGTCAAAGTCGATTCAGGGGACGCTCCCGTGGTGCATGATGTTCACAGACGATATTGTGTTACTTGCTGAGAGAAAACAAGATCTAAACATGAGGCTTGAGGAGTGCCGAACAACCTTAGAGACAAAAGGTTTAAGGACTAGTCGCTCTAAGACGGAGTACCTCCACTATGATTTTGGTGGGGTAAATGACAATGAGGACGCACATATCACCATTGAAGGGCAGGTGGTTCCGCAGGTAACGAAGTTCAAATATCTAGGATCATTTTTTCATAGTGATTGGGAATTATACAGTGATGTGACCCATCGAGTTTAGGTAGGATGGTGTAGATGGAAAGCAGCCACAGGTATATTGTGCGACAAAAGTTTTGCAACTAAACTAAAGGGAAAATTTTATAGGGTTGCAGTTAGACCTGCAATGCTATATGGAACAGATTGTTGGGCCATCAAGAAGGCACAAGTGCGGAAGATGGAGGTAGCAGAAATGAGAATGCTACGTTGGATGTGTGGGCGTACAAGGTTAGTCCGAATAAAAAACGTTGTGTTTCGGGAAAAATTAGGGGTGGCGAACATAGCAGACAAGATAAGAGAGTGGAGATTGAGATGGTTTGGACATGTGAAGAGAAGACAGACGACGAAACCTGTTAGATCCATAGAAAACATTACTATAGAGGGGCGGAGGGGTAGCATGACGACCTAAATTGACTTGGAACGAGAGGATTAGGCATGATTTTATAGACCTAAACCTCTCCGAGGACATGGTTGATGATAGGAATTCTTGGAGAGGTAGAATTAAAGTTAAGGATTTTTAGGGAGAAATGTACCTTAGGGCTTCTATTTTCCTCATTTTGGTCACACGCCATAATGGTTTCTATTTTACATATATATATATATAGTAGTAGTAGCAGCATCAGCAGTAGCAGTAAAAAAAACAGTAGTAGCAGTAGCAGTAGTAGTCAGTAGTAGTAGCAGCAGCAGCATCATTATTTTTATATTACTGTTGCACTTTGATTTCCTTTGTATTGCTTCATACATATATACTTTAGAGCTGAGGGTCTCTCTAGAAGCCACCTCTTTATCCCTTTGGATAGAGGTACGGTGTGCCTACATCCCACCCTCCCCAGACCCTACTTATTGCTTTGCTATTTCTTGGACTTCACTGAATATGATTAATTGATTGATTTCTTACATTTTGTCACCTTAAGTTAAATTTTGGAATGATTTCCAAATTAAAAATTATGTTGAATTGTTTAAAATGTAGGTTAGGATTGGTTTATTAATTGCATCATGCTTATGTGAATATAATTTATTACAACCATTGACCTTAACTGTTGCACATATCTATTTAAATTTCAGGATATATGATTAATTTTTGTGTCTCTACTTTGTTGAACAGAATCCTCTATTATCTACAAATGATGACAATTCAATATTAAGGATTGAGAATTTTGGCTTTGAAAGGTAAAAGTACAGCATTATATGCCACCAATGATTCATGCCTTGTAGCCTTGTATCTTGTAAATGAAAAGTAAATCTAGTTATATTTGCAGGTCTTTGCAACCTAGAAACCTTGCAGAAACCTTATATGGCACCAGAAAGGCATAAATTATGCAACTTCACAACTACGATGCCATGGTGATATTTTGTTTATTTTTTATTTAAAGGTCAAACTTATTTTTGCTACATAGTGGTTTTGTTGCAAGGGCAGTTTTGGTGTAAATAGTGTAGAGATGCATTTTAGTGATTTATTAGTTCAGATTGCAAAACTAATTATTAAGTTCCATCTACTTCAACAATCTGAAGAAAGCTTTGATGGCACCACTCGACTACATGAAAGGAGCTGAAAGATCCTTCGTTGTTTATTAAGTTGGGCATGCCAGTTTTTTCATCTTTAAATGACTTTTATTCTTATTTGTTAAAATAATTAGTTATTTCCAAACACTCTTTACACTTTTAAAAAGTTTATGCAACTACAAATAATTAGTTATTTTCAAAAACCAAAAACCATACCAATGTAGAAAAAGTTTATAAATGCAGTAAAACTAGTGGCTACTACCTGCACGTTGAGCGGGGCGTATAGTGGTTGGACGGTTATGATATTAGTTTAGCATATGTTGCTTTCGTTGTGAGGGGCATATAGTGGTTGGATGGTTATGATATTAGTTTTGCATATTGGCATCCACTCCGTTTACCCGGCCAGTTCATTTTGCCACATTCATTAAATTTTACAACTTACTATAATAAGTAATAACTAAAGATCAATCTCTCAAACCCATGAAATGACATTTTTCAAGAAAACGACTTTATTATAAAGATATGGGTGCCTTATACTTTAACATTAGGCAACTTGATAACTTATCAGACCATAAACATCTAATAATTTTACTCCACGTTGGCTATGACGGATTTTGCTTTGTTCTGGTAACTTGGGCGGGTGGAGTAGGTGATTGAGGCCCGGTTCAGGTTCGTTAACACAATTTGGACTGTTTGGGCTCATTGACTGAGCCGCATCCCAAACTATAAACAAAAAAAAGTCATAAGTGATAAAATTTAAACTGTCATTTACACAACAATTATACTCCGCTTATAAGAATATTAATTGAATGAATACAAATATATTAAAGATAATAAACCTTATGGCATATGAAGTTAACATTCAAGATGAGATCAGATTACCAAAACGCACAACCATAGCAGTAGAGATTATATTCCAAACTGAAAAGTAAAAACAAATGGCCATATTTTCAATGAATAATGTAATCCAATAAACTGAAAACATGTAAATAATAACAAACCTTGTTTCTAAACAAAGAAAAAATCGCATCCCGGGCTGCAAAGAAAAAGAAAGTAATTAAAGATAAAGTTATATCGAGCAAACTATATTACAATATAGAGCATCCCGACCCACAATAGGGTTTGGAATTCGGACCTGGCAATGACACGCGATGATGGCGACAATAGGTGAGAGTGTGATACATCGTCAACAACCATAGACAACTTGCGTCGACGGGCTACTTTGTTTAAAAAATGCTTTTACTGCCATGATAGACAAATGGTGAAGCAAACACTTAAAATTTGACAAACAGGATCGTCAACCAAAGGCAAAACCAAAGTCCAAAAACTATAGACATTTTGTCGTACAACTGGTGAGCATCCCAACAAACAAACATAATGATCCTTGGGTTGGAATGCAACAAATGGAAGACGGACTATTAGACATAACAAACGTACCTATCAATTACAAACACAGATCAGGCCCAAATTCCGTCCATCTTCACCTGCTAATGAGAAAAATGATGTCGAATAAGCAAATGACTGAACGTGGATCAATTTAAAGCATAATTCCTTTTGATAATTATGTATATGCCATACAACTGCTCAAACTCGGCACGCCAATCATTTGCAAGAAATAAAATCAAATGATTGACCGTTGAAGCCATAAACGTGGATCGCAAACCTAAAACCCTATTGCCAAGACAAAAATCAACTGAAATAAAAATGAAATTAAACAACAGTCACCGGAAATAGAAAGGTAAATTCACCTCTGCTGGTCTCTCCCGTGGTAGGTCATAACCGCCATAGACGACCGAACCCGATGGAACCACACATAGTCGCCGTAAAACATAGATAACCGTCATCTAGGTATTTGAAATGGAAGCCAGCTACAACCACATATCCCCACCAAGCCACACCATCGTACGTCAGCCACCCGCCATAGACAACCGAAGTCGACCGTCGCCTAGGGTTCCTAAATGAAACCCGGCATCAGTCCAACATCGCCGGTAGTCTCCATGGACGGTAAAGCCTCCGGCAAACCCAAAGGTTCAATCAGGTGACAGGCGGTGGTGGCCGAGCGAGACGATTGTAGCTGTGAGCACATAACGGTGGAATCACAACCATCGACACGATTATGGTGACGATTGTAATGATTATCGTGGAAACACATAAAGATTGTGTTTACGATTTGGAGAGGTTCTCGATTACAAATCTTGAAGAAGAAGAAGATGAAGAAGAGAGAGAGAGAGAGAGATGGTAAGTGGAGAAGAAAATATACTGGAAATGTGTGTGGCGGTAGTGGAAGGTAGAAGAGGCGAAGAACACGTGTAACACATCAAATACATAAGATGATATTAGCAAAGTACACACAATTGAAGCACAATATACAACGTATGAAGCAAAAAGTTAGATGAAAATGTATTACTTGTAAAACATATAGTATAAGTAGTAAAGCCTCTCAACCTTTGCAATTGTTGAATATATAATATGTGTTAATTTTAAATTGTATCTGATTTTCAAATACATGCTCAATGAACACGGGTTAGAGATTGAGAATTGGAACACTAATTAATTAGTATATCGGATTAAATAGTTGCAAAGCGCGGGCTCTCGTACTAGTAAATTATAGACCTTGACGGAGGTCTGAAATTAGACTCAAAAGATCAATCATCTATAAGATTAGGTTTGTAGCCATCTTTGTATCTCACTAATCAATCATTGACTACTGACATTGCAGATTTAGGAGTACTATAAGTATTTGTAAATTTATTTTTTGGTGTTATCTCGAATGTGTAATGTTCTTGTTGCAAAATGTCATGCTCGTCTAATACCATGGCCACATGTTTTTCAACAAGTATCTTACATTTTAACATATAAACTCATATTTTGCTCTGTTGATATAAGTTTTATGTTCTTGATTTTTTGTAATGCTTATCTTTACTTGAATTCATCTTATACATATATACAGTTGACTAGATGGCAAACTTTTGATCTTGTTTTCCTGTTTCATAGTCTAATTTTTCTTAAACCTATGTTGTATTTTATATCAAGGATCTTAAATATATGTGCTTTTGAATTTCTAATTTTAGTGAATTTATAGAGGTTTTGTTATGGATGCATGTTTTGTCCAAGGATGCAATTGTTAGAGCCACCCAAACCAAAAGTAAGCAGTGATATAATTTAAATAACTTACATGCTATAATACTGTTTACTCATGTTATTAATACGCGTATGGCTTTTTCATGCACATGGTTAACTGCATTTTTTAATTATATATATCTTCGTATTTCTAATATGAAACAGGGTTCAAGTGGAGCTGCAGGGGGCTATAAGGTAACAAAATATTGCCATGGCCTTGTTGCACTTATAGGATTTCCAAGGTCTGTTATGCATACTGATTATATATATATACATGTTTTTCTACATGCAAGTGATTAAAAGATGGATTTTAGTATGCTGATGATGTTATGGCTATGTTTGGTCTTAATTTTTTTAAATATACAGGTTGAGTTCAGCCTAAAACGTATATCCCGTGTCTCAACACTAATTATATGATTATTAACACTTTTCGGTCTTCTGATATTTTATTTTTATACAGTGGGAAAGAAAGTCCACACTCTTAACCATGTTGACTGGAACACAAAAGCTACAGAGGTTACGTCAAATACTTTGCTGACTACCATAGGTTAGTTTTTTAGTTACCAGAAATTGCTTCTTTAATTGTTACTGTTGTTGACTTGAACAAGTTGATTTTAATTCCCTAGTAATCAAACGTTGCCATCACTATACCTTTTTTTTGTCAGGATTGTGAAGAACATTGGCTGAAATTAAATCAAATACTTTGCTGCGAGACCACCTGAGGTTAGTGTTTTAGTTACCAGAAGTGCCATTAACTATGTTAATTTTTAATTTAAGTCGTTTTGTTTGTCCTCTACATGAAAACCCCATTGAATTAGTAATTACATATATGAAAAACCCATTGAATGATACATTTTTAATTTCATTCTTCTTGGGTTTGTCGTCTAAGTTTGACATACGTGGCATTCTAACTGTCATGTGCGAATATTCAGTTTGTGTCGGACGGCGGATCCGTTGTTCGTAATCGAGTGTATCGTGCATTCTTTTAGGTAATAAACTACTTCTGATTCGTTAAATATTTAGCTTTTATATACGTATCACGTCTTTTGACTACGTGCGCAACCCTTATATGTATATGTATTATTTATACATATGCATTTAAACGTATGTGTATGTACATATGATTATTGTTTGTTCAAAATGCAACTCATAAGCTATATAATGGTTAGTGTACCTCAGTCCAATGTATTTTATGGTCTGCACTCTGCTTTATAGTTTGGATTAGTAAAGATGATGAAGCTGTAACAATTTTCTTTTTTTTTTAACTTGTGTTCAAGATATCTTAAATCCTCATTGATTTAATGGTGGTTGTTATTATACCGTTGGTTCACGGATGGGTTTTTTGGCCGCCTGTTTGGCAGTTGGGGTGGCTTTACATCTAGGCTATGATGATGCTCCGACATTTGCCGTGACAACCTATGTTGCAGCCATAGTGAAGATCTGAGCAACGAGTAACTTGATTTACATTTTTTGTTACTGATTCTGGGTTCGATGTTATACATTTGTCATATACTTTTCCTTTTCATTTTGGTTTTGAGTAGAGTGGGTTGGTTTTTCTTTTAGAATTGTTGAATCTTCACGGGTTATATGAATTTTAGACGTTCACAATTAGTTTTCCTTTGTCACAAACCCGGGGCAATTTTTGATTCGTTTTTTTGTCGCCGGCTTTACGACTTACATTGAGTTGGTTTCGTTGATAATGGTTATGATGATCATGTATTTGAGCCTCTTATGTTTCATTTTCTTATTCGCTTAAAGGTTAATTGACATTTTTACCACTATTAGGAAGACCTGAATGAAGTTTGAAGGAAGTTTGGTTGCTAACGTCTTTTGTGACTTGGTCTACTTATGTTGTTTGTACGTTGTGTTTCGCTATGATGATTGGTTGGACTGTAACTGAAGCAGATGGCAAATAAGGCAAGTCATTGTGGATTGCACATCATCTGACAATAGGACAGGCCAAGACACTGATCTACTTATAAGTTTGCTTGATGATATGATTTATTACTATGTATGTTTGGTTCTGCAATAGAGTTTCATATGACCTGCCTTTCTAGCCATTTGCAATAGAGATGAATTAAGGTTTGCCCTCAATATTGACGACATGTAATCGGTTATAAACCTATAAAGCTTGAATTTCTCATAAGCACATTGTTTCACCGCCAATTAGTGCAATGGCTGCTATGAATCTTCAACAATTACCACACAGACATGTTAATACTCCGTTATTTGATATTGTAACCATATCGCCGACGCTTATTTCTTCTAATTCATTTGTGCTATGATGATCTGAAACCAAACTTTGAATTAGTTTGTCATTTTTTGAAGGCGTGATGATCACAATAGAGAAGGTTTGATTGACTCTCAATCACCATGATCTGAGCTTCGTTTATGGTTTCGGGGGGTCGAAATCCTAGTTATTAATTAATTTATAACTTTGTTGTGTTTTTTTGCCATATGCATATGTTTTTATTATTATTTTTATTTACATGGGTATATATAATATTATATATATATATATATATATATATATATATATATATATATATATTAGTGTTTATTTTTAATTATCCGGTTATTTCAACTATTACCCCCTTAAAAGAAATTTCATCCTCGAAATTTGTAGGCTAGAATACATATCCTCTCAAAGGTAACAAAAATAATGGTTCAACATAAACATATGATAGTTGTCCACCTAATAGGAACCTCAGAAGCGCAATTTGTTCCGAAATTCATAATTATGTTTGTAATCAAAAGTGTTAATTGCATTATGGATATGCCCTAATGTTACTCCCAGAATATGTCTTGATGTTTTAGGAAAACTGGCGGTGATCATACAAATGACAGAGTTGCCATGGTTTATAGACTTTCACATAGACTAGTTGATACAATTGCTAATTAACACTGATCAAAGGTAAGGTTCACGGTTACTTGGACGAAAGGTTCTATGATTCAAGCTGAACTAATCTACACATAGGGTGCCTCAAAGCGCAGATCTATATACGTAATTTACAATTATGTTCTAGATCATAATTGTCAATTGCTTTACAATTGTGCCCTTATGGTCCTCCCACAAAGCCTTAACGGACGAAAGAATCATTCAGATGGACACTAATATGCATAATAGGAATCCCATAAGCACAACCTTGTAAATGCAATTCACAATTACGTTCCGGACCATAATTGTCAATTACCTTACAATTGCGTCCTAACAGTACTCCTATAATGCATCTTAGTGATCTATCTAGTCATATTGAGGATTTGTGATGAATTCTATCTCACATATTAACACAATTCTTGGTTGTTTCCCTCGGACACATATCATGATAATTATAGACAACTCTTCTACTGAGATATCTTTAGCCAGAGCTAAGAATCTATCACATCTTTGCAAGATTAACTTATGAATTCTAAGACTATAATTAATCCTAAAAGACTTATGAGGTTATGTTTTCTAATAGGCAAATTAGGATTTCAAAGATGATGTGTCAAAAACAATAGGTTAAAAGTAACACGGTACTGAGACGAGCTAACGCAACCTGAGGATGACGTCAAAGGCGCTCATATGAATCAGACAAAAATATGGTATCGTATATCTACCAAAAACAGACTTCATGACTTATAAATCTTGTTTTCAAATTATTCTCTACGAGTTAAGTATTAAAATAACTTCATTTATTTTATTTGATAGTTATGTGCACATATATATCCATTTTCTCGTTTTTAACACTCGCTAACATAGAAAGTGGTAATTAGATCCTTTTAGATTCTTAATAACGAATAAATTCTTCATTTTTTTTCAAAACTGTTTTAAATAAAACACTTTATGTAATAATTACTCCTCCATTTATGAAAACTAAACACTGTTTTTAATTAAATAAAACACTTTTTTTAACGCTCTCAAACAAAAGGGCTTTAAATAAACAATTTCACCAAAATGTTTAGTTAACATAAACATATATATGTTGGGTTTTAACGAGATTATCAAAGTCATATAAACCCATTTATAGGAAAAACGCAGCGGATAATAAAGTTTTAAATCTTGTTAACTTGATTAATATAAAACCGATTTTATATATAACCCCAATGCTCGGATCCAATACGAAACACATGCTATCAAAAACAACCATAGGGTGTTTTACAATACTACCTTCAAGATGCTAAGAAATATGAGGGAGTTCGATTCCTCCTTTCGGACACACCATTATGTTGTGGTGTTCCGGGTGAAGTACGTTGTGAGATGATCCCACATCTCCTAAGATGATCTATAAAAGCATCATTAAGGTATTCACCTCCTCTATCCAAACGAAGTACTTTGATTGTTTTATTGAGTTGATTTTCTACTTAATTTTGGAAGACTTTGAACATTTTAAAGGCTTCATCTTTGTGTCTTAACAAGTACACATACCCATAACGACTATAATCGTCGATAAAGATAATGAAGTATCTTTCACCTTTCCTTGTCATTGCCTTAAAAGGACCACATACATCCGAATGTATGATACCTAATAAGTCTTTCGCCCTTTCATTAGTTCCACTAAAGGATTCCTTGATCATCTTTCCTTGTAAACAAAATTCACACTTATCAAATGGATCATCATTTGATTCCAAAAGATCATTCTTTTGAAGTATATGTATGCGATCCTTGTTTATGTGACCAATGCGACAATGCTAAAGATAACTCAAATCCATTTTGAGTTTCTTGGTGCTAGATTGGTACAACATGTATCAATAGATGTGTTATCATGAACTAATTCATAAATGCCATTAGACGGCATCGCTTTAAAATAAAAGACATTATTCATGAAAACATAAATACCATCGTTTACAAACTTTAAATCATAACCAAATTGTCTTAATAAATAAACAGAGATAATATTCCTAGTCAAACTAGGAGCATACAAAATGTTTTTCAAAACAACTTCCAAACCATTTGGAAGCTTCTAAACATAATCTCCTCGGGCTTAGACGTCAACCTTTGCTCCATTACCCATGAAGAGACTTTTATCTCCTTTCTTGAAGTCACTTCTTCTTTTGAACTCCTACAATAAATTGCATATATGAGTTTCACATCTGGTATCCAATACCCATGTGTTAGAAGAAATAATATTAAAATCAATGTGGATTATGAAAGTTGTACATGAGGTTTGCCCCGCATCCCTCTTAGCTTTCAACTCCTAGAGATAGTTTGGACAAATCCTCATCCAATGTCCTATCTCACCACAACAAAAGCACGGATCCTCCGAGCTAACCTTTAGCTTCTTCGGTTTGGGTGGTTCCACTTTTGCCTTTCCTTTGAACTTTCCCTTGACGTGTCCCTTACCATTTGCAACATTTGCTTTGGGTTCGGGGTGATGCCTCTTCTTGTTGCCACCTTCATTGATTGTGAGAACCGGTAAAACCCTTTTACCCATTCCCGCTTCGGCCGTCTTGAGCATTGCGTGAAGCTTACCAATGCTCTTGTTCCATTCATTCATGTTATAATTCATAGCAAAAGTCTCAAATCTTTTGGTTAGGCCATTAAGGATCAAATCTGTGGCTAACTCTTTTGAGACGGGCCAATTTAGCCGTTCAAGTCGATCAATGTGGCTTTCCATCTTAAGCACATAAGACGAAACCGATTGGGTTTCTTCCACATGACATGCATGAAGCGCTCAAACCGTTTCAAAGCGTTCCATTGTAGCTTGAGTAAGGAACATTTCCTTAAGTTGGGTGATCATGTCATATGCCCCATGATTCTCAAAATTCTTTTGAATTTCGGGAATCATTGTTCCCAACTTGAGGCACTAAACTTGCACCGAATCCTCGGTGTATTTCAACCAATCGTTATTGGCATCCAAGTCGTCAACATTAGGTTCATCAGAAATAGGATCGTCCAATATATAGGATTTCTTTTCTTGCTTGAGAACTATTCTCAAGTTTCGATACCAATCCATTAAAGTTATTGTAGTTTAAATAATCCTTGTCCAAAAGAGCTCTTAGTGATAGGTTATGCACGGGTGGGATAATTGCGTTAGGTGGATTATTGATTGCGGCCATCTACACAATTTAACAAAGTTCACTTTTAGTATTTTCGATATCATTTAATAATTTTAATCGTTAATACCCTTTATGCCTCCAAGACAATTAATGATTAAAATCTAGAACCCAACATTACATTCACATAGTAGTTACGCGACCTTTATCCTACTATTAAATTAACAAGGTAGTCAACGTTTGAAGATTGCAACCTCTAGTTTTATGGGATCGGTTAAACATCTTATGTTTACTGCATGTTTAATCCCATCAACACCTTTGTACGTCATGCTTCGGTGACCCTATTCATATGGTTTCCAAATCAAATCGTCCTAATTACACACAAGTGTGAATTTACACATACAAGTGGTTAGGTGACCTTTATCCCACAAATATGGCTAACTCACCTCAAACTCACTAGTTTTCTCCAATGTGGTTAGGTGACCTTTATCCCACATCGAGTTTCCAAGTGATTCGATTGTTGTATGAAAGGATGGTGTTAAACTTGCTTTTTTTTATTAAAAAAGGGATTTAAGTTTTCTAAAATTTAGGTTGGAAAACTATTTTGTACCTTGCATTTGCATTCATTTAAATGTATGGTACTTTGTTTGAAAACCAATTTTCAAAGTTCCTTATAATAAAACCCATTTTATTGTGAAATCATTAACCTTAAATAAAACCAATTTTATTACCTAATGATTTCTAAAGAACCAATTTAATGCAAGTTGTTGATTTTAATTGTTAACAATCCATATGCAAAACAAAACATAAATCAACCAAACAAGCATAAATAAAACAACCACAAGTACATAACCATAGCCACCTAAAATGACAACACTTGTTGACCGAAACAAGTGTGCCAAAAGGTCTCTCCTAAGGGACGAGAATGACACACAAGGCATGTGTCGGTGAACTCCCACTTGATCCCGCATCCAAATGCTTCAAGTGTCCACCGTGTGTTGTGACTCTTTTACTTTATTTGGGCTTCCATTTGGGCTCCAACTTCAGCTCCTATCTTTCTTGGGCCTCCATGTTTTGAGTTTTGGCCATTGGGCTTAAATCCCATCTTAAACTATGAGGTCCATTAAGGCCCAAAACCAAAACCGTAACATTGTTGCATCTTCTTTTAAAAAAACATATCCTAATACATTTTTCTC
The DNA here is from genome assembly GCF_021521415.1 of Bidens hawaiensis. NCBI lineage: Eukaryota > Viridiplantae > Streptophyta > Magnoliopsida > Asterales > Asteraceae > Bidens > Bidens hawaiensis. Next base: position 317,179 of record NW_027493400.1, on the reverse strand, counting down.
CAATAAAAGAAATACAACTAATATACTTATTATTACAAACCAATATGAAATGAATAAATAGATTACAAACCAAAATAAATGAATATTACAACCATATTGAATAAACCGAATAAATCACAACACAAACACAAATCCAAAAGGTCATGACTAGGTTATGAATATCCAAATGCACATCCAAATATGCATGTTCTTAGAAGACCAAAATGGTTCCCCTCTTACCCATAAAACTTTCGGCCAAGGTTAACCAAACCGAAAGTTCCAGGTTTTGTCCAAACAAAACAATAAATCATCCATATGACTTTTATTCTTCAAGATTACCAAATGCATGTAATGTATAATCTTGAAGAACCAAGGGGAAACCAAAAGCCAAAAAACTTTCGGCCATATGGTGAGACACACCATAAAACCCTATCCGTATAACCGGCTCTTGATGCCGTAGTTGGGTTTTAACAAGATTATCAAAGTCATATAAACCCATTTACATGAAAAACACAGCGGATAATAAAGTTTTAAATCTTGTTAATTTGAATAATATAAAACCGATATTATATATAACCCCAATGCCCGGATCCATATACGAAACACATGCTATCAAAAACAACCATAGGGAGTTTTAGCATACTACCTTCAAGATGCAAAGAAATATGAATGAGGATGAGGATTGAACGACTAGTATGAAAAGTAGAACACCTCAAGCTCGTATACCCACAAGTCACCAACAAGACACCCTTGATATTGTCACACCCGAACCTATGGCGGAAACGCCGGGGCGTGAACTAATTGCTCACAGCTTTTCAAAGGTACTATCATGCAATATTAAATGTGACAATATCTATTAGATTTAATTAAATAATCATTTACAACAAATTAACCAAAGTAAATAAATTAAAATTAAATCAAATAAAAAATTTAGTATTCTAATTCTTCTGTCTTATTCTCTAGCATGCAACCTAAGTTTTCTTCAAATACAAGCTTGAGAATCACATCACACGATAACCTGCATATGCGTTAAAAATAAAATATGTTTTGTCAACACAATGTTGAGTGAGTATAACACCAGATTTAAGACACCATAATAGTAATAAATAAAAGTGCAAATTGTTCCTGTGAGATATACAGATAAGCCATAGCACATAAACAATCAATCAAACCATAAAGAAAGCAAACCATGAAGAAAGGGCTAAACCAATCCATATAAATGGACATTGACTACCAAGTAAGGACTAAATCGTTGCCATAAAAATGGACATCGGTTGCCAAAGTAAGCAATATCATTCAAATAAAGCATGTAAGAAAATAACAAGTTAGGCAGACTGGTAAACACACAAGGATAAATAGTTGCGTTTGAATACCATATAATATAAAAATATCTACGAACGCATATGTCCCCAAAACGTTTAAAATAAGTAAAAGAGGGGAGTGAAATACTCACCTTATCAAGTGAACAACAAGAAACATAAGATGATAAAAGAATGAAGCACCAAGCTCTTCAGAAGTTACCAATGAGGGTTCCTAGTTAAAAATGATAACGAGAATTAAATAAATAAATCTACAAGACTTATGGATTCGGGTTTTGATGATGATTGGGTAAGGGTGTGAGAGTATTTATTATTTGAAAATATTACATTACTATCATTCTTAATTCGAGAACCATCATAAATCTTATTTGTTTATATCGGATATCATTTTTGTTCATTATTAAATCACTATTTATTTATGTACGGTAATTATAGTAATTTAATTAATAAAAATATACTTTATGGTATAATACTTAGGTAGATATGTCAATAATTTAATCTAAGACATATTTACAATTAAAATCCTTATATAAGTATAAATATTACTAATTTGAAAAATATTTACTTTAAATATTTATTTCAGTTACAAACCCTTGATTTGGTAAAAAAAAAAAATAAGATCGAGATATATATATGGTTTCCACAACCGCAATACATGTTCAAAGATCGAAAAGAAACTAAATTTTAGAGTATCGGTTTTACAAAAATAGTGTTTAGTTATTAGTTATAGTACTAAATAGATTTAAAACATAAATAAAAAAATAAAAACCAAATAACCGGACTGGGGAGGGTCAAACCCGCAACCCCAGCCGGTTCTCATGACCAAGCAACAATAACACCAGCCACCTGGGCTGGTGGGGTGTTTGTGCAATGAACTAATTATAGAACAACTAAACATACGAGCCCAGATTCATCCCCAACCCTCAAACCCTAGATAATTCAATTGAACAAATCGTCAATGTTTGGTCAAAACATTACAGGGCTATTGAAATTGAACTCACGACGACTAAGAACATACAAGCAATCACCTTGAATGATGTTTAACCAGTGACTAATTGACGTAACAGTGGCCGGTTCTAACGAGTTCCAAAACACGAACTAACGAAGGTTGATAATACAATTAAACAGAGGGTTAAAGATTGCGATGATATATAGATGCTTTATGCAGGTTTAATTGAGTAATTAAAAACGTTTATATGCATTTTGATCTAGGGTTAAGGTCGGTTCAAGATAAAATAATTTACAGATTCATTTTGATCTCATTAGCATAATTGTGAGGTCGGTTAAGACGTAAATAGTAAGTATAACGCAACATTGATTCAAATTCCAAGTTAATAACGAAAATTATGGATTTCAAAAAGTCCGAGTTGTTACAGATATGCTAGGATTTCACACTTGAAAACTCCTTGTTGTTCTCCCTTGTTCTTGGCCGAATTCAAGAAAGGAAGTGAAAAGAAGTTTTCTTGCAAATGTGTTGTGTGTGTGTGTGTGAGAGAGAGAGAGAGAAAGAGTGCCTACTTTGCACACTTATCTTGGCCAATATATTCACATGCATTATTTTGGTAGAGTATATTATTATATAGATGAGAGAGAGAAAAAATTCCCTCCCAAATATTCAAACTTTTTCAAATTAATTACTTATGTTATATTTGTTACATAACAATATGTAACATAACATATTGTAAATAACATGCATCATGTTATTTAACCAACTTAAATAACATTATAAAATATTTCTTTCAAAATATAAATTATTCATATAATTTATTTACCACACAAGTGCAAATATTTAGAAACTTATCTTCTAAATATCATAAGTGTTGATATTTATTTATTAGATCATATCTTAAAATAAATATCGTGGGTGTTTGTCTAACTTGTTATTGGGTATGACCTGACTTGGATCATCTCGTACTAGCCACATCAACTCTAATATGTTTATTGGACAGACCGATTCCAACAATATAAAAGTGTTATTTTATGAAAACAACATATGCACTAAATAAAAGAAGTTGACAATAAGGTTTGTTGTGTGCCGTCTACTATATTTTTAGTACGATGGCATCGTTAGTATTTAAAACTCAATTTGACATATTCATTTAAATTACGTCTTATTCATCTAACAAAAGTTGGTTTTATAGAGATCAAATAATGCAGTTGATTTCGTAAAAAGGAACACATAAATAATAACGTGATTTCAGAAAGTTCCAATTTTTGTATATGAATTCTTTTTATAAGTTAAAAGGTTAAAGAAGCTTTGTAAAATAATTTGTGGGATTCGGAAAAAATTATTAACGGTTGAGTTAAGAAAACATAGACATTTTATTTATTGAGGAGTTAGCAAGTTTGAAGGGTTCAACAAGCTACACATGGGGTTTAGCAAAATTCAGCAGGTTCAGAAATTCAACACATAGTTTATATCAGACCATAAACGCTATGCATTAAACTAGAAAATTGTAACATCCTAAAATTTTCGTATTCAATAAAAGAAAGTCGCGTTTAGTTATTGGGCGTAAATAATTAATCGGTGTTAATAAAGATCATGGACTTGGACTAATTAAGATGGATTAAAGGGAATGGGCCTTAGGTCCTTGGGCTTTAAGGGATATAAATACCCCTTAAACCACCCTAAAACCCTAATCCTCATTCCATCCATCCATATTACCTACACACTCCAAAACACACACACCCTACACCTTACATACGGCCGTGAGAGAGAGACGGGATTCGAGTCCAAAGATCAAGCCAACCATTATTAGATCTTCACTATACGAGCTAGATACAAGATAACCAAGCAAACCGCGACCACACCGATCACTTAAAGGTATGCCTTTTACCTTAAAATTTATGATTTTAGGATCGGTTAGCCTTGAAACTTAGAACGGGGATAGATCGAGTGTAGGTAAAACGTAAAGTCGTAAACTTGATGTTAGAAATGAACTTATTTACTATTGCAGCTTAGGATTCGCTTAAAATAGACCGTAGATCTAGTATTTAACGTTATTAACTTAAAGGTCCAAACTTTACGCGTTTTCGGGCCAAATCGTATCCAAAAACGACCTTAGGGATGGTCGCGGGTGGGTTAATACCATATCAAAAGTGTTGCGGGTTGAACAGAGATGTTTATGGGCTAAGAATCAAAACCCGTCGCTGCTGTAGAAGTTCGCGTGAGGTAAAACTTCGCTTGCCATATAAATTCGCTCACTAACTAACTTCGCTAAAACAAGATCGCTGCACAAGTTCGCCAAGCTAGGTTCGCTAAGCCAAGTTCGCTGAGCAAGTTCGCCAAGCTGTAACTTCGCCTGGTGATAAGTTCGTTCAACGCTAACTTCGCTACATGCTAAGTTCGCTGGTATATAACCCCGCTTGTATATAAGTTCGCTAAATGTTAAATTCTCTTAACATTAAGTCCGCCAAAAATTAAGTTCGCTGAGAAAGGAATTAAAATCCTAGTGAAAAATGTGTTAAGACAGTTAATGTAAATAAAATTTTTTCAAGCTGACCTGGCAGTTCGACCCCAGCCAGGGGCTCTGCCCCTTGGACCCTGCTAGGGGCTTCCGCCCCTAGAACCCCGTTACCAGGGGCGTTGCCCCCGGACCCCCGTTCGTTGTGAGTTATATAAAGATAGAAATATGATATGAGTAGCAACAGTTAATTAATACATGTACATATTATACAGTTAGCCGTGCACAACTCAAGAAAGGATTACCATTAACGGTGAACGTAACCGCATTCAGGTGAGTTTCTAGCCCCATTTCCTTGTTATGTTTTCGGGGCAGTATGCATACTCGATGTGATAGTTAATACACTTATCTTAACTGGTAAGTGTATGCCTTATATGGTTTATATGTTATGTATGTATATCTTAAATGTTAACGAAAGCTTGTCGGCATGTGAACGATCTTCGGATATTGCACGTGCTAACAAGGGAGGTATGTTTATGATAGATGAATGCGTATGATAGATATATGTACAATATATGAATATGTATGAATGATTAAAGAAAGTATGTATGTTATGGGTATGTAAAGACAGTATGTACGAAGATGAAGAAAGAGGGATCAGACCCTAATAATATCTGAGATAGAAGGGACCATACCCTAATAATATCTAAGATTGAGAAGTAAAAAGGGACCAGACCCTAATAATATCTGAGATAGACAAGAAAGGGACCAGGCCCTAAAATATCTAAGATAGACAAAGGAAAGAGGGACCAGACCCTAATAATATCTGAGATAGAACGGACAGTAATTTATATAGTATGAAAGTAATAAAGTATGAATGTATGTATGAAATTATGTAATGAAAGTAAGTTAGTAAAGTAATTATTATGTATCTTCGGATACAAGATTGAAGGTAAGTGTATGTATTATACGATACGTGATTAACTAGAACTCACGCAGCGTAGCTGACTGTGAGTCCCGAATCTGGATCACTATAATATGATACCAACCAAACGAGAATTGGTGCGGAATACCAATGCTCGTTTATTCAAGAGCACAAGTGATAACAATGTGACACCCGGTAATTTCCCAACCCTATAAACTAAGTAATCAACCTAATAATTAGGTGATTGTGAATATTATGCGCGCAAATAGAATCAGCGCGGGCATTTGTTATATGCGCCCTGCGCGAGCGCGCTATGTTAATCAGCGCGGGCATTTGTTATGTGCGCCCTGCGCGAGCGCGCTATGTTAGAATCAGCGCGGGTATTTGTTATGTGCACCCTGCGCGAGCGCGCCATGATAAGAACCAGCGTGGGCATATGTTATATGCGCCATGCGCGAGTGTTTTGGTTTTATGTTTCTATAACTTTATATTGTCTAATGGGTTGACCGTCCCGCATGATGCTAAGGCGGGTGCATCCCAAATCGTTTATGCGCGTGCGGAAGGGGAACTAACCTCCCCGCATGGCGGGAACATTGAGAGCTAGTTTGTCTGAAGCTCCAAGATGGAATTGACTTCAACATGACTGATCACTATGTTGAAATACCAAGACCACCTGGAGAATCTACAAATGAAACTCAATGTCCCTGACTGCGAGAAGGTTACGAACCTACCCGCAGCAAAGAAATGTCCTTCACGCAGAAAGCTATGCGCACAAAGCTATACGCGCAGAACACTTAGCCTAATCTCCAGATGTAAGGAGATTATTCCCGCCCAAAAGGAAACAGTAGCGTGTTTAAGAGATTTCCACTTTTTAACTGTACACTGACAAAAGCATCTGAAAAAGTATACTGTAACATGAAAAGTCAACTGTCAGCCACCCTACTCTCACCAACCACAGACCTGCATGTCCTGTTCAAATCAAAATCTTTTATCCACTCCTCCACTTTTAAATAAATAATAATAATTTCCATACTTTACCATCATTACACCTAGATATGAAAAGATTACAATCCCCTAAAGCAAGGGATTGTGTTCCCTGAATCTTGCCTATAAATATGTAACCCAAATTATCACCCAAACACACTTCAAACTTCTCTCTTAAAAACTGCAACCTTGCACTAATCATCTCCCAAGCATCCGTTGTTTTCATTTCCGATCCTGTTACTAGGTAAGCCGAGATTATAACCTTGAGATCTACTTTCCAACCCTTATATTCTCCTATTTCTTATATACTTCTTGTTATTTAATCGTATTCTAGACCTTCAATTCAAAGGCCAACACCAAGAAAACCCGAATCTCGATTAATCCCTTAACAAGAACCACAGGTGAGTCTCACAGCCCTTATTTTCACTGTTTTCACTATTTTTAAACTGTTTTCGGGGCGAGGGACACGTACTTAAATTATGCTTTATCATGATACTCTTACAAGCAATGCAAGCAATTATGTGTTTAAATAATGTTTCATTATGGTATATTTACGAGCAATGCAAACGGTTATCTATGGTTTTCGATGTATGTGCGCCAGAATTCGAGTAAGTGATCACTTTACCATTGGAACTCTAAGGGTAGGGACTGCTGGTTTGATCCACCCACTCGTAGGGGTCGCGCCTCTTTGCATGGACGAGCGCCTTGTTTTCCGGCACAACGTCCGCGCGTAACCCGCGGGACGGAATTATTGAATAGCTCGTAGGGGCAGCGCCTCTTTGCATAGACGAGCACGGTTTTTCAGAAATGTCCACGCGTAACCCGCGGGACGGCATTACATTATTTAGCTCGTAGTGGCAGCGCCACTTTGCATGGACGAGCACGTTTTCCAGAAACGTTCGCGCGTAACCCGCGGGACGGTATTACTTATTTCGCTCGTAGTGGCAGCGCCACTTACACAGATGAGCACGGTTCCCAGAAATGTTCGCGCGTAGCCCGCGGAACGATTTTATCAGAATATGTTATCAGAACTAAGTTTTACTAAGCACGCGTTTTAATGATGCTATCAGAATTATGTTTCAGAATGATTTTTATCAAGACTATGATGCAATACGATTTATCAAGTTACTAAAACTTGTGAACTCACTCAGTTTATACTGATTCAAATGTTTTACGTGTCTTTCAGGAGATAACTAGGTAGCGCATGGAGTCACACTTAGAGCACCTCACGCTGAACATCTAAAACTAGCTTTTTGGAAGATTTTAGTTCTATCCCTTCGATGCGCGTGGTTGTTCCCGCCGCGCAAGGGGATATGGCGTGGAAATCTTCAACAGTTTTATACTTGGATGTTTTATGTAATTTTTAAACAATGTAATGTATTTGTATTAAACTTTTCATGCGCAATGAAAATCTTACTTTGAATGTTTGCAATGGCCCGTGCTTAATTATCAATCCCCACTCGCGCGCGCCCGGCTGTTTCCGCCGTTCAGGGCCGGGTGTGACAGATTGGTATCAGAGCACTGGTTATAGCGAACTAGGAAAAGAAGTTTTAACCTAGACTATAACCGTTGGGGAATCGCATGAAATATTTTTCAAAGAATATTTTCAAAAGAAACTATACACACACTTAGGAACACGGGTCACACAGTGTCTAGTAAATAAGGATAAAAACATTATGTGCTCAGGGTACATGCGCTAAGTTTGATATATTTTCATTCTCTTTTAAAGCGAGAATGTCTCCAACTAGAGCCAAGGGAATTACCATGACACCCGAGGAACTCGCAGAAATAATCGCGCAAGCGATCGCAACACATGAGGCCAGCAAGGCCGAATCTAGTCAGGGTCGTCAGGAGAACGAGACCCCAGAACCAGGAGCCTTGGACAAAGGGTGCTCCTATAAGACATTTATGGCCTGTAAGCCTTGGCCATTCAAGGGTACCGAAGGGGCCATTGGGCTCTACAACTGGATTGACAAGATGGAGACAGTTCTCTCCATTAGCGGATGTAGTGAGAACCAGAAGGTCCTTTACGCGACCTGCATGTTCCAAGAAGCAGCTTCATCTTGGTGGAAGCTTCAAGTGAAGACCTTGGGGCGAGAAGTTGCTCTTCACAAGACCTGGGAGGAGCTGAAGGAAATGATGATAAGAAAGTTCTGCTCTCGCGCAGAAATTCAGAGCCTACAGCAGGAATTCTGGAACCACACCATGGTAGGAACGGATATCGACGCCTACAACAACCGGTTCAACGAGCTTTGCCAGTTGGTGCCAGACATGGCAAACACGGAGGAAAAGAAGATCGAGAGGTATATCTTTGGGTTACCTCATGTTGTTAGGGTTCCGCTCAACGCCGCAGCACCTCCAACCTTTGATGAGACGGTAGCGCGGGCCATCACCCTTACAAGGGATACGGTCCGTGCGGGTATGTTGACTACGCGCGGAATCGAGCAGCGAACCTCTGATCCCAAGAGGAAGTGGAACTCTCACCACCGAGGGTCCGACTCCAAGCAGCCACCGTTCAAGAAGCAGGAGAGCGCAAGGGTTTACGCGATCCAAGCCGCGGAACCATCAAGGAAAGGATACAGCGGGCCTCGCCCATGGTGCAACAAATGCAAGTATCACCACGAGGGTGAATGCGCAAGAATCGAATGCGCCAAATGTGGCAGACCAGGGCACAAGGCGATGAATTGCCGTATCAGAGAAGCTGGAGCGAGCGACAACTGCTACGCATGCGGGAAGCCAGGGCATTTTAGTCGGGATTGCCAGCAAAAGGGAAACCAAGCTCGCGGGAGAGCTTTTGTGATCGGCGCAGGCGAAGCTAAAGAAGAGCCGAATGTGGTAACCGGTACGTTTTTGCTTAACGACCATTTTGCATCTGTCTTATTTGATGCTGGAGCTGACCTAAGTTTTATATCCGCTGAGTTTAAAGACTCCCTAGGCCTAGCAACCAGTAGGCTAGACACACCTTATACTATAGAACTAGCCAATGGTAGGCAGTTATGTGCGAACGAAAGAACTGAACAATGTGTGATAGTCATGGGAGGTCACGGGTTCAATATTAACTTGTTGCCAATAGACTTGGGAAGTTTTGACATTGTGGTAGGTATGGATTGGTTAGTCGAGAACCACGCGGAGGTTATTTACCATGAGAAGCAGGTTCGGATCCCACTGTTGAACGGAGAAATCTTGGTGATTCAAGGGGAAAGAAGGGGAGTTGCGACGAAACTAATTTCGTGCCTAAAGGCGCGCAAGTGCCTAAGGAAAGGGTGCTACGCCTTCCTGGCGCATGTAGTAGAGAAGAAAGGAGATGAGCGAAGAATTGAAGACTTACCAGTAGTGCGCGAATTTCCAGAAGTTTTTCCTGAAGATTTGCCCGGATTACCGCCGCCGCGACAAGTCGAATTTCGTATTGATTTAGTCCCAGGAGCTGCGCCAGTAGCTCGAGCGCCTTATCGACTAGCTCCATCCGAGATGCAAGAGCTATCCAATCAGTTACAGGAACTATTGGATAAGGGTTTCATACGCCCAAGCTTCTCACCCTGGGGAGCTCCAGTACTGTTTGTTAAGAAGAAGGATGGTTCGTTCAGAATGTGTATTGACTATAGGGAACTAAACAAGCTGACAGTCAAGAATCGTTACCCCTTACCGAGGATTGACGACTTATTTGACCAGTTGCAGGGATCCAGTTATTATTCGAAGATAGATCTACGGTCAGGATACCACCAACTTAGGGTCCATGAGGAAGATGTGCCGAAAACAGCCTTCCGAACTAGATACGGCCATTATGAGTTCTTAGTGATGCCTTTCGGGCTAACTAATGCGCCGGCTGTATTCATGGATCTGATGAACCGCGTGTGCAAACCATTCTTGGATAAGTTTGTGATTGTGTTTATAGATGACATTCTGATTTACTCTCGGACCAAGGCCGAGCATGAGCAACACCTGAGATTGATTTTGGAATTGTTGAGGAAAGAGAAGTTGTATGCGAAGTTTTCCAAGTGTGAGTTTTGGCTTAGAGAAGTTCACTTTCTCGGTCACGTTGTAAACGAGAAAGGAATACACGTTGATCCTTCCAAAGTCAAGGCCATCGAAAACTGGGAAGCGCCAAAAACCCCAACTGAGGTGAGGCAATTTCTAGGACTAGCTGGCTACTATCGACGCTTCATTGAGAACTTCTCCAAGATAGCTCTACCTCTGACCGCGCTAACTCAGAAAGACAAGAAGTTTGTTTGGGGCGAAAATCAGGAAGCGGCATTTCAAATGTTGAAACAGAAGTTATGTAGTGCGCCAATCTTGTCTCTGCCCAAGGGGACGGATGACATCGTCGTTTACTGCGACGCTTCACATCAGGGCCTCGGATGTGTCCTTATGCAGCGAGACAAAGTCATAGCGTATGCCTCGCGCCAACTCAAGACCAATGAAAAGAACTACACAACGCATGATCTGGAACTTGGAGCGGTTGTCTTCGCACTAAAGATTTGGCGCCATTACCTCTATGGTACAAAGTGTATAATCTTTACGGATCACAAGAGCCTTCAACATATATTTGATCAAAAGGATTTAAACATGAGGCAACGAAGATGGGTTGAATTGTTGAATGATTATGATTGTGAAATAAAGTATCACCCTGGAAAGGCGAATGTGGTAGCAGACGCGCTAAGTAGGAAGGAGCGAATAAAAACGCTACGAGTCAAGGCTCTAAGGTTGACCATTCGCGCAGATCTCTCTACCCGCATCCGAGACGCTCAACAAGAAGCCTTGAAACCAGAGTTTGTTAAAAACGAATCCCTTGGGGGTATGATTAAGAGTTTGGAACTTAAAGAGAACGGCAATCTATATTTCGCTAACCGCATATGGGTCCCTCTCAAGGGAGGATTGCGCGAGCAAGTATTAAACGAGGCTCACAAGACGCGGTATTCCGTACATCCTGGCGCAGAAAAGATGTACCAAGATGTTAAAGCGCTGTATTGGTGGCCCAATCTTAAAGGCGCCATCGCGACGTATGTCAGTAAGTGCCTGACGTGTTCAAAGGTAAAGGCTGAATACCAGAAACCGTCGGGGTTACTTCAGCAGCCAGAAATTCCCATGTGGAAGTGGGAACAAATCTCTATGGACTTCATCACCAAACTGCCAAGGACACCTGGGGGTTACGACACAATCTGGGTTATTGTAGATCGGCTAACTAAATCAGCACACTTCCTGCCGATCAAGGAAACCGATAAGATGGAAAAGATAGCCCGATTGTATATTCGGGAAGTAGTTTCAAAACATGGAGTCCCAGTGTCCATCATTTCTGATAGAGATAGTCGGTTCACCTCAAGGTTTTGGAGATCGTTACAAGGGGCTTTAGGTACTCGTCTTGACATGAGTACGGCATATCATCCCCAAACGGATGGACAAAGCGAGCGAACAATCCAGACATTGGAAGATATGCTGCGCGCGTGCGCAATCGATTTCGGAGGTAGCTGGGATACTCATCTCCCATTGGTTGAATTTTCATACAACAACAGTTATCACACAAGCCTCAAGGCTGCGCCGTTTGAAGCTTTGTATGGGAGATCCCCACTGTGCTGGGCTGAAGTGGGTGACAAGCAAATGACTGGTCCAGAATTGATCCAAGAAACAACAGACAAGATTTTTCAGATACGGGATCGCCTTAAGACAGCGCGCGACAGACAGAAGAGCAACGCAGATGTGCGAAGGAAACCGTTGGAGTTTCAAGTAGGGGATAGAGTACTTTTGAAAGTCTCTCCATGGAAAGGAGTCCCCCGTTTCGGCAAGCGAGGAAAGTTGAATCCGCGCTATATTGGACCATTTGAGATCCTGGAAAGGATCGGTCCGGTTGCTTATAAACTCCGTTTACCCGCCGAACTCAGTGGAGTTCATGATACGTTTCATGTGTCCAACCTTAAAAAGTGCTTATCTGACGAAACGTTGATTTTGCCGTTGGACGAGATTCACATCGACAAACAACTGCACTTCGTAGAAGAACCTATAGCAGTAACCGATTGGAAAGAACAAAAGTTACGCAGAAGCAGAATCAAGTTAGTAAAGGTTCAATGGAACTCAAGGCGTGGGCCTGAATTCACTTGGGAAAGAGAAGATCAAATACGCAAGAAATACCCACACCTCTTTCAGAACATGGCTTCTGCCAGCGACGTCTCCTAAATTTCGGGACGAAATTCTCTTAACAGGGGGAAAATGTGACACCCGGTAATTTCCCAACCCTATAAACTAAGTAATCAACCTAATAATTAGGTGATTGTGAATATTATGCGGCAAATAGAATCAGCGCGGGCATTTGTTATATGCCCTGCGCGAGCGCGCTATGTTAATCAGCGCGGGCATTTGTTATGTGCGCCCTGCGCGAGCGCGCTATGTTAGAATCAGCGCGGGTATTTGTTATGTGCACCCTGCGCGAGCGCGCCATGATAAGAACCAGCGTGGGCATATGTTATATGGGCCATGCGCGAGTGTTTTGGTTTTATGTTTCCATAACTTTATATTGTCTAATGGGTTGACCGTCCCGCATGATGCTAAGGCGGGTGCATCCCAAATCGTTTATGCGCGTGCAGAAGGGGAACTAACCTCCCCGCATGGCGGGAACATTGAGAGCTAGTTTGTCTGAAGCTCCAAGATGGAATTGACTTCAACATGACTGATCACTATGTTGAAATACCAAGACCACCTGGAGAATCTACAAATGAAACTCAATGTCCCTGACTGCGAGAAGGTTACGAACCTACCCGCAGCAAAGAAATGTCCTTCACGCAGAAAGCTATGCGCACAAAGCTATACGCGCAGAACACTTAGCCTAATCTCCAGATGTAAGGAGATTATTCCCGCCCAAAAGGAAACAGTAGCGTGTTTAAGAGATTTCCACTTTTTAACTGTACACTGACAAAAGCATCTGAAAAAGTATACTGTAACATGAAAAGTCAACTGTCAGCCACCCTACTCTCACCAACCACAGACCTGCATGTCCTGTTCAAATCAAAATCTTTTATCCACTCCTCCACTTTTAAATAAATAATAATAATTTCCATACTTTACCATCATTACACCTAGATATGAAAAGATTACAATCCCCTAAAGCAAGGGATTGTGTTCCCTGAATCTTGCCTATAAATATGTAACCCAAATTATCACCCAAACACACTTCAAACTTCTCTCTTAAAAACTGCAACCTTGCACTAATCATCTCCCAAGCATCCGTTGTTTTCATTTCCGATCCTGTTACTAGGTAAGCCGAGATTATAACCTTGAGATCTACTTTCCAACCCTTATATTCTCCTATTTCTTATATACTTCTTGTTATTTAATCGTATTCTAGACCTTCAATTCAAAGGCCAACACCAAGAAAACCCGAATCTCGATTAATCCCTTAACAAGAACCACAGGTGAGTCTCACAGCCCCTATTTTCACTGTTTTCACTATTTTTAAACTGTTTTCGGGGCGAGGGACACGTACTTAAATTATGCTTTATCATGATACTCTTACAAGCAATGCAAGCAATTATGTGTTTAAATAATGTTTCATTATGGTATATTTACGAGCAATGCAAACGGTTATCTATGGTTTTCGATGTATGTGCGCCAGAATTCGAGTAAGTGATCACTTTACCATTGGAACTCTAAGGGTAGGGACTGCTGGTTTGATCCACCCACTCGTAGGGGTCGCGCCTCTTTGCATGGACGAGCGCCTTGTTTTCCGGCACAACGTCCGCGCGTAACCCGCGGGACGGAATTATTGAATAGCTCGTAGGGGCAGCGCCTCTTTGCATAGACGAGCACGGTTTTTCAGAAATGTCCACGCGTAACCCGCGGGACGGCATTACATTATTTAGCTCGTAGTGGCAGCGCCACTTTGCATGGACGAGCACGTTTTCCAGAAACGTTCGCGCGTAACCCGCGGGACGGTATTACTTATTTCGCTCGTAGTGGCAGCGCCACTTACACAGACGAGCACGGTTCCCAGAAATGTTCGCGCGTAGCCAGCGGAACAATTTTATCAGAATATGTTATCAGAACTAAGTTTTACTAAGCACGCGTTTTAATGATGCTATCAGAATTATGTTTCAGAATGATTTTTATCAAGACTATGATGCAATACGATTTATCAAGTTACTAAAACTTGTGAACTCACTCAGTTTATACTGATTCAAATGTTTTACGTGTCTTTCAGGAGATAACTAGGTAGCGCATGGAGTCACACTTAGAGCACCTCACGCTGAACATCTAAAACTAGCTTTTTGGAAGATTTTAGTTCTATCCCTTCGATGCGCGTGGTTGTTCCCGCCTCGCAAGGGGATATGGCATGGAAATCTTCAACAGTTTTATACTTGGATGTTTTATGTAATTTTTAAACAATGTAATGTATTTGTATTAAACTTTTCATGCGCAATGAAAATCTTACTTTGAATGTTTGCAATGGCCCGTGCTTAATTATCAATCCCCACTCGCGCGCGCCCGGCTGTTTCCGCCGTTCAGGGCCGGGTGTGACAAACAAGTAAACGAACACAAAGTTGCTTCAAAACACACGTATATTGATTACGTCGGGTGCTTAAGCACTAACAATACTTGAATGATAATAAGAATGAACAACCCTCTAGTTATGCTCTTCTCTACTAATGTGAACCAACTTTACCCTATACATTATGTAAACTATTTATAGGGAAACCAACAATCAAGCCCAAAGTAAAGCCCAAAGCTCACCGAAATCCCAAGTGATCTCGGTTTACATTGTTAGCCCAATACGAAACCCAATAAACATATAACTAAATACAAACCACCAAATATGGACCCAACAATCTCCCCCTTGGTTTGTAGCTTCGTTCTTGTTTATTTCACTTCAGACTAGCGTAACCGAAATCCATAAGGATTTAGGTATTACACAAATACAATTCTTCAACTCGTCTTCGTTTATGTCACTTTAGTCTTGATCATGTCATGGCCTTTTGATATGCGTCAGTCTAACCAAATTATGGCCCAACAATCTTGCCCTTAGACTGATGCTTCAAGATCTTCAGAATCTTTATTAGAGCATGATCAGCAACTTCAGCATCTGCATCCAATACTCTTCCATCTCCTCCTTTTTGACAGCATCATCCAATTGAGTCTCAGATACTTCATATGCTTCCGTTGCAAGAAATCAGTCTTGAAAGAATAATCAACTTTGATAGAAAGATCAACCAAAATATTTTTGAAAACAATTAAATAAACACAAAATAAGACAAACATATTTTTGTAAATTTTATTTTTTTCTGTTTTTTTTAATGATTTTCTTGAAAAGACTTGAAATAAGATCATACCAGCTAAACCAACTATAACACAATAACCGATATCAGATTTCATGAGCTGAAAAATTTCAAAACGATTTTTTAACACATTTGTTTCGACAAGAGTAATCAAGAAGTAAAAAATAAAATAAATGAAATAAAATAAAACCTAAAACAACAAATATAACAAATTTAATCACCCGGTCTTCTTGTAATATAGCTAAAAGTTGGGATCAAATTTCAGTTTTTGATAAAAATGCCACCTTTATGAAAAGATCCGAACATGGAATCATATTGCTTAAGGTGCTTTCACAAAGATTCATGTTCAGCGTTATTATGACATAAAGAAACAGGTTGATAGCAGGTATAACAAACTTAGCATGATTTTCATTGCATTAGTGATATGAATTAGGTTCAGTTCGACATAAAGCTTAGATGGACATCACTCATGGACCTGTGATGCCTCCTATCTCTTCTCAAAGCGTATTTGGCTTTCCCAGATCACCCCAATTTGACTCCAACCCCCAGGATTTGGTTTAAAAACTTTTAATGACAGAACTTATATATATTTGATTTTTCTTTTCAAATTTGCAAACATATTTGAGGTTGAACGTTGGACTTACAGTTTAATTAACATGCCTTTCATTCGGGATGTTAAAGGACTTATATTATTGCCTCCACCCCTGTAGTTCTGTTATTAACCCTCATGTTTGTGTTTTTCTTAAAAGCTTGTGAACATTTATCAACTTTTGGTTGATTATATATTTACAGTAATTTTGTTCACATTTGTTCTTTGTCATTCTCAATAAGATACATCATTTTGGGGACCAAATACCAACGGGCTCGTGTATGACTGGGTAATTGCTTTTCTGCCTATCATTCGGAGAGAAGTATATGGAGACATGCACATGTCTTCAATATGACTCTCCACAGTAAGTTTAGCATATCTAGTTTATATCACTTCAACTTTTGCGCATCATGGAAAGCTACCATACAGATAAATGACTGTTCTAGAGCCCTTTAAGCTTAATAACTTCACCCGTTAGGCACACAGAAACAATTTATCAATCATTTTCCAAAGGTTGGATCAATTTTCATTTGAAAATATTTTAAAGCTTCTAAAAAGCTGTTAACTGAATAGTAATATCACTTCCCATAAAGTTACAGAAGACACACATGTTAAGAACTCAGCCACCCCGGTCACTCTTTAGTTTTTAGGTAAATGGCTATCCTGTATGACCACTAGTGGTTAACATGACCAAAACACATATGAAAATACGTGTCCCTCCAACTTGGAATTACCGACATAATTTTAAGTGAAAGAATTGAAAACACAAAAACACATCACAATCACCCCGGATGCTTTCAGTCTTTAGACAAATGGCTATCCTGTGAATCTACAAGTAGATCACCGGACCAAACATATACAAGTATATGTTCTTCAAACTTGAGCAGCCGACATAATTTTAAGCAAGAGTGAAGTTTGAAAGACATAGACAAAACATTTATAACTTAAAATTTTTATTTTTATTAACACACACACACTCTTTTTGAATTTTTTTTAAATTTCTCCCCCTTAATTTGTGCAAAAACTTTTATGTACAAATTTAACCTCAAAAAGACTCAATCGTCGAAACGAAATATTTAATAAAAATGAAGTGTGATAGCCAGCCAACTGATGTACTATCATTTCTCATGTACGTTCAAGTCATTTTCTCATTTTTGAGAAACTAAATACACCATACTTTTAAAACTATACGTGAACATATTTTTGAATTTTTTTTTATAAAAATTTAAAAATTTAAAATCTTTTTGACGGTTACCTTTTATCTTCAAGACATCATCTTTCATTTGTGAGAATCTCCCTAGGAATAATCTTGTTTTGAGATTCTGCATCCTTGCGAGTTGAATGTCTGGAGCAAACCTTTTAATATGCAATGTATTCCCTTATTTGTTCCTACACACTTAAAGAGCAGATTAAAAACGTTCTATCACCCAAAAATCCCGTCCAGGCAACAAATAATCCATTTTATGGTTTAAGATTTTTTTTTAAAAGAAAAACAATGGATATTTGCCCTGACATGTGCCTGGAACAACCCATTTAATAAGCAATGAATTTGTGGTTGTTCCTACACGCATAGCGGGATCAGTTGGACATAGGAACCCAAGTCATAAATGTCTTGGGGTTCCCTTGAGCATCAACATATGTGACCTCTTTCCAACTCATATCTTTCCCATCTTTAACAGAATCATTTGTCATTACAGATTCTGTTTGTTGAGTTTTAAGTTTCCAAGTCTGTCTTGGTTTAGTGAAATTTGAAAGAACAGAATTTGGAGTGGAGCAATTAGAATTCGAACTATTAGAACTCTCAACACTCTTTGATTTCTGAAAATTTATTTTTCTTTTAACAGTTTCTAAATCATTTGAATGCAAACCTGTCATATTAGCTTTGAATCCTTGAGTATCTGTGACCCGTTGTACAGATACTCGTGGTTTTCTAAAATAAGCATTTTGTTTAACAACTGGATTCGGTTGAAACTTGTTACCTTTCACCTGAGGGGCTTGTCTATTAACAGCACGATAGTTACACTCCTTTGCCAAATGCCCGTCGTTCCCGCAAACGAAACACGCCTTCATCCTTCTTCTAATGTCAACAAAAGCACTTGCCTCATGTTGGAATTCATTCTTAGGAAAGGTTTTTCCATTCTTCTTGCCCCTTGGCACAACATTCTAATTTTGCTTGTAATAGGGAACATATAGACGATGAACACAATTTCTGGCTATATGTCCTGGCGTGCCACAGTGGTAACATGTTTGCCTCTTCATATAAATGGCACCCGTTGATTTATCAACACATGGAGATCCAGAGGATCTATGAGGACGAGACTGTCCTTGTTGTGTTGATTTCTTATGTGCCTTCCATTTGTTGCCACAACTCGGTGTATTATTATTAGTACAATTTTGAGTTGTGGTGTCATCTGAGTTTGATGACACGTTAGAATGAGATTCATTTTCACTAGCCTAAACCCCTTTACTATCAGAAGCAACATCATATACTCTATCAGAAGCAACATTATTTACTATATCTGCACATGAGGTAGAAGCATCAAAATTATTCACACATTTAAAAACAGGCTTGATTTCCTCTAGGGATCCTGATCCAACAGTTTCAGATTTAACCTGTTTACCATACTTCATGTCTTTTATCTTTTTCTCCTGTTCTTTGGTGACAGGGGTAGGGACATAATTGTGGTTGTAAGGTGGGGGAACTTGACTGTATCCTATTCCCTCACCTTCATTTTCCTTCCACCACAATTGGTTTTCAATCATTGAGTTAACTACTTTACTGGAACCCTCAAATTTTTTTAAAATCAAGTTCAGCCTTTTCAAACTTACTAGTTAGATTTAAGATTTCTAACTTGGAAGCTTCAGGTTTAGCAGTTAACTCAGCAATTTCTTGTTGGGCATCTAGATAATGACAGTCTTTTATACTAAAATCAGACTTAAGTTTTTTAATATCCTTGTTTTGAGCTTCTATTTTGTCTAGAAAACCCATTTCATTTTTCTTAAGTTTAAAATTCTCTGATTTTATTCTTTCCATATCTCTACTTAGACTGTCATTATGAAGCTTATACATTTCTATTCTCTCACCACAATTTAAAGAGCATGGTTGAAAAACGAGTTGTGAAAAATCCATTGAGTAATTAATCAGATTAAACTGATTTTCCCGCCAAAATTTCTCGAAAAATATGATCGTCAAAATTCTCAAGAAAGATGTCTCGCTCAAAAGAGGCGTCCAGAAAAAATTTCGTTCAAGACAAAAAAAATTTCGAATTTCCCGCCAAAAATTCGCCGAAAATCACCCGGAAAAAAATATTTTTGCCAAAATTTTCCAAAATGAATTTTTATTTAGAAGGAGTATTCTGGAAAAATTTCGTTCAAGAAAATTTTTCCAGCCAAAAATGAATTTTTTTTTTTTGCTTCAATACTTCTTGACCGAGAACAATTGATCCTAACCGAGAACCTTCGAAATTGACCGAAAACTATGATTATTTGATCAGCTTCAATTTTGGTCGAAAACAGGGGTTGACCGAAAACCCAAGATGACCGAAAACCAACAAAGTTGACCGAGAACCACAAGAGTTGACCGAAAACTATAGTTGTTAACCGAAAACTCTTATTCTGGCCGAGAACCAATAGCTTAAACCGAGAACCCTTGATATTCACTAAGATTTGGCCGAAAACTAGGAAATACAACCGAGAACATTCAAATATTGATCGAGATCACTTGATTTTGGCCGAAATCTCTTAAACTAGATAGAGAACTATGTTTGATGTCCGAAAACTAGAGACCACAGCCGAGAACTCCCAAAAACAGCTTTGACTAAGTAAATTTGGTAACAGAATAATACCCGAAATCTCTGGAATTTGAATTTAAATCCAAAATTAAAGCTAATCTTTACCCAAAAACAATTCAGTCTTCTTCTCCGATCAACTACTCGCCGGAAAAATCACCAACACCACCAAACCTTAACATCTTGAATCCGTTGATATCACACTAAAGAGCCTGAATTCGTCAAAGGCTCTGATACCAATTGTAAGTCTCGAATCTGGATCACTACAATATGATACCAACCAAACGAGTATTGGTGCGGAATACCAATGCTCGGTTATTCAAGAGCACAAGTGATAACAAGTAAACGAACACAAAGTTGCTTCAAAACACACGTATATTGATTACGTCGGGTGCTTAAGCACTAACAATACTTGAATGATAATAAGAATGAACAACCCTCTAGTTCTGCTCTTCTCTGCTAATGTGAACCAACTTTACCCTATACATTATGTAAACTATTTATAGGGAAACCAACAATCAAGCCCAAAGTAAAGCCCAAAGCTCACCGAAATCCCAAGTGATCTCGGTTTACATTGTTAGCCCAATACGAAACCCAATAAACATATAACTAAGTACAAACCACCAAATATGGACCCAACACTGACTTTTAGTATGCACGCAGGTGAGTAGAATGAGGCAGCTCGCTTGACGGGACACGTGGCATTGAATAAGAGGCTGGCATCGGAAGACTCAAGACGTGTTATGTTTTAAATTACTTAGTTTTTGAAAGACAAGTTGCTTGTTTAAGACAAGCTTTGGATCGTTATGAAATGTTTTATGAAAGTTTTTATGTTCCGCGAATGTTTTTATTAACTCTGATGATTAGAACTGTGTTTATGAGTAAATCCAACACCTAAGTAGGGCTATCGGTAACGAGGTCTTACAAAAGTTAAGATTTTAAAATTTTAGGTCCAAAATTTGAACAAAAGAAGAAAAAAAATCTACATTTTAATTAGAAAAATAAAGAAATGTGTATTAAAATAATACAAAAATATTTTACATCATTTAATTAGGTTTCCTTTAATACTAATTTTGTTGAATGAGCATTTAACAACTCAAGCAATCTTTTATCAAGTATTTGTATATATCCATATAAAATTTAGACTAGTTAATACTATCATTACTATAAATTAGTACAATTCTTATTATTTTTTTACTAGAAGTATTAGTAACCAATCGGATCTTGATAACTAACTATTGGCAATTTAACAATTAAATTTTTTTTTTCAAATGCTTCAATAAATGGTAACAATATATTCGGAAATTATTTGTTGGTAATGACGGCGAACGATGACTTATCATAGGTACGCATTCAAATGTTATACATCTAGTATTAAACTTATTTTCATTTTGCTGAAGTACGAACGCATTACGGTACACGTTGTCAAAGGGCCACGGTGTTCGAAGGTAAAGCGTTTATGATATGTGGTGCCTCAAAATAATATTGGTATACGATGATTCAAAACAATATCCTTAATCAGTTAATCGAAACAGTATCGGATAACGCAAAACAACTATGATAGTAAAATAATTATGGTTAAAAATTTAGTAAACCATTTTTGTTTAAATAATAGTAACCACGATTATTTGTAAAGATATGTTGAACGAATCTGGTAATAAAACAGGTACAACATACAATGGTGTAAACGATTATGGAAAAAAGGTAAGCTGAAAAAATAATGACCTCAATTAGTAGTAAAATGGTTGTGGTGATGATTTAGATAAATAAATAAATAAATAAAACTAGGTAAACATAGTTATGGTTTAAACAATAAATCGGAACAATATTTGTGAACGTTGAGGCAAACGGTAATAGTAAATAGCATTATCAATAAATGGTAACGGTATCAATAATGATATCTATAATGGTGGGTCTTTTAATGAAAATATTTAAACATATTTATTTATAAAACGGACGTTTAATGAAAATATTTAAATAAGAGATTTAGTTATTAAATCATTTTTATAATAAAAATATTGTGCTTGACTTATTGGTTGCATAACGAACACTTAGGCAGTTAACCCTTAGGTTTTGGTAAATTTTTTTCAACAAGTTATTCACTTAATATGCTGGTGGAGTTTTCACAAATTGTTAGTAATAGGTTGTAAACATGTCACCCTTATATTGTTTGTTTTAACACAGGAAGCTAGTGACTCTACTTGTTACTAAATGTATATAATGAAGTGTTTATCCTATCAAAGTATCATTTTAAGTTTTTAAAGCAACTAAGTTAAAATTTTTAAATCATCATTTTATAAACTCATACAGAAAAGAAATTTCCACGACTAGAGTCCTTTAAAGTTTTGACCATTAGGAGCCGGTAGTGAGCGATAGTGGGTTTCGGTAACAGTGTAGTCGTGGTGGTCACGAGATTGGCAGCAAGAATGTATCTATGATGATATGAAGAAAAGGGAAGACAAGTAAAAAATATGTCTATATAAATCCTAACAAACCTTAGTCCAGACATTCTCTATTTATGAATTGCCTAAATCACGAATTGCCTTAGTTTGGAATTTCTAAAGTCATAATTTACCCATTCCTCACAGACCTACTTATTAGGTTTAACTTTTCTATAGGAAAGAGCCTTCGCTCTGATACCATAATTGTAACACCCCAACCCGAAATGGGCTGACGTATCACAATATACGAAGGTATACAGAGATAGAAGACATAATTCCACTAGTTAGCGAATCATCATAAGCATCCTAGCATTTATTTCACTCTCTCCATCCCGCCCAAAGTAACATGTGAATCTGTGTAAAAAAAAAATTTACTGAATGAGCCGAATGCCCAGTACGGAATAATAGGCTCGAGTATTAAAACGTTTTCGCTAAAAATAGGAAGTTTAAACATAGTTTACGATGACGATAGAAAAAAACATTTTTCGGAAACGATAAAATAGTTTCGATAAATAGTGCACAGCTATTAAAACAGTTCGAGTAAACAGTTAGCCGAAACACTTTCGAATAAGTCAACACAATAGCTTCTGAGTCAAACAAGTAACAGATAATTCAGAACAGTAACAAATGATTCATAACAATAATAAATTCAAAACCATAACATGTAGTCTAAATAGTAACAGATTGTTCATATCATACGGATGTACCAATGAGCCGAACAGTAACAAAAACAGAGGTGATGATATACAGGGGGCCATTCCTATATACCAATCACATGGAATGGGGCAGGTTGGCACACCTACATCCACTCCCAAAAACAGAAACAGAAACTGAAACAGAGCTAGGATCGATCCATACGCCTCCTAGTAGCTTTGTACCACACTTGTACCTAGGGATGCCGTGAACTAATCTCTCAGTCACGGAAGGAGCACATGTTGTCGGTGCCACAACAACATGCTCGTGGGACACTCCACGAGAAGCGTAGCACCCAGGGTAACAGAGCATACAAATATATATTTTTGAAGCATTTAAAAAATTCAGTATCGGAACATGCAGTAATGAGCAAAATTAATTTAAATCTACCGCATGCTTGTTTTTGTCAAAACATAACAGACAATTAACGTATTATAGACCCAAGTATAACATGTCGGAAAAATTGAGCGTAACATGAAGCCCGCACATCTTGGTTAACAGTACTTTGATAATATAGCCGAGTGTTTATAGATATGAAATTCCGCATTGTATCCACCACAACCAGATTTGTGATCAAAGTTTGGTTTTCCATGATGTTCGAAATTCATATTACTTCCCTGGAACATACAAGTTTCAAATGTCTTGTTGCAATGAAAGAAAATAATTGTAAGAACATGAAACGAATGGAAAGCCAAGGACATCAAGAGTTCCAGGTCTTAGTCATAGGGGTTATCACAATCGAACCAGATAACAAAGGAGGGGGTAAGGATCCGTACATTGAGGGATATATAGTATATAATGTCTAGCTTGTTCTTTAAGGGAACTTGTAATATCCTACAAGTTATTTGCATTCGATCAGATATATATACTTCTAACTTTCAGTGTTGTTCAGTGTTGTATGTTTACTTATTTAGTAATCCAGAAACGAATGTTTTAAGGTTACAAAATTTATTGGTGTGGTTTTATGTAAGTTTAATAGTTAGAGTCTATTAATTTAGTTTGACTTGACTTTAATACATTATAGAACGTAGATCTAAACATTTTTTGTTATACGAAATTTCTAAATTAGTAATAGTAAATTACTTGTTAGCTTATGAAATATAATAGAATAATCATTTATGCTACTGTTTTTAAATGTGTATAGATAGCATGTTTGGGTAGAATTAATATGGGTAGAATAAAAAATAAGTTACACATTAATAAATTAAATTTAGATCCAGTTTGTAAAGCTGATAGAAACGATCCATATCTTTGAACTTCATATCTAAAAGAAGTTTATTACTTAATTTTGGAAATCACATATTTTGATGGATACTACCCTTAGTTATCGAGCAAGTAAATTAGTATAATTTGTTTTTTCAATTTTATTAGAATAAACCACTAGTCCACGCCTAACATGTATTTTCCTTTTTACATGTTCTTGAAGTTTATCATATACGACAGACAATTCTGATTTATCTGTTATAAAAAGGTTACATGTATTTAACGGTACGTATATTATAATGTACGTAAATCAGTCTTAGGAGCTCGCTTGTTTATTATTTACGTACCTCAGCTGCAAGTTGCATATGGGCTGCCGAAAAATCAACAGCTGCTATAATATAAACTGTGACGATGCTGATGGTCGGCCATCAAAGACACACGAAGATGCGTTTGGTTTTGCGTTTAATGCGGCAATAGAGTTCGTAAGAGGTGTTGTTATTGTCAGCTGATAAGCACATGCAGCGTCTGCGAGGGAACATGCGGTGATTGTGGTTGCCGCGTACAACGTCACGGAGTGGAGGTAACAAGAGTGATGTTTGTTTGGGTTAAGTGTGTGAAAAGGGAACGGTCTGAGTGTCCGTCACGGCCACTAAAACGTGTTCAACAGTGACCCGCCGAGTGAAAGGGAACGAAGTTGGGTGGGTTTTGCATGGTCTTGACTTTGTTGTTTGCAACCAAAGTCTTAACAAGGAAACTAAAGAAGCATAAGAGCAAATCAGGATGCTTGGTTATATTAAGCCTAGGATTTATAATTCAAGGTGGGAGCCCAAAATATCTACTGAGGCGGTGCCACTATTTAATAGATAGTCTCCAATTATAGTTTATGTCATTTGACTTGAAATGTTACAGTGAAAAATAAATTATTGTAGGAGAAAAATAATGAAGGGATCTCTATTTTTGCTTGAAGAGTTAGCAAATGCTACATGAAACGAGTAGATTTGAAAGTATCATATCTTTGTCCAATCAAATTAAAAATATTCTTATCATGATTTTATTTTATTAAATAATTTATTAATTAATTTATAACTTTGTTGTGTGTTTTTTTCATATGCGTGTGTTTTTATTATTATTTTTATTTACATGGGTATATATAATATTATATATATATAATATATATATAAACGAAGACATAAAAATCCTACGTGTCGCGATATGGTCGCTCCCCCATTTTTTGGAGTCACCAGATTTGCTTGATTTTTAAATTGAGGTTTCTCATGCATTTGACCTGAATTCATGGGTATGAGCCTTACCAAACCCAGATATTCCTTAAACGGGTTATAGCATCTCATAATTTATTGTAAAAAAGAAATATATATATTATTTAAATTAAAATATCAATTTGATAGTAAAAAAAATAAACAGGTCTTGTAACATCCTAAAATATTCTAATATTAAATAAAGACAGTCGCGTTTAGTTATCGTGTGTTAATAGTTAATGAATACTAGATAAGGAAAAGATCATGGACTTGGACTAATTAAGAGGATTAAAGGGAATGGGCCTTAGGTCCATGAGCTGTAAGGGATATAAATACCCCTTTAAACCACCCTAAAACCTTAAATCCTCATTTCTTTCCATCCTAATCTCTACACACTAAAAAACACACACATACACTACACCACATACGTCCATCGAGAGAGAGAGCGAGATCCGAGTCCAAACGAACGCTAGTTGCGATTAGATCGTTATTACACGAGCTATATACAAGATCGAGAGTTCATAACCAAGTTAAACGAGATCCAAACGAGCACTAAAGGTATGTCTTTTACCTTAAAGTTTACGTTTTTATTAACGTTTAACCTTCAAACTTAGTAGAGATTAGATCGGGTGTAAATGGAACGTAAAGTTGTAAACTTGATGATAGAGACGAACTTAACGAACTTGCGGCTGCTATGGCTCGTTTAAAAATAAACCCTTAAACCTAGTATTGAGCGTTTTAATCTAAAGGTCCAAATTTTATGCACTTTAGGGTTGTGTTTTATCCAAAAATGGCTAAGGGAATTTTTTCAAGAATTATTAACATATTATCAATAAATTACACATTAAAAAGGACTGATTATAGAGATTTTAGGATGAGTCGTAGCTGTTGCTGGGTAACTTCGCCCACAGCAAGTTCGCCCAGCAAGTTCGCTAAGCATAGCAAGTTCGCCAGTCTGACAGATTCGCTTAAACGTATAAGTTCGTCGCTGAACAAGTTCGATGAATGTTTAACTTCGCTAATGCCAAGTTCGCTGAACGTTTAACTTCGCCAAGATTAAATTCGCTTAAGTTAAGTTCGCCTAACATGTATGTTCACTTACATTTAAGTAACGAATCGGATAGCGAATCGGACTTAATTTGTTATGAAGAATGAGTTAACGAATTAGAAAATAAATTATCCTAATAGAAAATGTGTTAAGACAGTTAATGTAAATAAAAATTTTCCAAGCTGACCTGGCAGCTCGACCCCAGCTAGGGGCTCTACCCCTTGGACCCTGCTAGGGGTTGTCGCCACTAGAACCCCGCTGCCAGGGGCGCTGCCCCAGGACCCCCGTTCGTTGTGGGTAATAACTAAGACTAGAAAGATGATATGAGAAGTGATAGTTAATTGATACGTGTAATAATTATACAGTCAGCCGTGCACAACTGAAGAAAGGGATTACCATTAACGGTGAACGTAACCGCATTCAGGTGAGTTTCTAGCCCCATTTCCTTGTTATTTTTTTGGGGTTGTGTGCATACTCGATGTGAATGTTAATACACTTACCTTAAATGGTAAGTGTACGTCCTATTGACGATTGTGATAGTTATGTATGTATGCTTGACAGCTCGACCCCAGCCAGAAGCTGCCCCTTGGACCCTGCTAGGGGCTGCCGCCCCTAGAACCCCGCTGCGAAGGTTATAGGGCGTAATGCTCTTTAAAACGTAAGGAAGTATATGTAAGAAAGAAAGTACGAAGGTAAGTAAGTATATGATAAACGAAAGTATGAAAGTATGTAGTTATGAATGTATTGTATGTTATGTGATTAACTAGAACTCACTCAGCGTAGCTGACTTTTAGTATGCACGCAGGTGAGTAGAATGAGGCAGCTCGCTTGAGGGGACACGTGGCATTGAATAAGAGGCTGGCATCAGAAGGCTCAAGACGTGTTATGTTTTAATTACTTAGTTTTTGAAAGACAAAGTTCTTTGTTTAAGACAAGTTTTGTATTGTTATGAAATGTTTTATGAAAGTTTTTATGTTCCGCGAATGTTTTTAATTAACTCTGATATTTGAACTGTGTTTATGAGTAAATCCAACATCCAATGTAGGGCACCGGTAACGGGGCCTTACAAGTTGGTATCAGAGCAAAGTTCGAGAGATTTAAGCATCCTATATGCTTAGACTCGAACAGAGAATGGGATTTAAGTAAGAAAAGAAAGAAGATGCCAGTTCAAGATAGCCATGTGCCACTCAAGCAAGCTCAGTAACGGTAAAGTGCATGGTTAAATAATGTATGTTAATGTTAGCTTAATTTATGAAGAAAGGGTACGTGAATGTTAGGGATAGGATTAATTGATTGTTTGAGTAATTAACTGTTTAAGGAAGAACCAGCACAAATAGACTCATAAGGGGAAGTGTATAGGACACGGAAAGTAACATGATCAGCTAATTACAACTGGCCACTGTTATTACCTGTTAGCCTTACTATCCTTGTACTAAATAGTTCCTTGAGTGATGACGTTTGTGTCTTCCTTTCCAGAATACGATGGCTGGATCTAGGGCAGTTGTTGGAGCAAGAGGCCGCACTGGACGTCGTGGCAGGCCTCGTCGTGTCCAACGACCTTCGGTAGAAACAGCTTTCAACATTGATGGTAAAGGAAGCGCAGCTGGACGAAACCCAAGCAACAATGAAGGGGTTCAGCTAGATCCCTTAATCCAAGAAGCTATTGTCCAAGCAGTAGCCACTACTGTAAAGAACATGAATCCGGAGAGGTCTGCTGGAAACCGTGAAAGAACTGCTGAAGGAGTGGGAGGAGGTGGTACGAAGGATGATGAAGGAGAGAGGGAGGCTTTGAGTGTGGTAAGGTTTGTGAAAGTTGATGATAGGAAGAGGATCTGAAGGAGTTAGTGATGAAAAGGTTATGTGCTGACGCCGAGGTTGAGAGGTCGGAGATGGAGTTTCTGAACCTGAAAGCCGGAACGATGACACATCGTGAGTATACCACCGAGTTCAACCGAATGTCTAGGTTGGTACCCGATATGGTTAACACTGAGGCTAAGAGGATCAAGTGTTATGTGAGGGGATTGCCACAGAAAGTCCGCACGCTAGTCAGGAAAAGTAAACCTGCTACCTTTGACTCTGATGTCGAGCTCGCAGAGATGGTTTATGCAGACCTGGCTGCGGATGATGTTGTGGTGGAAGAAGAGAAGAAAGATAAGAAGTTGGTCAATGTCAAACGACCCGGTACTCAGTTGTGGAACTCCAAGGATAAGAAGCAGAAAGTGTGGGAGAAAAGATCGTGCAAGACGTGTGGTAAAATGCACGGTGGTGATGCAAGTGGGGTAAAGGATCTGATGCGTGTCATAAGTGTGGTAAGACTCATGGAGGAGAGTGCAGGATAGGGTCGAATGCCTTTTATAAGTGCGGAAAGGTGGGGCACTATGCTCATGAGTGCAGTGAGAAACCGGCATGTTTCCGGTGTGGTAAGACGGGCCACATGGCCAGAGAGTGTACTGAAGCTGGGGGAAGCGGGAAGAAGGATGCAGAACCATCGAGGCCAAGAACCAAAGCTTACATGTTAAATAATGTATGTTAATGTTAGCTTAATTTATGAAGAAAGGGTACGTGAATGTTAGGGATAGGATTAATTGATTGTTTGAGTAATTAACTGTTTAAGGTAGAACCAGCACAAATAGACTCATAAGGGGAAGTGTATAGGACACGGAAAGTTACATGATCAGCTAATTACAACTGGCCACTGTTATTACCTGTTAGCCTTACTATCCTTGTACTAAATAGTTCCTTGAGTGATGACGTTTGTGTTTTCCTTTCCAGAATACGATGGCTGGATCTAGGGCAGTTGTTGGAGCAGGAGGCCGCACTGGACGTCGTGGCAGGCCTCGTCGTGTCCAACGACCTTCGGTAGAAACACCTTTTAACATTGGAGGTGAAGGAAGCGCAGCTAGACGAAACCCAAGCAACAATGAAGGGGTTCAGCTAGATCCCTTAATCCAAGAAGCTATTGTCCAAGCAGTAGCCACTACTGTAAAGAACATGAATCCGGAGAGGTCTGCTGGAAACCGTGAAAGAACTGCTGAAGGAGTGGGAGGAGGTGGTACGAAGGATGATGAAGGAGAGAGGGAGGCTTTGAGTGTGGTAAGGTATGTGAAAGTTGATGATAGGAAGAGGATCTGAAGGAGAGTGCAGTGAGAAACCGGCATGTTTCCGGTGTGGTAAGACGGGCCACATGGCCAGAGAGTGTACTGAAGCTGGGGGAAGCGGGAAGAAGGATGCAGAACCATCGAGGCCAAGGACCAAAGCTTACATGTTAACCCAGGAACACGCCAGGCAGATCCCATATGTCGTCACAGGTACGTTTCTAGTAAACGGTATTTCCGCTTCAGTATTGTTTGATTCGGGCGCAAACAAAAGTTTCGTAGCTACACCATTTAGTAAATTAGCTAAAATGAACTGTTGCCGAGTGTCTGAAACTTTTATAGTAGAAACCGCTAGTGAAACCTCAGTTAAAATAATGAGAATGGTTAAGAACTGTAAGATAGAGTTAGAGGGACATGAGTTCCCTGTTACTTTGTATGTTATGACCTTAGGAGGGTTCGATATGGTTTTGGGGATGGATTGGTTGTCTGAGTACGAAGCTCAGATAGTGTGTAGGAGTAGGATAATAAGGTTAAAGTCCTTGGATGGTAGTGCGGTGATGGTTTATGGTGATAAGGAAAGTTTTAGGCTTAATGTCATTTCGATGATAAAAGTCGAGGGTTTGTTAAGGCGAGGGTGCGGTACCTACCTGGCGTATGTTGTCAACGTTACGGCCGAGACAAAAGAAATGAAAGATGTTCCTATTGTGTGCGACTACCCAGAAGTAATCCCAGAGGACCTTCCGGGGTTGCCACCGCAGCGAGCGATAGAATTCCAGATAGACTTAGTACCGGGAGCCCAACCCGTCGCGAAATCGCCTTACCATCTAGCACCGTCCGAGATGAAAGAATTAATGTCCCAACTGCAAGAACTCCTCGACAAAGGTTTTATTAGACCAAGTGTTTCCCCATAGGGCGCACCAGTGTTATTCGTGAAGAAGAAGGACGGAAGCATGAGAATGTGCATAGATTATCGCGAGCTGAACAAGCTTACGGTAAAGAATAGATATCCTTTGCCAAGAATTGATGATATATTTGACCAACTACAAGTTTCAAGTTGGTTCTCATGGATAGATCTCAGATCAGGCTATCATCAGCTCAAGGTGAAAGAGACAGACATCCCTAAGACAGCGTTTCGGACGCGGTATGGAAACTACGAGTTCCTCGTGATGTCATTCGGTCTAACAA
Organism: Bidens hawaiensis; assembly: GCF_021521415.1. NCBI lineage: Eukaryota > Viridiplantae > Streptophyta > Magnoliopsida > Asterales > Asteraceae > Bidens > Bidens hawaiensis. Next base: position 286,016 of record NW_027493400.1, on the reverse strand, counting down.
ATGCTCCTGCAGCATTTATGGACATGATGAATAGGGTGTGTCGGCCGATGTTGGATAAGTCGGTTATCGTCTTCATTGATGATATATTGATTTATTCAAAGAGCGAGTCTGATCATGCTGAGCACCTGAGAGAGGTGTTGGAGATTCTGAAGAAAGAGAAGTTGTATGCTAAATTTTCGAAATGCGCGTTCTGGTTGCGAGAAGTGCAATTTCTAGGTCACGTGATCAATCCTGAAGGGATTATCGTGGACCCAGCTAAGATTGAGGCAATAACGAATTGGAAGACTCCACAGAATCCGACTGATATATGAAGCTTCCCAGGGTTAGTTGGCTACTATAGAAGATTCATCGAAGGTTTCTCCAAGATAGCCGCACCGTTGACCGGTATGAACCGAAAGTCGATAGTGTTTAGTTGGGGTAAGTTTCAAGAGGAAGCTTTTCAGGAGTTAAAGAAGAGACTCACACAAGCTCCAATCATTGCTTTACCCAATGGTGACGAGGATCTGGTTGTTTGTACCGATGCTTCGCATCGTGGGTTAGGTTGCATGTTGATGCAACGAGGGAAGGTGATAGCTTACGCGTCTAGACAGTTGAAAGTCCATGAGAGTACTTATCCGACGCAGAGCTAGCAGCAATAGTGCATGCCTTAAAGATATGGAGGCATTACCTGTATGGTACTAAGTGCACCATTTACACAGATCATAAGAGTTTAAAGTACTTCTTCGAGCAGAAGGAATTGAACATGAGACAGAGGAGATGGTTGGAGTTGATTAAGGATTACGACTGCAACATCAAGTACTATCCTGGTAAAGCTAATGTGGTCACCGATGCGCTAAGTCGTAAGAATGAGGAAGTCCTTGCAACAGTGAAGTCATACCAGTTGATTATGAACTCAAGTCTTTTTGAAGAAATCATCAAGGTATAGTCAGAAGTGTTGGTAGATGAAGGGCTAGTGATGAAGAAAAGGATTTTTGGTCAACAAGACGAGCTGATGGAAAACACCCATGGTGTTAAGACTAGGTTTGACCATATGTGAATTCCACGCCATGGAGATCTCAGAGGTCGAATCTTAGATGAAGCTCATAAGTCAAGGTACTCGATTCATCCAGGAGCTACTAAGATGTACCAAGATTTGAAAAGAGATTACTGGTGGACATGAATGAAGAATGATGTAGTAGATTATGTCAGTAAGTGCTTAACTTGTTTACATGTAAAAGCATAACATCAGAAGCCTTATGGAAAGGTGCAACCGCTTGAGATACCTGAATGGAAATGGGAACACATCACTATGGATTTCATAATTAAGCTACCCCGTACAGCTAAATATCATGATACCATCTGGGTGATAGTGGACCATTTGACCAAAAGTGCTCACTTTCTGCCCATACGAGAGGCCATCTCGTCAGAAACGTTAGCAAGTTTGTTCATCAAGGAGGTTGTATCTAAGCATGGTGTACCGTTATGATCGTATCTGATAGGAATACTCGATTTACTTCGAGGTTTTGGAAGAAGTTCCATGAAGCCATGGGAACCAGATTGAACATCAGTACGGCGTATCATCCTCAAACAGATGGACAGTCTGAAAGGATGATCCAAACCCTTGAGGATATGCTACGTGCTTGTGTTTTAGACTTTGGTGGAAGTTGGGACGATCACCTGCATCTAGCAGAGTTCTTCTATAACAATAGCTACCATTCAAGTATTGGTATGCCGCCGTTCGAGATGCTTTACGGTAGACGATGTCGAACCCCGATATGTTGGGGAGAAATTGGTCAGAAGGAGATGGGAAGTCTAGAGGTTGTGCAAGAAACCTCATCAAAGTTTGATCAGATCAAAGCAAGAATGAAAGCTGCTCAAGACAGACAGAAGTCGTATGCTGATAAGCGGCGACGACCGATTGAGTTTAACGTTGGTGACAATGTGATGCTCAAGGTCTCGCCTTGGAAAGGGATTATCCATTTTAGGAAGAGGGGGGAGTTGAGTCCGAGGTACATTGGACCGCTTAAAATCTTAGATCGTGTGGGTGAAGTAGCTTATAAGCTGGATTTACCCGATGAGTTAGAAGGAATTCATTCAACCTTTCATGCTTCTCATCTGAGGAAGTGTCTAGCTGATGACACGTTTCACGTGCCCTTAATGGACATCGAGGTTGATAAACAGTTGAACTACATTGAACAGCCGATAGATATTGTTGATCGCAAAGATAAGCAGCTTCGTCACAAAGTTATAACTTTAGTAAAAGTAATACGGAAGCAATGCAAAGGGATTAGAGACTACTTGGGAAGCTGAGGATGAGATGCAAGTTCTACCCTAGTTTGTTTAAGTAATAGTTAGGTTTCGGGGACGAAACCTCTTTAAGGATGGAAGAGTTGTAACATCCTAAAATATTCTAATATTAAATAAAGACAGTCGTGTTTAGTTATCGTGTGTTAATAGTTAATGAATACTAGATAAGGAAAAGATCATGGACTTGGACTAATTAAGAGGATTAAAGGGAATGGGCCTTAGGTCCATGGGCTCTAAGGGATATACATACCCCTTTAAACCACCCTAAAACCCTAAATCCTCATTTCTTACCATCTTAATCTCTACACACTAAAAAACACACACATACACTACACCACATACGTCCATCGAGAGAGAGAGCGAGATCCGAGTCCAAACGAACGCTAGTTGCGATTAGATCGTTATTACACGAGCTATATACAAGATCGAGAGTTCATAACCAAGTTAAACGAGATCCAAACGAGCACTAAAGGTATGTCTTTTACCTTAAAGTTTACGTTTTTATTAACGTTTAACCTTCAAACTTAGTAGAGATTAGATCGGGTGTAAATGGAACGTAAAGTTGTAAACTTGATGATAGAGACGAACTTAACGAACTTGCGGCTGCTATGGCTCGTTTAAAAATAAACCCTTAAACCTAGTATTGAGCGTTTTAATCTAAAGGTCCAAACTTTACGCACTTTAGGGTCGTGTTTTATCCAAAAATGGCTAAGGGAATTTTTTTCAAGAATTATTAACATATTATCAATAAATTACACATTGAAAACGGACTGATTATAGAGATTTTAGGATGAGTCGTAGCTGTTGCTGGGTAACTTCGCCCACAGCAAGTTCGCCCAGCAAGTTTGCTAAGCATAGCAAGTTCACCAGTCTGACAGATTCGCTTAAACGTATAAGTTCGTCGCTGAACAAGTTCGATGAATGTTTAACTTCGCCAATGTTAAGTTCGCTAATGCCAAGTTCGCTGAACGTTTAACTTCGCCAAGATTAAATTCGCTTAAGTTAAGTTCGCCTAACATATATGTTCACTTACATTTAAGTAACGAATCGGATAGCGAATCGGACTTAATTTGTTATGAAGAATAAGTTAACGATTTAGAAAATAAATTATCCTAATAGAAAATATGTTAAGACAGTTAATGTAAATAAAAATTTTCCAAGCTGACCTGGCAGCTCGACCCCAGCTAGGGGCTCTACCCCTTGGACCCTGCTAGGGGTTGTCGCCACTAGAACCCCGCTGCCAGGGGCGCTGCCCCAGGACCCCCGTTCGTTGTGGGTAATAACTAAGACTAGAAAGATGATATGAGAAGTGATAGTTAATTGATACGTGTAATAATTATACAGTCAGCCGTGCACAACTGAAGAAAGGGATTACCATTAACGGTGAACGTAACCGCATTCAGGTGAGTTTCTAGCCCCATTTCCTTGTTATTTTTCTGGGGTTGTGTGCATACTCGATGTGAATGTTAATACACTTACCTTAAATGGTAAGTGTACGTCCTATTGACGATTGTGATAGTTATGTATGTATGCTTGACAGCTCGACCCCAGCCAGAGGCTCTGCCCCTTGGACCCTGCTAGGGGCTGCCGCCCCTAGAACCCCGCTGCGAAGGTTATAGGGCGTAATGCTCTTTAAAACGTAAGGAAGTATATGTAAGAAAGAAAGTGCGAAGGTAAGTAAGTATATGATAAACGAAAGTTTGAAAGTATGTAGTTATGAATGTATTGTATGTTATGTGATTAACTAGAACTCACTCAGCGTAGCTAACTTTTAGTATGCACACAGGTGAGTAGAATGAGGCAGCTCGCTTGAGGGGACACGTGGCATTGAATAAGAGGCTGGCATCAGAAGGCTCAAGACGTGTTATGTTTTAATTACTTAGTTTTTGAAAGACAAAGTTCTTTGTTTAAGACAAGTTTTGTATTGTTATGAAATGTTTTATGAAAGTTTTTATGTTCCGCGAATGTTTTTAATTAACTCTGATATTTGAACTGTGTTTATGAGTAAATCCAACATCCAATGTAGGGCACCGGTAACGGGGCCTTACAAGTTGGTATCAGAGCAAAGTTCGAGAGATTTAAGCATCCTATATGCTTAGACTCGAACAGAGAATGGGATTTAAGTATGAAAAGAAAGAAGATGCCAGTTCAAGATAGCCATGTGCCACTCAAGCAAGCTCAGTAAAGGTAAAGTGCATGGTTAAATAATGTATGTTAATGTTAGCTTAATTTATGAAGAAAGGGTACGTGAATGTTAGGGATAGGATTAATTGATTGTTTGAGTAATTAACTGTTTAAGGAAGAACCAGCACAAATAGACTCATAAGGGGAAGTGTATAGGACACGGAAAGTAACATGATCAGCTAATTACAACTGGCCATTGTTATTATCTGTTAGCCTTACTATCCTTGTACTAAATAGTTCCTTGAGTGATGACGTTTGTGTTTTCCTTTCAAGAATACGATGGCTGGATCTAGGGCAGTTGTTGGAGCAGGAGGCCGCACTGGACGTCGTGGCAGGCCTCGTCGTGTCCAACGACCTTCGGTAGAAACAGCTTTCAACATTGGAGGTGAAGGAAGCGCAGCTGGACGAAACCCAAGCAACAATGAAGGGGTTCAGCTAGATCCCTTAATCCAAGAAGCTATTGTCCAAGCAGTAGCCACTACTGTAAAGAACATGAATCCGGAGAGGTCTGCTGGAAACCGTGAAAGAACTGCTGAAGGAGTGGGAGGAGGTGGTACGAAGGATGATGAAGGAGAGAGGGAGGCTTTGAGTGTGGTAAGGTATGTGAAAGTTGATGATAGGAAGAGGATCTGAAGGAGAGTGCAGGATAGGGTCGAATGCCTTTTATAAGTGCGGAAAGGTGGAGCACTATGCTCATGAGTGTAGTGAGAAACCGACATGTTTCCGGTGTGGTAAGACGGGCCACATGGCCAGAGAGTGTACTGAAGCTGGGGGAAGCGGGAAGAAGGATGCAGAACCATCGAGGCCAAGGACCAAAGCTTACATGTTAACCCAGGAACAAGCCAGGCAGATCCCAGATGTCGTCACAGGTACGTTTCTAGTAAACGGTATTTCCGCTTCAGTATTGTTTGATTCGGGCGCAAACAAAAGTTTCGTAGCTACACCATTTAGTAAATTAGCTAAAATGAACTGTTGCCGAGTGTCTGAAACTTTTATAGTAGAAACCGCTAGTGAAACCTCAGTTAAAATAATGAGAATGGTTAAGAACTGTAAGATAGAGTTAGAGGGACATGAGTTCCCTGTTACTTTGTATGTTATGACCTTAGGAGGGTTCGATATGGTTTTGGGGATGGATTGGTTGTCTGAGTACGAAGCTCAGATAGTGTGTAGGAGTAGGATAATAAGGTTAAAGTCCTTGGATTGTAGTGCGGTGATGGTTTATCAATTGGCAAATTTGAGAAACCCCTCAAAATTATCAAAAACATTTCTATGAATTCGCTCAAAACTATTATTATATGAGAAGTATTCTCCAAAATTGGTTCATAAATAAATTTATTTCAATTATACATATATGATACTGAGAATAAATTTTCAATAGATGGAGTGTTTTTTAATATGTTTTTGCACATGCATTATTTTTTAATTAAGTTCATTTTTCTTTTTTTTTTGAAAAATTCATTTTGTGATATAAATAAAATCAATTTATGTATAATGATACAAGCATAGATGTAATACAGTTTTCTATAAACATTATATATTGCTTTATTTGTAACTTAATTATTTGGATCATTCCGTGTACTACACGGGCTTAAAATACATATATATATATATATATATAAATGTTTATTATTTAATTATCCGGTTATATCACAAACGGTGGTGCTTAAAAGGCCACAAAATGACCCTAAAGGTACAAAATCAAATCACCTGATATACTTTAACATATCTCATACTAATTTCAAATTTATATTCGACAATCAACAATTCAAGAAAAAAAAACCACGGTGTAAGTACTGGGACACACCGGGCCTGCACACTCTTTTTGGACAACAACAAGCCCGTAATCAAGCTGCAAAAAACGCTTTTGTAGCGAAGCTATGTATACATGTATGACTCAAGTACCCTATATGAAAATTTAAAGCAACAAACGTGTTGGTTTTGTTGATCAGTTCTTCATGTAAGTAATATAAAATATGATAAATATTAAACTTATGAACCTGTTACAACATGAAGAGTAGTAACCGCATCAGGGTATGATGTAGTTGACATGCTTGTCATCTTGATCGAGTTACCCTTTAGGATGTATAGTTAAGGATGGTTATGGTTCTTGAGAGGAACTGTAACACCCCAACCTATGGCGGAAATGTCGGGACGTGAACTGATTGTCACAGCTCACAAGGTTACTATCATGCAACATTATAAGTTTCAATATCTACTTAATAATTTCAATTAAAACAATTACAGTTAAGTACATCAAGTATAACGAAATTACAACAATGATTAATTAAGTTTGTATCCTAAAAAGCATCTCTACGTGATCTTCATCTTACTAAACAACAAAGCTGATAACCTGAAAATGCGTATAAAATATATTTTTGTCAACAACACATGTTGAGTGAGTAAAACACTAGTTTAAGACACAACAGTAATATCATATATAATATATAAAGAAAGATGCAAAATGTTCCTGTGAGATAAACAGTTAAACCATAGCACATACACAAACAATCAAACATAAAGAAAGGGCTAAACCGTTGCCATGCGAATGGGCATTGGTTACCAAAATTGAGGTGTCGGTGAAACCATTGTCAATGCATCGGACGTCGGCTACTACGGCGGTCGTATGATCATACTAGACTGAGAATATGTTGGACCTCTCCGAATGCGGTTCAAATAAAGCAAGTAAGCAAATAGCAAGTTAGGCATAAACTGATATACACACAAGGATTAAACAGTTGCGATTTTGAATACTAGATAATAAATAAATATGATACGATACGCATATGTCCCCAAAACGGTTAAAAATAAGTAAAAGAGGAGAGTGTAATACTCACCTGATCGGATGAACGTAATAAAAAAATGATGATGTGAGAAGGATAAACCCTTTGGGATTCATTGACAAGGATTCCTATTTACAATAATACAATATACATTAACTATAAATGATGGATTTGATTTAATAAATTAAGATTTTATGTGATTTAAGTTATGATTGGGGTCGAGATATTATTACTTGAATGATCGATTAATCTCTACGGTCATTGTTATAAATAGTCTTATTAATTATAAATTTCAAAAATTAACCCATGATATAATATATAATTAAATACTTAAATAACTTAATTAATATAAAATATGTATGAAATAACAAAATCTAGATTAAATAAAATAATTTAATTAATTATAAAGTGAGATATACTTTTAATTATTGAATAATAAATATAATATAGTAAGATATAAATATTTTGTTTAAATCTTTTAACGAAAAATCAATTTTATTACGTTTACTAGATATATAATGCATATACATACATATTTACATAAGTGTATATTTTTATATATAAAATAAATATAAGTAAGTTTATAAATACGTTCAAGATGACAAAACGTGAATCAAAGTGTCGGGTTTCAATAAAATAATTAGGTTTACTATTATTAAAATATACTTATAATACAAACGTATATATATATATATTTATATATATGTAAACAAAAGTTTTTAATGAGATTTGCCAAGAGACATAAATTCTAAGGCGACGGTTTTAATAAAAGTAACATTTTACATCTAATATCTATTATAACAAGTTTATAAATTAATTTAACCATTTGCATACATATTTAATAAATAACTTCTTAAGCGGTTCAACAAGTATATATATCTAATAAGATTATGAAAAAACACAAGTAACATTGTCGGTTTTGACAAATATAAAGTATTTATGATTTTATAACATTTATAGTATTAATTATAGATTAAATATGATTAAATAAGAATTGATTAAACAAAAATCAAAAACAAAAGGGCCTGGCCGGGACTAGAACCTGCGCCAGTGGCCGGAACTATGAGGGCTACGCGCACAGCCAACTGAGCTGGGTGTTTTAAGTTTAGTAGAACTAGAGATAAATAGTTAAATGCATTAACTGGTGCAACCAGTTCTGGTTAATGAACCCTAGAATTATCAATCGATCAATCCGCGTTAGATTAGGTTAATTAATGTTAGGGTTTATTCTAGATGGATCAAGACGAACTCAAAGATATGTTTAATTACCTGCTAACGTGAGGGGATGATGATGATCGATGAGATGAGGGTTGCGGCCAAAGGATGATTTAGGATTAGTAGTAGCAGCAATGGCAATCTAATTTAATAAAGGGATTTGGTTAGCGACGGGTATAGGATGCTGAGGATGAGTCCAATTGCAATATCATGTTCGTTATTATGTATAATGAATTTCACGAGGTGTCGGCCGAACGAAAATAAGGAATACGGACTTGTTTTGAATGAATTAGCATAATTAAAGACGTCAGTGTACCGAGTAAGGAAAGAATATCACGTATTGATTCAATTGCCATGTTAATTTACGATTATTACGGGTCAAGCAATGAAAGGGGTCTTTGGTTGCGGGTTTGGGGCGCGAATACGGGTGAACGGATCTGGGTATGTTTTGGTCATTGAATACAAAGAATAATACTTGCAAATTGATCCCTATAGTTCATGTGAGGATACATAATGTAATAGTAGTTTTAGATTGGGTTAAAATTGTCATAATATGAAATATATGAATACTTAATATACATAAGTAATTAAACAATAATATAATAAAATTAATTAGCTCGATGTTGTTATTTGATAAAAATAACCCGAACGTAAAAGCGGGTCGGGTATTGGCATTTAATAATTTAAATGGAAAAACCCGAGTTGTTACAATATCCCCTACTTTAGGAAATTTCGTCCCGAAATTCGAGATAACTAAACAATAAAATAATATAATTAAAATATTTAAATTTTTTTAAGGAATATTCTTTAAAATAACATTTAAGATTTTAATCATAATCATGGAACTTTGAGTAGTCGAAGCAACGCTCCAAATGAAAATCCGATAAGCGCACTTATATATAGGATGTACCAGCGGCGTATCCACCATGTCCTTATCATCTCTACATTTGCACCATTACTCCAACACTACTTTTGGTCCTAGGTTATGACACACGATTGCACGTCTTATAATTTCCATGCGAGGACTTCGGTAATTATGTAGGCCTCCATAATTACTTAGATCGTCGGATGGTCCACATAACTTGTCTCATCGTGTGGGTTACAAAACTTTTGAAAATGATGACTTTAAGAAAACAAGAGTTTTAATAGATTTTGATCATAAATAGAAGATAGTCATTTTTTTTGTAAAATGTTGCTAAGAATGAATTGAATCCTTGAGTTATTTTATTAAAATATCAAAATTTCTAAAACGTCTTTTGATATAAATTTTGGAAGTTTGAAAAGGAAATGATTTCTTAGGGTTGAGAGTGAAACGAATTGGGGTAAATGGGGACAAAAGAGAAACTATGAGTGCGATATTATAGGCGGTGGTCTTTTGAAAGGATGATTTTATTGCATGGTCAAAATCACTTAAAATTTATAAGCTATTAATATTAAAATTGTTTAATTCCAAAAATCGAATAAAGATCTGTTGTAAGGTACGATTGAGAAAGATAAACTATGTGTATATAAAAATGACAAAAAAAAAACATCTTCTTTGATAAACTTGGTTATGATTGATTTAATTTATCTGATTTGGAATAACTTGATTAATTAGATCTATAAAACTTGAATAATTGAAGTTGATCGAATCGCAATAATTTGATTAGTTTGGAAAGTAGGGGTCTAATAGAATAAGTTTGGAAATTTGAACTTGATGAATATGATTGAATCGGGAACACACATGACGTAGGTGATTAGAATTTCCATGGCTATAGTAATTACAGGTAGCAACATATAAAATTTGAGCAAACCTCATAGCATGGGGTCTAGAATTAGACGGTATAGGCGGTTGTGGAACGTCTTGTGGTACGCGACAAGTATTAACAAGATAACTAAACGATTACATTGGGTATAATACGATATGAGGATTGGATTGAATGGTTATAATGGCAAGTGAAACATAACGAGTGGATTTTGACGTAAAGTTTATTGTTTGAGACGCTAAGATTTTGGCTGAGATTGATTGTTAATTTGACTAATGGCATATAGTTGATGTTAGGACTTGCGTTTGTTATTGATGTTATTATGAGAATAAGCATGGGTAAGTGAATTAAAATTACCAACAATTAGTTTAATGAACAAGATTTAGTTGATTGTATTTATGTTTCGGAAATTGAGTTTATATTTTAGAGATTAATAAAAAATTTATAAGTTGAAAGGTAAATTGTAATGCATGAGATCAATACATACACGCCGTACAAAAATGTTAAAAATCAAAGTTGAGAGTAGAAGTTGACATGTTGTCAATAAATTAATAAGCAAACAAGGTAAATGAGAAAAGACAAATTGAACAATATGGTCAACTAATAACTGGCTGTCGAAATTGAGCTTTTATAATTTAAAAAAAAAGTTTGTTTCGATTTATGAGTATCTAAATATTTTGATCAGTTGACGAAATGTTAATGAACCAAATCCTATGATTTTGATTAAGTAAAATCAAACGTATAGATAAGTACGGCAACCAACGATATTGATCTTTGAAAATATAAGGAAAAAGTTTTATCGTATGGGAAAAAGATACTTAAAATGATAAATTTTCCAAGTTGGGTTTGTTCCATAATAACTAATTTAGACAAATAATCGTTTAAGGTATAATTGAATACAAAATACGTTTAGACGAAACTGATGAAGAGATAAAATTCTTCTTTGTGAAAACATAACTACGATTGGTTTAATTCAAAACACATTTGTTAATTGAGCTTATGAAAACTTAAATAATTGAGATCGAATGATTTGGGGCACCTCGAATAGGTTTGTGAAAACGAGGTTTAACTAAAGTAAGCTTAATGAAATTGAGTCTTGCGGGTCTAGAATCGAATAAGCGAAAATGACCTTGTTACATGAAGAAAACCTAAAAGGCATAGAGTTGATAGGTTTATGCTAAATGAGCATGGGTAGTACGGTACGGTGCCGGTATAATTTGAACTTGGCGTGAATTAGTAAAGAACAATGTGTCGCTATGAGGGTGAGTAAGGGTAAATGAATAGAAATTTCTCTGAAAGAAATTAGTGAACAAGATTAAATTGATTGCATTAACGTTTTAAATTAGAATTTATACCCTAGAGATTGTAGGAGCTATCTCTTTGACAGTACTTGTGGTCATAAAGTGGGTGTAGAGAATATATGATATATATTGTTTAATGTAGAAATCCTTCTATAATTATGTAAATTGAGATTAAATGAGTATAAATAATAAGTTGTGTAAATTTCTTATTAGTTATTAAGGAAATAGTGGTACTTGACATAAGTTGTGCTAGCGTTAATCATGACTTAAGGATAAGTCATAATTTAAATGAGATAATCTATACGACAATTTGTTAAGTAGATGATATAATCAATGAGGTGATTTGATACGAGATTTTTGTCGAAGCATAACAAATTAAAATGTTAATACTTAAAATTTGAGGGTGATAACTAAGATGTAATTGATAGTTATTGGGGGTATTGAGTTACTTGTGATAAGTTCGTTAATTAATAACGTGATAATCGCGAACATGAGGGATATTGTTCCAATATTAAGGTATTTAATAATAATACTTTTATTATATTTGATAGTTTGATGATGTTGTAATATGCGTATGAGAAAATAGTTATTAATTGTTCTTGATAATTTGTGAATGTGATAATATGAGTGCGAGATAACCGATTAGATAATTAAATAGTAAGTTGTTTAGATGGACTTGTGATAACAGAGTCCCAGTAAGTGAATGATTTGTGATTATTTATGGAAATAAATATATTTTTGAGTATGTGAATGAATTGAATCAGTAGGTCTTGGTTCGATGTAATTGAATAATTAAGTAATTGAGTCAAATCGTACCTTGTTTCAAATAAAATAACATACATAAACACAAATAAAAAATAATAATAATAATAACGTAAGTTTCTTGATATATTGGGTTTCCCATGGTATTTTGTTGGCCCATGAGTGTTACGTGCCGTTTTAACCGACCAAACTAAATAACGAATGACAAATGTAAGTATGAGTAGTTGAAGTATCTCGTGTATCACTACGCGTGATAATGCTCTAACCAAATATCGTAAATATAATAATTGTGAAAATGAATAATTGGCGTGTCCATGGCGTCCCATGGATTTTTCACCCGACTAGACATTTAAAAATAATAATAAAACACAATAAATGGTGTAACCGTTTAGCCGGTTACGTTAAATGTTTAAAGTGTCGGTCGCATGACAATTCCCACAATGGCGGGGAATCTTGTCACACTCAAGAACATTTCCGACAATAAAAGACAGTTTAATAAAATTAAATAGAAATATTTTGAGACTAAGGCATAGCCTCGAAGTTATAAAAAATATTTTGAGAATGAGACATAGTCTCGGAGTAATAAAACATTTTGAGAGTGAAGCATAGATTCGGAGTTGTGTGTGTGTGCATGACAATAAAAAAACAATTAGCTAAACAGTTAAATAAGTATTTAATCTAGCAAGTAATTACGTAAGCTGTAAACAATCAAATAGAACACATTAGGTAACAAATAAGCACGTATGGGGTTCCTAAGCATGTTACTAAGGCACCGCAAACGACCTATCTTAAACCTTCGGCTCTGATACCAATCTGTCACACCCCAACCTACGACGGAAATGTCGGGGCGTGAACTGTTTGTCACAGCTCACAAGGTTACTATCATGCAATATTATAAGTTTCAATATCTACTTAATAATTTCAAATAAAATAATTACAGTTAAGTACATCAAGTATAACGAAATTACAACAATGATTAATTAAGTTTGTATCCTAAAAAGCATCTCTACGTGATCTTCATCTTTCTAAACAACAAAGCTGATAACCTGCAAATGGGTATAAAATATATTTTTATCAACAACACATGTTGAGTGAGTAAAATACCAGTTGACACAACAGTAATATTATATATAATATATAAAGAAAGATGCAAAATGTTCCTGTGAGATAAACAGTTAAACCATAGCACATACACAAACAATCAAACATAAGGAAAGGGCTAAACAGTTGCCATGCGAATGGGCATTGGTTATCAAAAATGAGGTGTCGGTGAAACCATTGTCAATGCGTCGGACGCCGGCCACTACGACGGTCGTATGATCATACTAGACAGAGAATATGTTGGACCTCTCCGAATGTGGTTCAAATAAAGCAAGTAAGCAAATAGCAAGTTAGGCATAAACTCACAAGGATTAAACAGTTGAGATTTTGAATACTAGATAATAGATAAATATGATACGATACGCATATGTCCCCAAAACGGTTAAAAATAAGTAAAAGAGGGGAGTGTAATACTGACCTGATCGGATGAACGTAATAAAAAAATGATGATGTGAGAAGGATAAACCCTTCAGGATTCATTGACAAGGATTCCTATTTACAATAATACAATATACATTAATTATAAATGATATATTTGATTTAATAAATTAAGATTTTATGTGATTTAAGTTATGATTGGGGTCGAGATATTATTACTTGAATGATCGATTAATCTCTACGGTTATTATTATAAATAGTCTTATTAATTATAAATTCCCAAATAATTACCCATGATATAATATATAATTAAATACTTAAACAATTTAATTAATATAAAATATGTAAGAAATAATAAAATCTAGATTAAATAAAATAATTTAATTAAATATAAAGTGAGATATACTTTTAATTATTGAATAATAAATATAATATAGTAAGATAAAAATATTTTGTTTAAATCTTTTAACGAAAAATCTATTTATTACGTTTACTAGATATATAATGCATATACATACATATATACATAAGTATATATTATTATATATAAAATAAATATAAGTAAGTTTATAAATACGTTCAAGATGACAAAACGGTAATCAAAGTGTCGGGTTTTAATAAAATAATTAGGTTTACTATTATTAAAATATACTTATAATACAAACGTGTATATATATATATATATATATATATATATGTAAACAAAAGTTTTTAATGAGATTTGCCAAGAGACATAAATTCTAAGGCGACGGTTTTAATAAAGTAACATTTTACATCTAATATCAATTATAACAAGTTTATAAATTAATTTAACCATTTGCATACATATTTAATAAATAACTTCTTAAGTGGTTCAACAAGTATATATATCTAACAAGATTATGGAAAAACACAAGTAACATTGTCGGTTTTGACAAATATAAAGTATTTATGATTTTATAACATTTATAGTATTAATTATAGATTAAATATGATTAAATAAGAATTTATTAAACAAAAATCAAAAACAAAAGGGCCTGGCCGGGACTCGAACCCGCGCCAGTGGCCGGATCTACAAGGGCTACGCGCACAGCCAACTGAGCTGGGTGTTTTAAGTTGAGTAGAACCAGAGATAAATAGTTAAATGCATTAACTGATGCAACCAGTTCAGGTTAATGAACCCTAGAATTATCAATCGATCAATCCGCGTTAGAGTAGATTAATTAATGTTAGGGTTTATTCTATATGGATCAAGACGAACTCAAAGATATGTTTAATACCTGTTAACATGAGGGGATGATGATGATCGACGAGATGAGGGTTGCGGCCAAAGGACGATTTAGGATTAGTAGTAGCAACAACGGCAATCTAATTTAATAAAGGGATTAGGTTAGCGACGGGTATAGGATGCTGAGGATGAGTCCAATTGCAATATCATGTTCGTTATTATGTATAATGAATTTCACGAGGTGTCGGCCGAACGAAAATAAGGAATACGGACGTGTTTTGAATGAATTAGCATAATTAAAGTCGTCGGTGTACCGAGTAAGGAAAGAATATCACGTATTGATTCAATTGCCATGTTAATTTACGATAATTACGGCTCAAGCAATGAAAGGGGTCTTCGGTTGCGGGTTTGGGGAGCGAATACGGGTGAACGGATCTGGGTATGGTTTGGTCATTGAATACAAAGAATAATACTTGCAAATTGATCCCTATAGTTCATGTGAGGATACATAATGAAATAGTAGTTTTAGATTGGGTTAAAATTGTCATAATATGAAAGATATGAATACTTAATATACATAAGTAATTAAACAATAATATAATAAAATTAATTTGCTCGATGTTGTTATTTGATAAAATAACCCAAACGTAAAGGCCGAGTAGTTACAGGAACCCGGTTTAGGAGAAAGGAGGCACACAAAATTATAATGTGTGTATGATTATGTTATGATGTTAATTTATTCTCTCTATATATACACCCAATGGGAAACCCTTTATTAGCTATTAAGAGTAATATGGTCCATCAACAATTACTAATCTAATATATAATAAGGTATAATTAATTATTTTGATCCATTATTATATAAATGATAATGATGTCCATATAAATAAAAATATAAAATATATTTATTCTTACATTCTCCCACTTGGTCGAGTAATCATTTATTATGAGTATTAGATAAGCCTGATCAGGAGTTAACACTCATTTTAGTTTTAAACTCAAACTAAAGCAGAGAAATACAGTCATTGAATTGAACATTAGCTCAAGACCCCCATTAATCATACTGCAGTCCTTATTTAAAACCTAAGTAGTTATGATCAAAATTTTCAAGTAAGCCCTTCAGGACGTTTGATTTGTATATTTAATTTGTCTATACGTCATTATGCATGCAGAACATATTAAGAGATGTAAAAAATCAAAACTGATGAGGAAATTTAATAGTTAATCATTCATAGTACGATTTGCAGTTGTACGTGGTCATTAATAAACCCCTCATGATTATAAGCGCTTTCATAATATTTATGGGTAATAGACCTTTAGTTATAGGATCCTTAAGCATATCATGAATGTATTCGATATAAAAATTTAGATTCCTCAATTCGTTCATAAACGAATAATTAATTTCATATCAAAATTTAATACAGCACCTATCAAACTGTTACTGTTTGAGAAAATATGGTAGCTGGCGTTATCACAATTAGTCTTCAATATATAAGTTATTTGGAGTTTAATAAAACTTATGAGTCCACTAATAAATATTCAACAACACTTATTGACAACAACGTTGTAATTAATCAACATATTATGCTGTTATGACTTAGGTTGTTGTTATCAGTTCATTATGACTCCTCCATGAGATAGATTTATCTACTCACATAAGAATATATCCCAAAAATTACATTTTCTTATCTCTGAATATGACAAAGTTTAGAGTAATATACCGGTTTGAATTCTCACTTCTTCTTTTAAATTATAGTCTTTCGTTTCTTTTAAAGATATTTTAATACTCTTTTAGATGTTTCACATTAATCTAGGCATATCTAATGTGTTACAATTTTGAGTAATATCTGAACGAGTATAGACTTGAACCTACATAAAGCTTCTACTTAATGAAGCATAAGGTAATAATCTCAATGATCCTATTATCCTCTAAATAGAGCAATATTGTTTGTTACATGTGTAAGGACCCATTTAAGATAAAACTTATAGAACAAAACTAATGTCCCTTTGGGTCTATCTCAGAATGTTATGATATCTATTATGTAAGGGATATCTTTGAGATATTTCATATCAAAGTGTGTGAACAATGCTTTGACTTATGTAACATATACTTGTTAGAAGAATGTCATCTATATAAGGACAAGTTTGTTTTTAGTTGCTCCCACTCATCTTGAGGTAGGTACATTAATTCACTTGGTTTTTGATGAAAATAATTGTATAAATATTTCATCAAATTTTGATGTTTGCATTAACCCATATATGGATTTTATTGACTTATAGACTAAATGTTCATTAACCTTCAGTTTATAAGATTTAGGTTGTTTTATGAGTATGTAGATATGTAAGTCAGTTTTTAGGGAAAGTTGTTTTAATGTTCTTCTAACGTAGCTCTTTAACTATTATAAGCTACTTGAACAGTGATGGTCCTCAAAGAAATGTTTTATAACATAGGTTATAAGATTCTTTGATGATTTATTCCCTTTTGAATCTAACCTTTAATAATCAATTATGCTTCTTAGTGTCTTAATGTTTGTGTTAGGATTTAGTTTAGTTATGAACACCTTTAGGTGATTCAACCAAATCTCAAAACGTTAGCGACTTATGGAGTCAATTATGATTGATGATAATGGTTTAATTATAAGGGGTGTGATCATTAAACTTTCCAACATCCAATTCAACTTTAGTTAGGGAGGTTACATAAGCATCAAATTTAGTAGGTTTTAAAACCTAGATGGCCTCCTAAGTTGATTATTGGGTAATTTTAAAAGTCTCAGTTTTACGGATTAGCTCTTAGTTAGGTTGCTATAATTTTCAGGATTCTAAGTGTGTAAGATTTGGCGCAGTATGGTGTACAAGAGGTGTAATTGGAGTAAAATTTAATATCTCTCTTCCTCCCGCTTCTTGTACTCCTAACAAGTCATTAAAAAGACTTTTACTGCTCTCACTGACCTTATAAACTTTTAGGAAATTAGCATACTTAGGGTCAGTATTTAAAGACCAATAGATTCTAACAGAGAAACAAGTTAATAATATAAGTTGTTGCAGTTTCTCTTGATGATGATTAATTTAGTAAGAAATCTGAATTTGTCCATGTTTAAGCAACAATGAAACTTTTGTAAGAGTAGTAGTAAATTCTAAAGAGATAAGTTTTGATGGAATAGTGTTATGATGGAGCATTGTCTTGTACAAGAGGTGTATTTGAGATAATATCAAGTTTTCACTCCCCCACCTCTTGCAAATCTTGTAAGCTATGATTGAGACACTTAATGCTCCCACTGATCTTTAATATCTCTAGAAAAAATACAAGAGAAGTTTCAATGATGTACATGACGTGGGAATCTGTCATATATATGTTAGACTTGATTTGATTCCATTAACGTCCAGATGTCATAATAAACTTAAAGGACATATTTAGAAGAAATCGTATTAAGTATATATGAACGGATCTCTTTAAGACCGCGGACCATAGAATACTGATTAGATACAAGTAAATAGCATTTTAAATGATAAAAGAATTATGTCTGAATATTCCGTTTGAATAAGTTTCACGAATGTTAGTGAAATATAACTTATGGTGGACCCATACTTATTCCTTAAGCCAAGTAATGTTTAGGGCATTTAACACATGATTTAAAATCACTAAGAATGAGATTATATGAAAAATCACCCTCATCAACCATATCATGATTTCTCATGAAATTTGGTTTTAATAGATGAATATTATAGGTCTCATTTGTCTTTCGTTAAATTTTTATTTGCATTATAACAAAAGTTGTGAAAGTATACATTATCATCTAGTTCTATTTTATAAATGTTTCAATCCAGATATTGATAACAAATAATATAAGAGTTTAAGGTAAGAGTGACTTTATGTTGGCTATGCAAATCTTATAACTGCCATAATGTAACTTAAGTATTGATACTAAATTTTGATTAATCTTCAGAATATTTAAGGTATCATAAAGTGTAATTAAAAGACAGTTTATCATGGTTCTAATAACCTTAACATTTAAATTTGTCACTAACACTCATGTTAGTTATTTGTTGATTTCGGGTAAACATATAGAACTAGACTCAACAAATCATGTGTTAATGGGAATATTAGAATTAGCAGACTTATATATCATTATTATACAACTATCAATTATAGCCAGTTGTTCTTTTGAATTATGGATAGTTTTGTAATAATGTCTATGCCTAATCTAATGGCATATTTTTGCAATGGAACTTCTCCTTAAGAAACCTAAAGCTGGAAGTAATACTTGTATTTTGTCTATTAACCTTAGAATTATCCTCTTTTAGGTTTTAGTGGTAGTGAGTTGAATAACATCTTATTTCTAGCACCGGACATTTCTTTTCGTGTACATATGTTGCTGATCAACACACTCATTTTTCTTCGGTACTTCTGAGTGTTATAGTTGATTCGTAAGGCACCAAATTGTACTGCTGAAAATTTTAGTATGTAATGTACTAAAAAAATGTATTTATTTCCATGTGTAAGCCCTTAATTATTATGATGTATTCGGTAATGTCATTTAACCTTATAGTTAGAATTTTCAAGAAAGAATGCATGCATCTTATGAGTTATTTTGATTAGTCTTAGGAAAAACTAAATCAAGAATAACTCTAATGATAGCATTTATTTAAATAAATTATTGATTATCATTATTATAAGAGACATTATGATTGACGCATCCCATTTGTTATGCTCTAGTTTCTAATATAATGATTGTTATTAGAAAGAGCAGTAGGATAGCCATATCATGTCTTAATAAATGATTAAAATTGAGAAGAGCTAAATGTTATTAAAACTCTTTATGAGACAAAATTCAATTGTATTTTAAGATTAGAGTGGATGATTTGGATGAGATCGTTATTTATGGAAGAAAATATAGTGAGTAATATTATGGGATATTAAAATAATATAGATTAAAGTTTATGATCATTAGATTAATGAAGGATCATTAATATAAGGATCACTATATTTTATTGAATATGTGATATGTCTATTATTAACATCAAACTAATAGACTATAATTAATAGTTCTACTTAAACAAAAAATAAATCACCTTTGGACAGAATTAAAATTTATTTAAGTATTTGTGCAAAACAATTGTAACACATCACTTTTGGGCAGAAGTGAGACAATTATTTTAATTATGCACGGGCTAGTTTTGCTAAATAAAAATGTAACAAGTCACCTTTGGGCGGAAGTGAGACATTTGTATCATGTTAGGCAAAACTAACAAAAGCTTTTCAATTATACTTGAATGATAGGGTAAATGAAAACTCATAACCTTTGGGCAGAAGTGTTACATCAAAAGTTCATTCAAGTTAAGCCTTTATGTTTTGTAAAATTTTATAATATTTAAGGTTTACAAAACATTTAATTAGTTAATAGCGGAAAATGTTTAGAGTAAGGATTTTTAAGTTTCCGATAAGACCTTATTTTATGGAATTAGTTCTCAAAAATTTTGGGTTCCCGAGAATTGCCAGTTTCCGGCTTTTAGTGGGTTTTTCAGTATTTGGGTGTTTACATGATTTTATGGAGTTTTATGGAAAATGTTGATTCCGGTATTAGTGAGTTTTCGGGTTTATGGGTTATGACCCCAAACCATTTTAGAAACTCATAAACTCTTAGAACACATAAGCTATTTTAAGCCCATAATACATGATTTTTAAATAGCCCGTGAACCCGTAAACTGGGCTAACCCATGATCTTTGTTAACTAAATTAATAATGATAAGATTTGGTATAAAATCTTTTTAATGATTAACAATTATATTTGTTTCCTATTTTAAGGGGATTCAAATCTTTTAAGAAAATATTCAAATCTTTGAAAAAATATTTAAGTTAGTAAACTCTAACAATTATATTTGTTTCCTATCTAAGTTATCCAAGATTTGAAAAAATATTTCCCTAAAGAATCATTAGCAAATTTTAATCTAGATTTTGAACCAACATATGTATAATTTTCGATAATAATGATGAACACGAAGAACATCACCGAAAATTTTAACAATTAAACATTAAAAAAAACTTGGAATCGAAATCTTTAAATATGAAATTAACAGATTTCAAAAATATTAGAGTTTACTAAATATGAATTTTAGCGATTTTAAACAGTTTCATGTATTGTTTTCGTAATAGAAAATGAAAAAAGAGAAACCTAAAAAATTAGGGTTTATTAAGTTTTAGTCCATGTCTTCTGATTCAACTCCAGATTTACGGAAAACATGAAGAACTGATTAATCAACATCACTCTGATTCCACATGTTGATCAGTTGATGTAAAAAATATAAAACATGATAAATATTAAACCTATGAACTTGTTACAGCATGAAGAGTAGTAACCGCAGTAGGGTATGATGTAGTCGACATGCTTGTCATCTTGTTCCCCTTTTGGATGTATAGTTAAGGATGGTTATGGTTCTTGAGAGGAACCCGGTTTAGGAGAAATGAGGCACACAAAATTATAATGTGTGTGTGATTAGGTTATGATGTTAATTTATTCTCTCTATATATACATTCAAAGGGAAACCCCTTATTAGCTATTAAGAGTAATATGGCCCATCAACAATTACCAAGCTAATATATAATAAGGTATAATTAATTATTTTGATCTATAATAATATAAATGATAATGATGGACATATAAATAAATATATAAAATATATTTATTCTTACAGGTTTTTGAAAATGTTGGCAGCTTATGTCATGAAGAGATCGACTCTCTTCAAACTCTGACCTTTTGTAAATGCTACCATAAATATTTTGTAGTGAAAACATGGATGTTTCATGTAAACATAATGCATTGACCGTATCAACTCGCAACTACATGCCCGTGCCGCGAAGTTGTGTTTGATTTGATATTTGATAACAAAGAACAGTTCAAAGCATTTGACTCTTTACTGGTTAATTATTCTTCAAAAAGTTGACAACATGAATGTATATAAGACGGTTACAAAGTAAATACCACTCACACCTTAACAAACGTACAATACATAGCTATTATATTGTACACACACCACTCGATTTCAAAGTTTGTTTGATCTCCCTTTACAAACACCGAGTGACCGGTTGACAACATCATGTTCAGTAGGATCGGAGATTCCACTTAACATGAGGTAAGTAGTGGAGGTAAGTAGTGGGATTCTGCAAAAAAAAGAACAGATGCGAAAAATTGACACTCAATACAAAAGGAGGTAAGTAGTGGAGCGGGCCTGGGAACACTAATCCTGCACCACCAAAATCGATGCAGAACCAAACCTATTGTGTTCGCCAACTCGCGATACATTACCATTACATGATGGTAATTATAAAACATTTGATAAATAATAAGTGAGCAGGTTGTTGTGATAATTACAACCCCTTGAATAACAAATGATACTATCCGAGTTATGTCTTGTCTTTATGTAATCATGAAACTTGTACTATAGTTAGGCTGAAACATTTTAAATGTACCCAAGCAAGTTGTAAGTTGCATACACATATGCTCTAATGTATCAACTCTATAAACCTTATCTTTTGTTAAGTGTTAAAACAATACAAGTGCATGTACATGATCAAATTTATGGAAACTAGCTAGCTAGCGTTTGTAATTTGAAGAAAAAGAAATCATAAACGGGCTGAGAATGGGCTAGGGTCGGCTACCCGCATATTCTCCTTTCTACGTCTCGATCAAAGCCGGCCTAAAGGCCTACGGACCCAACAAAACATGTATTACGATTAAACTAATCAGCTTTTCTCTTTTAGATAAACCTGACCAAATCATCCAAGAAACAATTTATATATTATACCTTGTATTTTCTTCAGTACTTGATCATCATAAAAATAAGTTTTCTCCAAGGGTTTGCCGATCATTTTCTCCCACAGTGACACAAGCTCGTTAAACGAGTAAATATTACCAGAAGGCTTGACGTAAAGAATTTTGTTTAGCGTTCTCGGGTCATCCACAGATTTAATGGTGTAGGTTGCTATGTCATGTTCTTCATTGAAAACAACTAATATATATATATATATACATGATGATGTATATTGTTAGAAATAAATAACATTACAATGCTCAAAAGCCTAGTTGAATTTAGTAAGTTACCTTTAGCAACTCCCTCACCAAAGATTACAACTTTATCCCTGGGAGGAACTTCTTCTGCTCCTAGCTGTGATAATTCTTAAGGAAATGACCAAAAGTACAATATGAGGAGACATAGGTATGAGGGATTCCCACATCCTCAATAGCCCGTCGGATTTTAGACTTTATTGCGAAAACTGCCTTCGCTGGCTCCACTCCATGAGTACGATCCACATCATTTCCAAACTCGGATGGGTAAAATTTCTTCGTTATGCATCAACAATTGACAATATTAAAATTTCACATTCATCTGTAATTACTGATATGTTCATTTACTAATACAAAAAAATAATGAAAATAAACCCTAAAACTTAATAATAAAATTCATAAGAAAACGAACTAAAAATTAATGCAATTAACAAACATAAATATAAAATGGAAATACAAATGAAAGAAGCAACATTAAATCAACGTGAGGTATGGAATAGGAAATCAAATCAGCAAATAAACTTTAAATGATACCAGTAGAACGGACACTTATTTCCCTATTTAACAATAGGTTATAAACCCGTTTATTACACGAGTTTGAAAAATTAAATCTCATTCATTATCTTATTATATGATTCCAGTTCTTCAAGTTGCAATAATCATGTACAAAAAACACATCAAAACTCTGAAAAGAGCTAAAAAATGTAAAAAAACTACTTCTAATTATAATGTTGTAGGGTGTTCATGGTTCGGTTCGAAACTGTGAAACCGCCCAAACCGGCAATCGGTTTGGTTTCACGGTTGGTTTTTCCTAAGCTTTGGTCGGTCGGTTTCAATTATCTCAAACCAAAGTAAACGGTGTGGTTTACGATTTGTATCAAAAACCAACTGCTCAAAACCGGACTCAACCGTATAATTAATTTAAATACATTTAATGTTATAAATATAAATATTTTATATTATATTATATTATATTACTAGTTTTAGAACCCGTATATTATACGGGATGAGACATGAACATATAAATTAGTAGATCTTTATGTACATATTTGATATCAAATTCCATACAAAGTTGTTTATAGAAAACATACAATTACAATAACGTCGTGGATTTTAATAAGGAGATTTTGTAGGTTACAACTTACAACGAAACTCCTTTTTTACTTTCAATAATTTCAAATTTACTCTCAATGTTTCTTTGTTATTATGATTTAACTCCTCTGCATAATTAGGATTCTAAACCTTGAGCCTTTGATTTCTTTTAGTAATCTTTGGATCATATTGTTTCCAAAAAGATTATCTGCATAGACATTTAAACAATTATAACGGATTCGTGATTTCAGTATTCTAAATAAATGCAATATTAGATCGGCTTCATTAACATACTTGCATTTACCTTCAACCATCTTCATATTCCTTCGGTAGCCTGTACCGTTTGTGGCATCAAATATTTCTACCTACATGTAAACGTACATTTTTTAGTTAGAGCGGATTGCCAATTTTGACCCATTTGACCCTTAGAAAAAAGTTGTGAAAGCTGAGTAACAATAAATGTTTGTCACGTCTAAGATTACCATTTTTGACACATTACCCAACCCGCCCATCATAAAAGATTACCATGGGCCATCAACACAAAAAAACCTAAAATATTCATTCTAGCAAATGCTAGAGTGATAATCTATTATAACACCCAATTACGTTAAAATGCAATCATTAATGAAGTTTTATGGCTTAAAACTTGCCAGTTAGGTTCATCATACACGCAATTAAATAGAAATTGATAAAGCTTTATCAAAGCACTCAAAAAACAAATTTTAAATTGAAAAGAGTTACCAACCTGAATGCACTAACAACAAAAACATGACCCAAGTACGTAATGAAAGCGAAAGCAACCTGCTGTTATCATCCACGCCCTTGATGAGTCAACCAACTTTCATTTATGAGTTATAAATAGATATTGTTAGGTTAAACTGACTCTCTCTTTCTGCACTGCCCTCCTACTACCCCAATGGCTATGGTTTTAATTAAATATATGATTATAATGAAAAATAATAGTGCAAAAGCATCCTAGCTTCTTTATCAGTGTTGCTATTATCCAACTCCCTCTTTTTGGACTCAAGATTTTCACCATTTGGCCTCATAAAGTGATAAACTCATTTCTTTGCGTACTTAAAAATCTTATAACTGGAGTCTACAGATATCCATACAGAACCTTAACTTTCTAATGCTCTCAATGAATCCAAATACTTTAAATAAGTCACTGTGTTAGACCTAGACCAAAGTAAAACATTGTAGGATTGTGTAAAGAAACATTAATTTACATGATCAACCAAAAAACATCCAAATACAAAAGTAATAAAACTTAATAAAGTGATACATCAACTCGATACAAAGTACATATCGATTCAAAACAGTTCATGGTTTGGAATTGAACTTTCTTAATAAGATAAGAAATCAAGTTAATTAGAATCCATTTATTAAATGCATAGAGATGCAATACAACATATAATCAACACTAATAGTTGGCCACTTGTACAAAACACAATCGAAAATGATAGGAAGCATATCAGTGACGAAACAAAACATGATCAAGTGACACATCAATTGAATACAAAAGACATGTTGTTTCAGAACACTTCATGGGTTTGACATTTAAGTTTGTTAAAAGGTTTGATATTGACTAAATTAAAATGTAATTATCAATGAACTGAATAGGAAAAACCTTGTCTATAATTAGCAAAACCTGCATCAGTTCTGAATAACTACAAAAATAAAAAAATGAAACCAATACCGCATTTCATACACCAAAAACACATAAATATAAATATCATCATCATTGAGCAGGTGATCAATGAAGCAAACAATGGACAACTAAATTAACCAAATAAAATCCAATCTCTAAAAGCAGTACCCAAGAGAAACATAACGTACCTGGTCGATGTGAAATAACAGACTAATTGTTTTTCTGAGAGAGATGTGAGACGACTTGAAAAGTAATAGACAAAAAATCGATTAGAACAGACAAAAAAATTGATTACATAATATGCAGAAAAAATCGATTAGAAAAGTAAAACATACCCATTTAAACCCGATTGAAAATAGTTGCTTAAGGTTGGTCGATTAGGGTTTCATTGAAGTTCTAGGAGATATAACACAAACCAGGTAAAATCCCTAGAAGGAAGAGCGGAGAACGGTGATAATAAACCCTAAGTTCAATAATAAGATTAATTCAAACTTTAAATAGGATCAGATAAAAACTGGTTTGGATCAAAATCCAGATTTTGCACCGCGAATTTTTAATGAATAATAGGAGGGAGATATTTGGCGGGATTTTAACAATGAGAATGCACCACATCGTGCCTAAGTATTTTACATTATTAGAATAAGAGGATAGGATATATATATATAGAGAGGAAGGTTCGTGTATATTTTGATCTTAACACGAGTACGTAGGAAATAATACCAATTTATTTAAAAATGCGAACGTAAGAAACAATACCAACTACGATACCAATCTATATAAACAATGACTTATAATAACAAAGAAAAGAACATAAAAACTACAACAAAAGAATCAAAATCAAGAACATAATAATAACAACATATACAAGCAATTACTTATAACAGCTAAAGAAAACATCTAATAATAACAACAAAATATAAATAAACAAATACTTATAACGTCTCATAATTGAAAATTAACAAAGACGAACAAAAAATAACAGTAATCATAACAACAAATTGGTTCTCACTGTTTTCATGTTAAGAATAAAATGTATTTGATCATGTTTCTATATATATATATATATATCAATATTTATGTTAAGTATGAACTGGTAGTGCAAATGCATATACATAATAACATATTAAACTATTAACTAAACATTAATTGAAAAATGGTTGAGCCCAAATTCCAAATGCTGTAGCAAGTTGCAATGAACCGGTCTTTCAATTTTCTTCATCAAAGTATTAAACCTTAAATCAATAATGAATGGTTTGGTTTGATTCGATTTAAGAATTCAACGGTTTTAACGTGAAACCAGCAAGTTGCAATGACCATGGACGATTTGTATTTATATACGTTAACATGTTTAAATTATTTACGGCCCAAACCGTGAAACCAAACCATAATGAATGGTTTGGTTTGATTCGATTTAAGAATTCAACGGTTTGGTTTTGGTTTACAAAAATCAAAAACCGTTACTAAATGTTTGACCCAAAAACCGCAAAAACCGGACCGTGAACACCCTATATTGTTGTGTTAGTTGCAAGATTTATTGCTACTGAACTAATAGTTATAAAAGTTTTTATCGGTAAAAAAAATTACCAAATGATTCAAATTGAGAATTTAATGATATTAAATTATTAACCATTCATAACCAACAAAAAAATAAACTTATGTGGCTTACTTTATGTCTTTTTTTCTAATTTATGCCTTATGTTATAAAATTAGAAGCAAGAGCAACTGTATATTTGATAATATCGACAAATAAATTGTAATACTAATAAAGTTATAGGCATTTTATCACAATTTTTTTTAGTTTCAAACATCCCATCTTATTAACACATTTTACTCAATTCCAACAATATACAAGAAACTAAACAGTTGTAGTGAATTTTATGTTTGTGTGTAAATGTAAAAAAAAAGTGTAATGAAAACATGTTCGGAACCAAAGGTAATGTTTTTCTTAAATTATCAGTTCTAACCATAACTTGTACCGACCAAACTGGTTCTTATGCGTTGCGCCGAATTATACGATCTGTCCTTTTTGCCATTTATAAAAGAACATAAGTAGCAAATTTGACCAATTTACTTAAAGGGTCGAATATAAGTTGAACTTGCCCGAAATGTTCAAAGTCCTACTAAAAGTGGGCTTGTTTCAAATGAAACTTGTTATGACCCATTACATAAATCAGAGTAAAAAAACTGTTGCAAAAAATCTTATTCATAACAAATAAGTATCTCACTGATGTGACAACTGCCCAATCCGACCCGACCCAGGTACCCGTTTTCGAATCCGATTCTTTTTATAATTTAAAATTTGATTATTAATCATTGTAAATTTAACATTAAATAAATTATATATATATTTATATATTTTTATATTACTTACTAATAATAATAATAATTTCTTTCCGCCGTCCCGCCTCTTTCTCTCTCTTGTCGCCGTCCCGTCTCTTTTCTCTCTTGTCGCCGTCCCGCCTCTTTCTCTCTCTTGTCGCCGTCCCGTCTCTTTTCTCTCTTGTCGCCGTCCCGCCTCTTTTCTCTCTTGTCGCCGTCCCGCCCCTCTGCTTAACCCTTAAGCCTTGAACCCCTTTTTCTCTTAACTCTTTGCTTGTCCTTTGGTTCTTCCCGCCTAAGGATGTCTGCGCAGCTCCACGCGCCAGACTCCTTACAAGGAAGCCTGCGCGAAGACCAACTGTTCCTGCGATACGCGAGGCGAACTATTCCCACAGCGTGCTAAGAATGGTAGTTCTTCCCGCGGCGCGCTAAGGATTTTAGTTCTTCCCGCGACGCGCTAAGGATTGTAGTTCTTCCCGCGGCGCGCTAAGAATTGTAGTTCTTCCCGCGGCGCGCTAAGGACTGTAGTTCTTCCCGCGACGCGCTAAGGACTGTAGTTCTTCCCGCGGCGCGCTAAGAATTGTTCTCTGTCTGCCTTCGCCCTCGCGCGCGCTCGAGTCTTCTCGCGCTAGACCTTAAGTCTTTTCTTCTGTTTAAGTCAGCCTGTATGTTTTTGAAATATCTTATCTTTTGTATGAGCACTGTAGGTCAGTTCCGACATCTGTCCGAAAAGCCACTTTCGGCGCAGCATGCGCACTAATCCTATTGGTTGACAGAAAAAGTGACAGACATAATCTTTTGAAATCTTCTTTTGCATGTCTTGAACAGTGTTTTATCTGACACCTCCCATGCTTTGATCTGTAACCTGTCAGCTTTTCCCCATCCCCTGCAGCTGCCAGCATATCTTTTGATATCTTTTGATTTTGTTTTCTTGTGCTTTTTAGTATCTTTTGCTTGATTTAATAAGATCTTTTTCCCTTTTTCAAGGGATTGTGTTCCCTTGGGTTTTTCCTATAAATTAAGCTAATTTCTTGTTTATTAACACTACACACACTACACTTAAACACTCCCCAAATCTCTCTCCCTTTGCTCTCTGCCGTAGTTCCTCAGCAGCGCCACTCCTCTCTTTGCCTCCGTCTTCTCTTCTGTCCTGCCCAGAATCTCGGTAAATATAAATATATATATTTTGTTTTAATTTGTTTAACTAACAAAAATCGATACTTACTGCATATATTCAAGACATAAAAACCAATCGTTAAACCAATAACCTCTTATTTATAGGTTAACTTGTGCTTGTTTAAAAGTTGGTTCTTGCATTATCTTTCAACACACCTTTTTCAGGTGAGTATTCTCGTACTTAATCCCCTTTTATTTTTAACGTTTTGGGATGTTCATGTGTTCGTACAACTTGAGTCTTAAACTTGTTTATGAAATTTATGTGCGCAAAACCTCATGTGTTATGGACGTTTACTTGGCTGTTTATTTGTATGTGTGAATCATTAACCGCTTTGTTCGGCCTATTCCGAAGTTTTCATGGATCCATTAGATGAACACGGGAGACCTATCGTTTACGGTTTTCTTGTTTTGTTTACACATGCACGTATGATTATTCGTTTTTGTGCTCGATTGGGAGCACGGATTGAACTATGAGTTATGATCTATTTAGGCTTGATCACAATCTGATTACACCCTATGTTAAACCCCAGTTAAGCACATGTTGCGCGCAGTGTTTGTTATTATCTATTTATATCTATTAAACTTGATTTCTCACCGACACGCAAGTGTTGACGTTTTATTTTAACACATGTTCAGGTTTGCTGTAGCTGCTTTTGGGAATCTCAAGGACACGTAGGATGTTTTCTTTTTCTTTGGACCTAGATTAAAATGTAACAAGACGAATTATGTTATTTGAATATTTTAAGTTATGATATGATTTATGTTACTTTACGATTCGTGTTCTGCGCGTGCGCAATGAAAATGTATTTATTAAATATTGACACCCAAATAGTGTCACGAGTAATGAAACAATACGTGGCGCCCCGATGTATAATCCGCCATCGGTCGGGGTGTTACAGATTGGTATCAGAGCTCCGTGACTTTAGGATAGGTGGTTAGACGTAACGACCTAGAATACCTAAGAGTCCCTTCTCGCGCATGAGAAATCTCATGTTTGCGCGCTAATTGTTAATTACTCGATATTTATAAAATATGCTTGCGTATACGCAGCACATGATTTCATATTTTATTTCGCGATCTTTCGATTTTTATTGTTAAATTTCAATTTGTTTCTTTACTTGCATATTCGTTTGTTGTTGGGACTTAACATTGAAAATCCAAAAAGTCATGGTGATACATGAATAGTTGATTTTCAATCCCCATTAACTTTATGTTTTAAATTGAAGATTTGAAAAGTCATGGTGATACATGAATTGTCAATCTCCAATATTCATTTACTCGATATTTTAAATTGAAGATTTGAAAAGTCATGGTGATACATGAATTGTCAATCTCCAATATTCATTTACTCGATATTTTAAATTGAAGATTTGAAAAGTCATGGTGATACATGAATTGTCAACCTTCAATGCTCATTTACTCGATATTTTAAATTGAAGATTTGAAAAGTCATGGTGATACATGAATTGTCGATTTTCAATTCGAATTCATTACCTGTATTAAGTTTGCATTTAAATTCATATTTTACTTCAAAATTTGATAGCATTTAACTCCGCGAAACAAGCTTTACAATGATATACTTTGCGCTAAAACGATTTCCCATACCAAGATATTAACAAAAAAAAAACTAAAACTTTTATAGAATGCCTCCGCTATCAGCTCGCCGTCATCAGAGGAGAGAAGCCTCGCGCAGACGTATGCAGCGTCGTTCCCAGGAAATGGCCGCCGCAATAGCCCAAGCCTTAAACCAAAATAATACCAACCCCTCCGGATACAATATTAAATCCTTTAATGCGGGTAACCCTCCGAAATTCACAGGGCTTGAAGGAGCCACCGTAATGCTCCAATGGCTCGAGAAAATTGAGAACACCTTCCTCCATACCCAATGCCCTCCAGACCGACGAACCTTATACGCCTCAAGTGTCCTAGAATCAAGGGCGCTTACTTGGTGGAACGGAGTAGCTCACGCGCGTGGCGCAAAGGCTGCTTCTAGCATGCTCTGGGAGGAATTCAATGAACTTTTGACTAGAGAATTCTGCCCTCCCAACGAAATAAAGCGCCTTGAGGAGGAATTTTGGAACTTGAAGCAGTACAGTGGCGAAGCGCGCGAGTACGCTACGCGCTTCCACGAACTAAGTTTGCTGGTCCCACACCTAGTTACCCCTTCCCGCCGAGCCATCGAGAAGTTTCTTGGGGGTCTTCCCATGGAAATTCAAGATTCTGTATGGGCCAGGAACCCAGCAACCCTCTCTGACGCCATCGAGTTGGCCGCTGTGCTCAGCGACAACCATGTCAGGACAGGAACCCTGTTCCTGCGGGGAGCCGAGAAGACCAAACTCACCAAGACTGTCCCAGAACCAACAGAAACCAAGCCAGAACCCTCAAACCGTAACAACCTCAAGCGTAGGAGCAGACCCAATCATCAAACCTACGCGCTTACCAACCCGCTCGTGGTCCAGCAACCCGCCTACCAACCTCCAGTATACGCTCCTAACCCACTGTCAACCTACCCAACACCCCCTGTAGTCCATAACTATGCCTTAACCAATCCCGCACTCCCTGCCCCGTCAACTAAGAAACCTTACACAGGAAACCAACCCTTTTGCCCAACCTGTAGACTTCACCATCCAACTCAAGTCCCGTGCCGACAATGTAACCGATGTGGCCGTACTGGTCACACTGCTGAGAACTGTAGAGTCCTTCCCGCCAACCCAATCGCGCAAACACCACCAACTTACCCGCTAAACCCACAACCAACATACCCTAATCCACGACCCAGGTCGTGCTATAACTGCGGTGACCCCAGTCATTTCCGGAACGCGTGCCCGAGACTGCAAGTACAAATTACGCAAGCTAATCCGGTTAACCAAATTTCAAACCAAGTGACGCGCGGCCGAGCTTTTAATATAACCGCGCACCAAGCGCAAGCGAATAATGACGTGGTTAATGGTACATTTTTACTTAACGGACAATATGCATCTATACTTTTTGATACTGGCGCCGATAGAAGTTTTATTTCTCGCGCATTTGAACAAAAACTTGCGCGACCGCGAGTAAACTTAAACGAAAACTTTTCAGTTGAATTGGCTAATGGTGAAACTATTTTAATAAACTCCGTGATCAAAGATTGCACGCTTAACCTTAATGAACATGATTTTCTAATCGACCTCATTCCCATGCCTCTTGGAAGTTTTGATGTGATTATTGGAATGGACTGGCTCTCGCAAAATCGCGCCGAAGTAATCTGCGCCAAGAAGTTGATTCGCATTCCTCGGGAAAATGGTCAAGATCTTCATATCTACGGCGAGAAACCATCTAACGGTCTTAAACTTATGTCATGCACTGAAGCCCGAAGACTTTTGCGGAAGAAATGTGTAGCGTTCTTAGCTCATGTGGTCAAACCCGATGAAGGAAAGAAGAAACTTTCTGAAATTCCCATCGTGCGTGACTTTCCTGAAGTCTTCCCCGATGATCTTTCTGGTTTACCTCCCGCTCGGGAAGTCGAGTTTCGTGTTGATCTTGTCCCTGGTGCATCCCCCGTAGCCAAATCTCCTTATCGACTTGCACCCGCTGAAATGCAAGAATTGGCAAGTCAACTTCAAGAGTTGACCGATAAAGGATTCATTCGCCCTAGCTCTTCGCCGTGGGGTGCTCCGGTGTTGTTCGTTAAAAAGAAAGACGGTTCGTTTCGCATGTGTATCGATTACCGCGAGCTGAACAAGCTCACCATTAAGAACCGGTATCC
This sequence comes from Bidens hawaiensis, assembly GCF_021521415.1. Classification (NCBI taxonomy): domain Eukaryota; kingdom Viridiplantae; phylum Streptophyta; class Magnoliopsida; order Asterales; family Asteraceae; genus Bidens; species Bidens hawaiensis. Next base: position 253,014 of record NW_027493400.1, on the reverse strand, counting down.
CTTACCGCGTATTGACGACCTCTTTGACCAATTCCAAGGTGCCTCTTGTTTCTCCAAAATCGATCTCCGTTCTGGCTATCACCAGTTGCGTATCCGCGAAGAGGATATTCCCAAGACTGCTTTTCGAACCCGCTACGGTCATTTTGAATTCTTGGTCATGCCCTTCGGTTTAACCAACGCACCCGCTGTCTTCATGGATCTAATGAACCGGGTGTGTAGATCTTTCTTGGACCGATTCGTGATCGTGTTTATCGATGACGGTCTGGTATATTCCAAAACCAAGGCCGAGCATGAACAACATCTTCTGTTGGTGTTGCAAAAGCTTCGAACCGAACAACTCTATGCCAAACTCTCCAAGTGCGAGTTTTGGTCTGATGAAGTACAGTTTCTTGGTCATGTTGTAAACAAGATGGGTATTCATGTCGACCCATCCAAAATTGAAGCAATCAAGAACTGGATTACACCGTCCACTCCTACCGAAATCCGTTCCTTTTTGGGCTTAGCTGGTTACTACCGGCGATTCATCTCGAACTTCTCAAAAATCGCCTTGCCTTTAACAGCATTAACGCACAAAGGCAAACCGTATATTTGGGGCTCGAAGCAAGAAGAAGCCTTTCAAGCGCTCAAGCAATTGTTGTGCGAAGCTCCTGTTCTAGAGTTACCTGAGGGTACTGATGACTTTGTCGTTTATTGTGATGCCTCCAACCAAAGTCTCGGTTGTGTACTTATGCAACGAGGCAAGGTTATCGCTTACGCGTCTAGGCAACTCAAAATTCATGAAAAGAATTATACGACTCACGACCTCGAACTTGGTGCAGTTGTATTTGCCTTAAAAATCTGGAGACACTACCTCTATGGGACTAAGTGTATCATTTACACAGACCATAAAAGCCTTCAGCACATTTTTGATCAAAAGGAACTTAACATGAGACAACGCCGATGGAACGAACTCATCAGCGATTACGATTGTGAGATCCGATATCACCCTGGAAAGGCTAATGTGGTAGCCGATGCGCTCAGCCGCAAACCCAGTCAACTCAATTGTATCTTGCCGCGCACGCAGCTTCATTTCGCGCCGATCCAAAACGATCTTGAATCGCGCATTCGCGACGCGCAGCGCGCATCGATCAGCAAAGGCAACCTACGCGCCGAGTTAGCGTGTGGTGCAGAAGCGCATCTAGTCCCTAACCTGAACGGAATTCTCTGTTATCTCAATCGCATCTGGATTCCCAATGATGAGAATCTTCGCTCTGTCATACTGAGTGAAGCGCACAAAACTCGGTATTCCGTTCATCCTGGTGCTGACAAAATGTACAAAGATTTGCGCCTTTCTTATTGGTGGCCTGGTATGAAAAAGGATATTGCTGTGTTCGTAGCTAAATGCCTAACTTGTTCTAAGGTAAAAGCTGAACATCAACGCCCATCTGGTTTGCTCGAACAACCTGAAATTCCTACGTGGAAATGGGAAAGTATAGCAATGGACTTTATCACCAAGTTACCCTTGACCGCAAGCAAACATGATAGCATTTGGGTAATAGTGGATCGATTGACCAAGTCTGCCCACTTTCTGCCCATTCGTGAAACCTACCGTGTTGAACAACTTGCGCATCTATATGTTAAAGAAATTTTCTGCCGTCATGGCACTCCCTTGAGCATCATATCCGATCGCGATGGCCGTTTTATATCTCGCTTTTGGAAATCTCTCCAAACTGCGTTAGGAACTCGTTTGGACATGAGTACTGCATATCATCCTCAGACTGACGGACAGTCTGAGCGAACCATCCAAACCCTTGAGGATATGCTTCGATCTTGTGTTCTTGATTTTGGAGGCAATTGGGATTCACACCTACCCCTGATCGAGTTCTCTTATAATAACAGCTATCATTCCAGCATCGGTATGGCCCCATTTGAAGCACTTTACGGTCGAAAGTGCCGCTCACCTATTTGTTGGAGCGAAGTGGGTGAAGTTCAAATCACAGGACCCGAACTAGTTCAAGAGACAACCGATAAAATCGCCAAGATCCGTGATCATCTGCTGACTGCCAGAAGCCGACAGAAGAGTTACGCAGATCGCAGGCGGAAGCCTCTCGAATTTCTAGTTGGTGATCTTGTTCTCCTCAAAGTGTCGCCCTGGAAGGGTGTTGTCCGCTTTGGGAAGAAAGGTAAGCTTGCACCTCGTTATGTTGGTCATTCAAGATTCTTGCGAGGGTGGGAAAAGTTGCCTACAAACTGGACCTGCCGCCCGCGCTCAGCAATGTGCATCCAACTTTCCATGTATCCAATCTCAAGAAATGTTTAGCTGACGAGAACCTCCACATACCACTTGATGAAGTTCAAGTTGATGAATCTATGCATTTCGTTGAGAAGCCTGTTGAGATTATGGATCGCGAGGTAAAGCAAACCAAGCGCAGTCGCATCCCTATTGTCAAAGTTCGTTGGCAGTCCAAGCGCGGAGCCGAGTTCACTTGGGAAAGGGAAGATCAAATGAAGATCAAGTACCCGCACCTTTTCTCTGCGCTTCCTAATTCGAGATAAATTTCGGGACGAAATTTCTTAAAGTAGGGGAGACTGTGACAACTGCCAAATCCGACCCGACCCAGGTACCCGTTTTCGAATCCGATTCTTTTTATAATTTAAAATTTGATTATTAATCATTGTAAATTTAACATTAAATAAATTATATATATATTTATATATTTTTATATTACTTACTAATAATAATAATTTCTTTCCGCCGTCCCGCCTCTTTCTCTCTCTTGTCGCCGTCCCGTCTCTTTTCTCTCTTGTCGCCGTCCCGCCTCTTTCTCTCTCTTGTCGCCGTCCCGTCTCTTTTCTCTCTTGTCGCCGTCCCGCCTCTTTTCTCTCTTGTCGCCGTCCCGCCCCTCTGCTTAACCCTTAAGCCTTGAACCCCTTTTTCTCTTAACTCTTTGCTTGTCCTTTGGTTCTTCCTGCCTAAGGATGTCTGCGCAGCTCCACGCGCCAGACTCCTTACAAGGAAGCCTGCGCGAAGACCAACTGTTCCTGCGATACGCGAGGCGAACTGTTCCCACAGCGCGCTAAGAATGGTAGTTCTTCCAGCGGCGCGCTAAGGATTTTAGTTCTTCCCGCGACGCGCTAAGAATTGTAGTTCTTCCCGCGACGCGCTAAGGATTGTAGTTCTTCCCGCGGCGCGCTAAGGACTGTAGTTCTTCCCGCGGCGCGCTAAGAATTGTTCTCTGTCTGCCTTCGCCCTCGCGCGCGCTCGAGTCTTCTCGCGCTAGACCTTAAGTCTTTTCTTCTGTTTAAGTCAGCCTGTATGTTTTTGAAATATCTTATCTTTTGTATGAGCACTGTAGGTCAGTTCCGACATCTGTCCGAAAAGCCACTTTCGACGCAGCATGCGCACCAATCCTATTGGTTGACAGAAAAAGTGACAGACATAATCTTTTGAAATCTTCTTTTGCATGTCTTGAACAGTGTTTTATCTGACACCTCCCATGCTTTGATCTGTAACCTGTCAGCTTTTCCCCATCCCCTGCAGCTGCCGGCATATCTTTTGATATCTTTTGCTTTTGTTTTCTTGTGCTTTTTAGTATCTTTTGCTTGATTTGATAAGATCTTTTCCCCTTTTCAAGGGATTGTGTTCCCTTGGGTTTTTCCAATAAATTAAGTTAATTTCTTGTTTATTAACACTACACACACTACACTTAAACACTCCCTAAATCTCTCTCCCTTTGCTCTCTGCCGTAGTTCCTCAGCAGCGCCACTCCTCTCTTTGCCTCCGTCTTCTCTTCTGTTCTGCCCAGAATCTCGGTAAATATAAATATATATATTTTGTTTTAATTTGTTTAACTAACAAAAATCGATACTTACTGCATATATTCAAGACATAAAAACCAATCGTTAAACCAATAACCTCTTATTTATAGGTTAACTTGTGCTTGTTTAAAAGTTGGTTCTTGCATTATCTTTCAACACACCTTTTTCAGGTGAGTATTCTCGTACTTAATCCCCTTTTATTTTTAACGTTTTGGGATGTTCATGTGTTCGTACAACTTGAGTCTTAAACTTGTTTATGAAATTTATGTGCGCAAAACCCCATGTGTTATGGACGTTTACTTGGCTGTTTATTTGTATGTGTGAATCATTAACCGCTTTGTTCGGCCTATTCCGAAGTTTTCATGGATCCATTAGATGAACATGGGAGACCTATCGTTTACGGTTTTCTTGTTTTGTTTACACATGCACGTATGATTATTCGTTTTTGTGCTCGATTGGGAGCACGGATTGAACTATGAGCTATGATCTATTTAGGCTTGATCACAATCTGATTACACCCTATGTTAAACCCCAGTTAAGCACATGTTGCGCGCAGTGTTTGTTATTATCTATTTATATCTATTAAACTTGATTTCTCACCGACACGCAAGTGTTGACGTTTTATTTTAACACATGTTCAGGTTTGCTGTAGCTGCTTTTGGGAATCTCAAGGACACGTAGGATGTTTTCTTTTTCTTTGGACCTAGATTAAAATGTAACAAGACGAATTATGTTATTTGAATATTTTAAGTTATGATATGATTTATGTTACTTTACGATTCGTGTTCTGCGCGTGCGCAATGAAAATGTATTTATTAAATATTGACACCCAAATAGTGTCACGAGTAATGAAACAATACGTGGCGCCCCGATGTATAATCCGCCATCGGTCGGGGTGTTACAACTGAAAATCAAACCATCATTCCTCCCATATATCAAATAGTTTTGAGATTCTTGTATAGAATATAGAACACAAAAAAATCATAATAATAAACAACCAACTTGAAAGAAACAAATTAGTATTGCGAACACTCTACTCATGATCTTACTCCTTATACTGATTTTGTATTAAATCAATTTGCAACATCAATAATTACAACCATTTTCCTATCATTTATATTAGTCAAGTATACTTTATAGTCTTAACTTGTAAGATATTAAAAAACAAGTGTTGTGCCTATAACAAACACCACAATGTCATCATCACCATAATACTCTTCCAATAAGATATGAATTTTGCTTCATAAATATAGATGGGTATCATCAAGGAAACAAAACTCACCATGATACCAGTGTATTTTAGGGATTAAAAAAACTCATTTTCTATATTAGTTTGGCCCGAAACTCTAGTTAATGCAAGTTAGTGACAATGAATAAGCACAATGAATTTCACTATCAGTTAACATATGACAAAAAAGTGCAAATAATTATTAGATCTGAAAGAAAGAGTACTGGTATGCACCATCATCAATCTATAATTCTCCTAGAGTGCTGAATTATGTCACATTGTGTTATAGTCAAGTATACTTTATAGTCTTAACTTGTAAGATATTAAAAAACAAGTGTTGTGCCTATAACAAACAACACAATGTCATCATCACCATAATACTCTTCCAATAAGATATGAATTTTGCTTCATAAATATAGATGGGTATCATCAAGGAAACAAAACTCACCATGATACCAGTGTATTTTAGGGATTAAAAAAACTCATTTTCTATATTAGTTTGGCCCGAAACTCTAGTTAATGCAAGTTAGTGACAATGAATAAGCACAATGAATTTCACTATCAGTTAACATATGACAAAAAAGTGCAAATAATTATTAGATCTGAAAGAAAGAGTACTGGTATGCACCATCATCAATCTATAATTCTCCTAGAGTGCTGAATTATGTCACATTGTGTTATAGTCAAGTATACTTTATAGTCTTAACTTGTAAGATATTAAAAAACAAGTGTTGTGCCTATAACAAACAACACAATGTCATCATCACCATAATACTCTTCCAATAAGATATGAATTTTGCTTCATAAATATAGATGGGTATCATCAAGGAAACAAAACTCACCATGATACCAGTGTATTTTAGGGATTAAAAAAACTCATTTTCTATATTAGTTTGGCCCGAAACTCTAGTTAATGCAAGTTAGTGACAATGAATAAGCACAATGAATTTCACTATCAGTTAACATATGACAAAAAAGTGCAAATAATTATTAGATCTGAAAGAAAGAGTACTGGTATGCACCATCATCAATCTATAATTCTCCTAGAGTGCTGAATTATGTCACTTTATCAAAATTTATCAATATATATAAAAAAGTTTATTTTATATAATTAATAGTAAAAAATAATCAAATGAGATAAACCATTTTCGTATTGCTTAGAATAAAGACGACTCGTAGCAACTTCTAATTCAGTCACTAATAAACTAAAAACATACAATGCAAATTTACACACACTAAAATGAGTTTCAAAAGTTCTACATACATTCTTTTATTTCTAATTTTTTTTTACTTTTTTTACTAATACAAAATTATAGATAAATAATTAATATGGAATGTTTAAAATATTTGTTAATTGTTTTAATTAGATAGTTATGACTTTTTTACCTTATTTACTACTATAAAATTTTAGATAAATCATTAATATGAAATGCTTAAAATATTTATTAATTGTTTTAATTAGATAATTATGACTTGCAAAATTGAACAATAATGTTGTCACTTGGCAAAAAATTGAACAATTAGGTGTCATGTGACACAACAAAGGTTTTTGTTTATTATAATAGTTGATTCTTGTTTGATATTGTCAATTCGACAACCAGTTTTTCCAACTACAATTATTATGGAAAAAAAAAATCATCTTTTCCATCTCATTAGAAAAATCACGTCCCTTTCTATATCTTTAAATCTAAATTTACATTAAAAATCATTACATATTCTCTCTTTTCCATTTACAATTACTTTTAAAATAGATTTAAAAATTATTGGGTGTGAACAATACCTTTACAAATGTACTGAAAAAATTACCGTATTTTCTCTGTACTATGCTCTTATACAACATCTTACCCTCATAAAGTCGTAATAGATAAAAGGGAAAAAAAGGAAAAAAAAAACAGATGGTCCCACCCATCTGTAACAGAAATAGACTTGGCCACATGATAAAAGACGATATGAAAGTTGATATCGCAGCCACAACATGACTTAATTTAATATATATATTTCGTACTCGTGGATTATAATTGTTGGGTCAAGTTGTAATGAGAAGGGTAGGGAAAATAAGAAATATAAAAAGACATCTTACCCTCAAAAAGTCATAATAGAGCCATTCGCCATCAAAAGAAAAAATCAGATGGTCCCACCCATCCTAATAGAAATAGAATTGACCACATGATAAAACACGATATGAAAAATGATATCTCAGCACAACATGACTTAATATTATATATATATATATATATATATATATATATATATATATATATATATATATATAAATGATCAAATATAATAATCCCTTATCATACAATAGGTACGTGAGTTTCTTCACCATCGATTTTCAAAAAACACGCAACCGTTCTGATCCTCTGCTCCATCGATTCCGTACGCCTTCACCGTCACCATCCAATGGTTGCATCTACCGTCGCGATCGTCGACGGTACCGTCGTGAACACCATCTTCCTCGTCACGCCTTTTTCACAGGTCAGTTGATAAAATTGACCAATTGAAATTGAAATTGTTGCACTAATTGATCAATTAAACTTTGAAATTGGTCAAATTAATCATCAATTTGAAGTTTTAATTAATCAATTTTGAGTTTTGAGTAAACTCAGTTGCAGACGTTCCATATTTTGTTCATAAGATCGAATCAATGATCAAATTAACGGTGATTGACGATTGTTTGATGATTATGAGATTATATGAAGTGATTTCAATGTTCAATTTCATGTTTACAGGTGTTTAATTTTATTTTTTTTGTTAGTTTTAGAAGTTCTGAACACCCAGAACTTCTAAACTTTATCAATTTTGAACACCCAGAACTTCTTAGAATTTCTAAACTTTACCAGTTTAAACACCCAAAACTTCTTAGAACTTCTAAACTTTATCAGAAATTCAATACTTTTTTAAACACCCTGAACTTCTTAAAACGTATTAGAATGTTTAAAGATGTTCGTTTTTTTTGAACACCCAAAACTTCTTTGAATGTATTAGAACGTTTAAAGATGTTATTTTTTGGTCAGAACGTTTAAAGGTCTTCAGTTTTGTTTCGGAACGTTTAAACATAATATTTTGAACCCTAATCAGAGCTCGATTGAGTGAGTTATTTCTGCAATTCCATAATTGATTGATGAATCTAAATGCTTCTACACATCAATTTGATTGTTTAATCATCATTTTGGTATTTATTTTGGTCAGAACGTTTAAACTTTGAGCAGAACATTTAAACATGAACCCTAATCATAGCTCAATTAAGTGTGTTAATACGTATTTTCATAATCGAGTGATGATTCTAAAGCCTCTTACACATCAATTCGATTGATTAAATCATCATTTTTTGATCAATTTGAAGATTTTTAATGTTCAGTGACGTTCTTTTCAATTTTGGGTTTTGACTTGAGATTTCATACTGTAAGTTGTGATTAGACTTTAGAAATTGGATGAGATAGATTAAGGAGTTCTGAATTTGGATCGGAATCGATTTTAAATCGATGAATTTGATCGCGAACTACTGTTTGGGTTATTTACCAAACTGCCACCCGCGTGAAATTGAAATCGATGACTAAAAGTGTCGCGTAGTGAGTTATTGTACAATAATCACTTATCATACATTACGTACGCGACACTGCTGGTCATCGATTTCAATTTCACGCGGGTGGCAGTTTGGTAAATAACCCAAACAGTAGTTCGCGATCAAATTCATCGTTTTAAAATCGATTCCGATCCAAATTAAGAAATCCTTAATCTATCTCATCCAATTTCTAAAGTCTAATCACAACTTACAGTATGAAATCTCAAGTCAAAACCCAAAATTGAAAAGAACATCTCTGAACATTAAAAATCTTCAAATTGATAAAAAAAATTGATGATTTAATCAATCGAATTGATGTGTAAGAGGCTTTAGAATCATCAATCGATTATGAAAATACAGATTAACACACTTAATTGAGCTATGATTATGGTTCATGTTTAAACGTTCTGTTCAAAGTTTAAATATTCTGACCAAAATAAACACCAAAATGATGATTAAACAATCGGATTGATGTGTAGAAGCATTTAGATTGATCAATAAATTATGGAATTGCATAAATAACGCACTCAATCGAGCTCTGATTAGAGTTCAAAATATTATGTTTAAACGTTCCGAAACAAAACTGAAGACCTTTAAACGTTCTGACCAAAAAAGAAATCTTTAAACGTTCTAATACATTCAACGAAGCACTGGGTGTTAAAAAAATGAACATCTTTAAACATTCTAATACGTTCTAAGAAGTTCAGGTTGTTTAATAAAGTTTAGAAGTTCTGGATCTGATAAAAAGTTTAGAAGTTCTGGCTTTTCAGAACTTCTAAAACTAACAAAAAAAAAAGAAATTAAACACATGTAAACATGAAATTGAACACTGAAATCACTTCATATAATCTCATAATCATCAAACAATCATCAATCGACTGTTAATTTGATCAATGATTCGACCATATTAACAAAATATGAAACGTCTGCAACTGGGTTTCTTCAAAAACTCAAAATTTATTAATTGAAACTTCAAATTGATGATTAATTGGACCAATTTCAAAGTTTAATTGATCAATTAGTTCAACAATTTCAATTTCAATTGGGCAATTTAATCAACTGACATGTGAGCAACGATCGATGGTTGTGTCAAAAGAAGATGGTGGTCGCGAAGGTGGATGGTGGACGGAATCGTTGAACGGCTATGGTGAAGGTGGACGGAATCGACGAGAGAAGAGGTTGAGGGAGGCCGGCTCGCGTAATTGTGATTTTAGGTTAGGATGGTTATTGAAGATGGACGCTCCAGACACTCGTGTACCTATTGTACGATAAACGATTTGCGTATTCCCTCTTTTACCTATATATATATATATTCAACACTCGTGGATTATAATTGTTGTGTCAAGTTGTAATGAGAAGTGTATGAAAAATAAGAAGTATAAGAAGGCATTATTGATGGTTGTGTGTCAATTGCGGATTAAAAACGAATGACATAAATTGAATAACTCGTATTTTATCTCTTCATATACAAGACACATGTTAATTACCACAAGTTTGTAAAATGCTCGTAACTTTTCTAAACAACATTTAAAAATTAAATAAATAAATTTCACCATAAAAACAAACGTTTTTTTTCTTTATATGCTAACAATTGTTGCTAAATAAAAAATTAAAAAAAAACTACGTTTTCCTGTTGCTCGGGTTTTCTACTCAACATTTTGTCTTTTATGTTCTTTATTGTGTTTAAGGTTCGTCATTGTATCTTTTTACTTATCCTTATGTCTTAATATCCATGGTTGTGCCTTTTTTATTTAAATGAAATCTGAAAGTTGTAATAATTAAAATACACCATTGTTTAGTCCTAATACATAAAACACAACGATAAATAAATATTACACGACGGACATAATACTCTTTTTCTCAACTTAAGTGAATGCCAAATGTCAATCACGAATAAAAAACAATGAACGTAATATACAATGACTAAAACACAATGATTAGTAAAAAATTTATGTGTTTTACATATAAAGAGAAACAATTTAACTTTTATTTATTATTTTTATACAACAAAGTCATACTCATATTAAAGAGAAACAACGTTTGTTATTATAGTGAACTTTAAAAAAAATCTTGTATAAAAATGTTATGAATGTTTTAATATAATATAAGAATTAACATGTGTTTTACATACAGAGTGAGAAAACCTACAAATATTGTATATTCCCCGTATCCCTTTCCTTTCCCACTAGGGATGAGGTTTCTTCCACGAATATTCGTACTCGTACCCGTGTCTGTCTATTCGTTACGGGTACTCAGATTTACTGATTTTATGTACGGGTTCTTTCGGGTATATGTATGGATATTACGGGTACTCAGTACCCTTTAGGAATATGTAAGGTGTAACATCCCGAAATTTATAAAAATAATATTTAATATATTATATATTTATGATGAAAAAACTTACTTGAATTAGTAGATAAATAATATAATAATAAAGATGGAAGGATAAATAGGCTTAAAAGATAAAATTAAAAAATGAACTAAAAAGGAAATATGGGCCTTAGGTCCATGGGCTTAAGGGAGTATAAATACCCCTTAAACCCTAATCCTTTCCATTTTTCATCCATCTCTACACCATAGCCTACACCTTCAAAAACACACACTTAAGCCAAACACTTTCTACTCTTCTATAGTCAACGATCCGAGACCAACCAAAGGTAAGAAATGAGTTATCTCAGCTGACCCAACATAGTAGAACCCGACACCGCAGCCCCGTGATGCCGAATGATCCGTTTGAATCTAGATCTAACTTTATTCGGGTATTTAATCAACCAAGAACGAGCTTAAGGGTCATCTTAGCTCAGATCTGGACACCCCGAAGCTACTCAGACCATAAACGATCAAACCCCGACCAACCATGGTGATAAACAGCGGCTGACGGCACCGGAATCAAAGAAAAACCTTAAAAACGTGTAAAATAGGGCTGACCTGCACTTATACGCCGTATAAGTTTATACGTCGTATAAGTGCAGCGTATAAGTAGGTGTCGTATAAGTATGGAGCGTGTATGTTTGTACGCAGCGCATAAGTGACGACCTGTAAGTGCTTAGCCGTATAAGTATGTAAACTGCGTATATGCATGCATGTAACGTATATGTATGTGCCGTATATGTATACAAATGTATATGTGAGACTTATGCACCAAGACCACTTACACATTGGAACCACTTATACGCCACCTATAACTTACACGCCTAAGGAGACTTATACGCCAACTATAACTTACACGCCTAAGGAGATTTATATGCCAATGGACTTATACGCTTAGGATGACTTATACATTGTAAATAGCTTATTTTCCTATGAGGAACTTACGCGCTTATAGGACATATATGCCCATAATGGTTATACAAACATGTTAAAATGATTTTCCGAATAAACGAAAGATAAGCAACGTATACATACGTAAATGACAGATATGGACTACAAATAAGTAAATAGTTAATAATGAAAGGTAATGTTTAAAATGAAGATTTGATTTAGTGAAACAATTGAAATTCAGTTTTCTGATGAGGTTTTAGTAAAGACTTATTAATGAAAATAAAAATTTCAGCTTAACCCTAGCCAGGGGCTCTGCCCCTTGGACCACGCTAAGTGTTGCCGCCCCTAGAACCCCACTGCCAGGGGCGCTGCCCCCGGACCCTCGTAGCTAGGGATTACAATAACTTAGAAGTATGGTATAGCTAGAAAGTAGTTAATTGATACTATGATTAACACACAGTTAGCTGTGCACAACTTAAGAAGGCCATAACAGTAAACTCTGAGAAGAATCATCTACATGTGAGTTTCTAGCCCCATTTCCTTGTTATGTTTTCGGGGCTGTGTGCATACTCGATGTGAATAGTTAATACACTTACCTTAAATGGTAAGTGTATGCCATATATAATATGTGTAATAGTTATCGAGGTCATGAATGAATGCTTGTCGGTACGTGAACGATCTTCGGATATTGCACATACTGCCAAGAAAGGTAAGTGTTAGGGTATGTAATTTTCTACAAAGCATGTATGAATGATAAAACATGGTATGTATGAAATGAAATTATGGTTGCATGGAAAGAAGGGTACCAGACCCTAATAATATCCGAGGATGGAGGGTGCCTGACCCTAATAATATTCGAGGATGGAGGGTACCGGACCCCTAATAAGATCCGAGGATGGAGGGTACCGGACCCTAATAATATCCGAGGTATGTAGGGCGAAATGCTCTTTATAATGAAAGGATAATTATGGTCGTACTGTGTATGTTAAAGGAAGAGAGTATGAGAGAATGAACGTGTGTGTGTGTGTGTGTGTGTGTGTGGAAGAATGATAAGTAGGTAATACATACCTTCGGGCACGTGTATGTGTATGTAAGTATGTTATCTGGTTAACTAAAACTCACTCAGCGTAGCTGACTTTTATTATGTACGCAGGTAAATAGATTGAAGCAGCTGGCTTGAAAGAGAGACACATGGCATGATTTGAAGGGACTGGCATCCAATGAAGATTTGTCATGATGTTTTAATAAGCTACTTTATGTTATGTTTTAAAGAAAAGTTTTAAATGTTTGTAATGATGAGTTGACTTTTATTTATTCCGCAAAAGTTTTAATTAACTATGATATTTAGAAATGTGTTTATGAGTAAATCTAACGTCAAAGTAGGGAACCGGGACCGGGGGCTTACATAAGGGTTTTTATTGGGATTTCCAAAACTCGTAACTCTAACTGTGCTTTTATTTGAATATCCTCAAAGCTTCAAGTGAAATTTTCAAAACCATTGGTAATCAAAATATTAAATACTAGCAGTTCTAATCAAATCAATCAAACCCTAGTTCTCTTCTTTTCTTTTTCAAATCAATAACTAGTAACGGCCACCATGAATGAATATCTATTACAATTGATTTGTTTCACTTTTAGTTTTGGTATTATCTTTTGGTTGTGATATTATGGTTTTAGTTTTGATATTACAATAATTGATTGTCGGTACCGTACCAGTATTGATACCAAGTTTAATGGAGATTCATTTAAAAGAAGAAAAGGTGGTAACAAAGCGAGTACCATACATAAAGTACCTGTATTCGTACCCGTACCGGCACATGTACCATAAAATTCGGGTACGGGTATGGGTATCCATATTTACTGATTTTTGACACGAGTACTTTCGGGTACAGGTACAGGTTACGGGTATGATACCGATCTTATCCCAACTTCCCACAAACTAATTTCTTTCAACCGTTAAATCCAAGATCAATAGATTAAATTAACTATGACCCTTCTTATTGTTTGTATACTTCTTATTTAAATCTAATAATCCATGTCTCTACATGATTTTTGAAAAGGTTAGCGATTAATCCACTCATAGGACTAATATGAAATTGTTTGAACTTAAATGACTGATATTACGCTGCCAATTTTAAAAAGAAAATTTGAAACAAAAAATATGAAAAACTATTAAAATCTAATATTGTAAGTCGGGATAGCAAAATAATTTGATACCTTAACATTACCGGCTTCCTTGATTGCATCTATTATTTTAACTTGATCACCTAGTTGCATGAGGCCTATAGTCGAGATCACCACATTTACTTGTTTTACCACCTTCACTAGACTCTGATGGTCATACAAGTCTCCCTGAAAATTATAAAATTATAATTCTGTCACGTTATCTATAAAGAACTATATGTTCTGAGCTATAGAATATATATGGTTCTGGTTTTCATACACCTTAGAGGATAAAGAAAAGAAATTACAAAGTTATTGTCGTTTACTTTTACATAAACTACAGTTTAACATAAAAAAAGGTGTAAGTTTACAAGAAGAGGATGTACGAAAAATATGCCATTTATACAATACTGACAGTGATAAACGTGACGCCAAGCTTCTTAAAGAATTCGATCAAGGAAGATTTGACATGATGAGAGAGGGTGGATTTCCTAACAAGTATGAAAGTAGGATGGCCAGCCTTTGCACTGGCCTCTACAAGGAATTTTCCTATATAACCTGTTGCTCCGATGATCAGAATCTTACTCATTCCCATTTGTTTCTTTACGGGATAACAGTCTGTGGATGATGGAAATAAAGGAAGAAAGTGAGTTTAACCATATCAATACTTTGCAACGAAACACATCTATTTATGGGGACATTCGATTTGGATGTGTGATAGTTTTACGACTTTCAACAAAAATTGTAGAGATATTTGGAATACTATATAGATAACCAATTTTATAATGTTTAAAAGTTAAGATCAACTTCAACAAAAATGTCTTAACTTCCGATAGTATTTGCGGTAAGAATAATACTTGTAATTTTAATTCAAATAAAAGGATCCAATTACAATAAATAGGCAGGTAAGCGGGCAACAAGTTGCGCCGCCACCCCCTTTTGAGTGGCAAAACCGATCCTACTGAAAACAAAATTATCATTTTTCAGCGTCGTTGAGTTACTGTGCACAACCCACTAAACTCTTCTTAGAAACGTAGCAACATCGGGGGCAAGAGACCCAAATGTATCAAAAGCAAAAGGAATGAAGGCGTGTTGATTCTCCACACACGCCTTCTCGCGCTTAGCAGTTTTTCCTGCTTCTGCCTTTAGCACGGCCTGCCTAGCAATAAACCCGGTGTCCCTAAGCTCGACAAGAGGGGACACATCAGTAAGGTCCACACAAGCATGCTCCCCCCGCCCATTCTAACACAAGAATGTCCGCTGGTCGGAGAGTAGACCTTCCTTCACGCGGGTCCGACAAGAAATTCACATGAGCCTTTTTTCTTGCCGAGATTCCCGCCCGTTTTAACACATCACAAAGGACATCCCTGACCAAATCATGTCTATATTTAAACCCCGGGAGTTCTTGGCAATGAATCGCGCGTTCACACAAATTATCTAAACAAACCTTACGACAGACCTCGCAGGGCTCATCAAGTGGAAACAGGGGGATCATTAAATGATATTTAAGAATGACTCGGTACTCCACTGCTGACTGCTAGCTTAACTCATCGATGTGGGTGACAGCCAAATAGTCTTGAGCATGAGGAGCTTGAACACATTCAAATACTGCTCTCTGACGAGAGGACATGCCACATTTTTCTCCCAAACTTTGGACGGTTTTACTATAAGTATTTTGGGCTTTGGGGGGGGTCCTTATTAGCGAACCCGCCAAGATCAAGATCGGGAATAGAGTTGTGTAAATAATCCATCGCACACCTAAAATCGGAATCTAACCCATGAACACCACAATCACGCATAATGTGGTTATGTAACTTCCAAGATTGTGCTCTCGAGGCTACGAAAGCATAGGTGGAAACATCCTCAGCTGAATATAGCCCTAAACCACCGAAATGGATAGGGAGAGAGACTAGTCTCCATTGAAAATCCCAAAAAAACGGACCCCCACATACCACAATATCCTCAATTTGCAGTCATGAGTGTGTATAAGAGCATACTCGGCAAACCATCTATTTTCATCTTTATAATTACATTAAAAATCGCAATATTTGATTTCTTCTTTTTAATTAAATAATATATTCTTTTTATATTTTTATCACTATATAGAGATAGGGTACCAAAAAGACCCAAAAACCCTTAAGTACTACCTGCGGGTCAACTAAGAGCTACTCACAAGTCACCCGCGGGACATACGGATCGCCCGCTTAACCATCTAAGGAAGAAACACCCACATGACGTTGCCCACAAAAGTCATCCGCAAGACGGAGTACCCGTCCACACAAAATGACCGGGAGGCAATACCTCAGGACAGCTGTCATTAACTAATTATTTTCCAGAAGATTTACCAAGATGCTTTCTTGGGCAATACGTGATCTCTTGACCAGTTAACGAAGGACACCTGGCAAGGCCATTATAACCGTGCACATGGCCAGGGTTATCTATCATCCTATCCCAAAAAGACGTGTGTCCAGGTTGTTACACATGCACATGCAACGTATAACTGAACCTATCATGTGAGGACACGTGTCCAGGTGGTTACGAGAGCATCTTCTAAAAATGACAGTTGGCCCAATCACCTTCCCACATCCTTCGGCTATAAATACCTTCTCACTCTCCATGAGGTATTCATTCGCACTCACTATATTCTCTCTATATACTTAAGTACTTTATCTTCTTCAGAATGGTACTTATTCTCACGCCGGAGGGTGGTTATGGGAAGACCCCCCTCTAGTCCTTCCCGTAGCAAGCTAACGGTGTCTGTTTTGCAGGTTCCGGTCACTGAACTTTGGGAAGTTGTACTCATATCGTAGTTGGTTGTTATCCGTATCCTACCCTGTAGACTCATTGGATATAAGACCCATTAAAGGGAGTAGATCTGTGTTTCTTCATTGGCGCCATCCTTGCTTTTGTTAGAACAACAATAATTCTGTGTTTTTGGTTCGTTGTACGATATGAGTCAAGTTCCTGAAGGGCCGACGGGAACTCCTGCGCCTACTTCATGTGTTACGGGTACAGAAATACCTGAAGGTTTTGCTTCGAGTATTTTTGCACGTAACACAGCTACTGGTTCACGAACAGATGACATAACACCTAGTGGTCATACCCTCGAACGTGTCACAGCACTAATCGGAACAACTCCTACCGATTTGGGACGTGTCACAGCACCAAAAGATACGAATTTGGGCGACCTCGGACGAATTATGAGGGAGACCCTCCGAACTCGTTCAGAGTTGGGTTTGGAAGATGATTCTAGCGAATCCGATCTGGCAAGAACTCATCACCATAATTCCAGATCAAGGGGGCCATTATCTCCAGAAGAATGGCTCCGGATTCAACAAGAGAATATGGAAGCTGAATATGAGCGAAGAGTGCGCAACGAGCGTTTCCGTGTCCACACTCTGAATTATGACGAAACTCCCAGAAGATCCCTTTCTCCTCCACCAACGGGGAGAGGAAGTCTGATCCGTTACAGTCAACAAGCGAAGCAGGATTTTGGTGAAGTACGGAGATTGCGTCCCCTTCCTCGCATGGACATGCGTATGCCATCTTACATAGACGAACTAGACAGTTATGATTCAACTTATCACCTGGGTGGTTACAATTTTTACACAGGTGATAGCAGATTACGTTCGCAGGAGGAGATCAGCCGTTCGCGAGACGTAGTTCGTCATACTCAATATCACAGTGATGTAGAGGAAGATTTTACTAAACCATATCGCCCAGCAGCCTTTGCTGAAAAATCAAAATTCATAACACGCATTGCAACTGCACCCTTCCCAGTTAATGCCAAAATACCTACGTCGGTTGGCAAATATAATGGAATGACTGATCCAAGTGATCATCTCCAGAATTTCGTGGCAGTGGGCAGTGTAAGCGGATGGACGCTCCCTTACTGGTGTCACATGTTCGCATTAACATTAACAGGGGCAGCGCGCGAATGGTTTGAAAAACTTCCAGACGGTCAGATTCCAGCTGGGATGATTTAGTGAAAAACTTTTCCCAGCAATTCAGTCAGCAAAAGAAACACACTCGTGATCAGTCAGAAATCTTGGACGTTGTCCGCCGGGATAACAAATCAGTGGAAGATTTCATTACTCGATATAATGATGAAAGTTTGACTATTGGCAGGATCAGCAAAGATATGCTTCGTGGTGCCTTCCGCAAGAATGTCAGATGCGATGCGTTGATCCGCACGTTAACTGGCAGAGATGGAATGCCACAAGAGTGGGATGATATTATGACTGCGGTGAAGTTATATGCTAGAACTGAAAAAACTTTAGGCTATAACAATTCAAAGCAAAAATTGAAGGTAGAATTTCAAAATCCACGACCGAATAAACAAGTGAAAGGAACGATTTGGTCCAGGCTCCAGCCGAATGCGAAAAACTCGAAACCATTTGACGCAAGATATTTTATTGGCAATAAAAACAAACAGAATGCGTCAACTCGGTTCTCCAATAGCTGGACGCCATTATCAAAAACTCCTTCAGAAATTCTCACAACTGAGAATATGAGTTTCCGTAAACCTCAACCGCTTACAAGAAGGTCGTTCCTGGATGCCAAGAAGCACTGCACTTACAAGAGTGTGTGGCCTTAAAAAAAATGAAATCGAAGCGGTTGTGAAGTCTAGCAAACTTGAACATTTAGTCAAAGGTGTGAAACCTGGGACTGGTAAGGCTCCCGCGCGAGATAACCAGGGCCCATCCAAAAAATAGGTCAAGGACTTAAATGTTAACATGATTCAAGGAGGACATAAAATAAGCGGAAAGAGAATAGAATGGGAGGATGAGGAATGGAAGAATGAACCAGTGATCTTCCCAAGAGTTAAAGGCGGACCATGTAACAAGAATCCCTTGATTATCACCGCTCTCTTTCGTCACTACAGATCACAATACGTCTTCTTCGACACTGGTAGTACATCCGACATTATGTACGAACAGTGCTTCGAACAACTCGATGATGAAGACAAGGAAAGGTTGAAACCAATTCATGCTCCTGTATCCGGTTTTGGAGGAGAGATAATGCACCTGCGAGGGGTAATATCCTTCCCAGTAACTCTTAGTGATGGGACCCATTCAAGAGCCGAAGAGGTTGAGTTTTTGGTTCTGCCAGCAACTTCCAAGCATGATATTATCTTGGGGCTGGAAGCAATTGGAGACTTCAATGCTCACCCATCCACAGCTCACGGTGCGGTCGGAGTTCCAACCCGCACAAGCGTAGCAATCATTCATGTCAATCTACATTGCTTAGCAATAGAAAGCTCAAAACCCAGCAAGGTCCCAAAACAAACACAGAGGACTGAGCCAGAAAAATAGGTATTGAATAAGAAGTTCCCCGATTAGACAGTTGTGATTGGGTCTGCTATCTCTGAGATAATAAGAACATTCTTAAACCAGCTATTGACTATGAACATGGACATCTTCGCTTGGCAGCCCGCGGACATGACTGGTGTCCCGCGGAGCATTGCTGAACATAAATTGAGAGTAAACCCGATGTTTACTCCAATTGTTCAAAAGAAGCGGAAGATGGGCCCGGAACAGACAAAAGCTATGAATGAGCAAGTGCAAGATCTACTTCACGCCGGAATCATCCGGGAAATCAAGTATCATACTGTAACATCCCGTTTTCTAGTTTCGGTTAATAAATAAAAATACGAGTTATTATGAGTCGGGCTAGTGTTGGGTAAACGGATATGGGTTATGGACTTGGGTTAGGAAAGAAAGAAGGAAAGACCATGGGCTTAAACCCATGATCCATATATATATAAACCATTAATCACCATTTAATCCTCATTCTCACATATTCCTTACACCACCAAAACACACACTTAAGCTTCTCTCTAGTTCTCTCATTTCTCTCTAGCCGAAACCAAGAAAGAATCCGAGCACCGACCCGAGGTAATGATAGTATGTTGATGTTTTAGCTTAAACCCGTTAGATATAGTCACGAAATGACGATCCGACACCATTAAACCGTTTAAGTCACGAGATCCGGGTGGAATCGGGTATAAACCGAACCTATGATGAGCTTAGGGGTCACCCTAGCTCAGATCTGGATCGAACGAGACGAAAAACGGTGAAAAAACTCGTTTTTCCGGAGAATCCGCAGTTTTCCGGCGGCTTTCCGGCAATGACGGCGCCGGAAAAGTGTACGAGGATAATAAATATGTCAGGGAATGTTCCCTCACACTCTAACCTAACCCTAGTTCGCTATGGGAACTTAAGGAATTGGAAGGTGATTCGTTAGTGGAGAGCACAACGAACTAGCTCTAGTTCGTCTCTGATTCGTTAGGGAAAAAGGGTAACGAATTACCCTTGATTCGTTGTGACCAGTTCGTTAAGGGAGATAAAGAATTAGATGGACTAATTCGTTATATGGACTGGTTCGCTATGGAACTGATTTGTTAAGGAGTCCATTTCGCTATAAGGCCCAATTCGTCATAAGGACCGGTTCGTTATGAGGCCTAATTCGTTACAAAGCCAGATTCGTTATAATAGTTAATTCGTTATGAACTCCCATTCGCTAAGGACTTAATAACGAATCAGAACTTTGAAAGAATGACAGAACAGTCCCTGGACTTAGAAAAAAAATGAATTAATTACAATTGAGCCCTTGAACCTTTTAAGTTAGTAAATTAATAATGATTCAAGATTCTAATGGAAAATGTATTAAGACAGTTAGTGGAAATAAAATTTTTCCAAGCTGACCGCAGCTCGACCCCAGCTAGGGGCTCTGCCCCTTGGACCCTGCTAGGGGCTGCCGCCCCTAGACCCCGCTGCCAGGGGCGCTGCCCCCTGACCCCCGTTCGTTGTGAGTTATAAAAAAGATAGAAATACGATATGAGATAGAATAGTTAATTGATACATGTAAATATTATACAGTTAGCCGTGCACAGCTCAATAAAGGAATTACCATTAACGGTGAACGTAACCGACTTCAGGTGAGTTTCTAGCCCCATTTCTTGTTATGTTTTCGGGGATGTGTGCATACTCGATGTTATTAGTTAATACACTTATCCTAAGTAATAAGTGTATGCCATATATGTATTATGTGAAATGTATGAATGGTTTCTTGCCGGTACATGAACGACCTTCGGAATTGCATGTACTGCCAGGAAATGGTTGATGTTATATGTATGTTGTAATATGAAGAATGAATGATGTATGTATGTGCCAAAGTTAAGATTATGTATATAGAAAGTATGTTAAGGAGGGATGGAAGAAAGGGTACCGGACCCTAATAATATCCGAGGATGGAGGGCACCGAACCCTAATAATATCCGAGGATGAAGGGTACCGGAACCTAATAATATCCGAGGATGGAGGGCACCAGACCCTAATAATATCCAAGGATGGAGGGTACCGGACCCTAATAATATCCGAGGATGGAGGGTACCGGACCCTAATAATATCCGAGGTATGTAGGGCGAATGCTCTTTATAACGTAAGGTTAGATATGTATGTGTATGAAAGATTGATGGACAGGTTAAGTATGTAATGCGTACCTACGGGCACGTGTATGTGTATGTAAAGTAAGTTATGTGATTAACTAGAACTCACCAGCGTAGCTGACTTTTAGTATGCACGCAGGCAAATAGGTTGAGGCAGCTAGCATGATTGAAGACACATGGCATGGAATCGAAGAGACTGGCATCTCGAAGAAATGTTGTGATGTTTTAAAGACCTTGTTTTGTTTTAAATGACCATGAATGTTTTTATAAGACAAGATTTGAAGATTATGTAATATATTATGGTTGAAGTTTTAATGTTCCGCGAATGTTTTAATTAACTCTGATATTAAGAACTGTGTTTATGAGTAAATCCGACACCAAAGTAGGGCTACCGGTAACGGGGCCTTACAAGACATGGTTGGCTAATCCGGTCATCGTTCCAAAGAGCAACAGAACGTGGCGGATGTGCATTGATTTTAAAGACTTAAACAAAGCTTGCCCAAAAGATTGTTATCCATTACCAGAGATTGATCTCAAGGTAGATGCCGTGGCCCCGTTCAAGTTTAAATGTTTCCTCGACGCCTACAAAGGCTACCACCAGATCCGCATTGCGGCTGGTGATGAGGATAAGACAGCGTTCCGCACAGATCAGGGACATTTTGCTATAAAATGATGCCTTTTGGATTGAAAAACGCGGGTGCCACGTATCAACGATTAATGGACCAAGCTTTCAAAGGCCAGATAAGTCAAAACCTGGAAGTCTACATGGATGACTTGGTAATCAAGAGCGTTGAGGAAGATCAAATGCTGAGGGACATCAAAGAAACTTTCGAAACCTTGAGAAGTATCAACATGAAGCTGAATCCAGCCAAATGTTCATTTGGGATGAAAGAAGGGAAATTTTTGGAGTCATCATGACGGGTGCGGGCTTCAAAGCCAATCTTGATAAAGTCCAGGCTGTAGCCTGCATGCCTTCTCCTTCTTCCCTCAAAGAGGTTCAGACACTCAATGGGAGATTAGTGGCGCTAAATTGCTTTTTAGCAAATCATGCAGCTAAATCTAACCCAATCGTTTCAACATTGAGAAATTGCCTCAAAAAGGCACAATTCAAATGTTCTATTATCTTTTAATTTATGAAACGATGAAAAAATCAATATAATATAATAGGATTAGTTCAACCTACTACAATTAACTTTAAATAAAAGATGAGTAAAATCAAATCAAAATATTAAAATAAAAAGCGGCTTCCAGGTTATTTACATTGACTTTTTGAATAATTTAAAATAAATAAATGAAAAAGAAATAACAATTTGTGGTTATAAAAAGATGAATAATTGTTATGAAGAGATGTATAAGCGATCTGGATCCACATATATTATTTTAGAATGCATATTTTTTAATTGACATTGAATGTAATTTTAATAATTTCCAATTTAAAACGAAATTTAAAGGGAATGTTATGTAGAGAGAGAGAGAGAGATTTCTAGCCACAAATTACCCATAATGCCCCAATCATGGTAATTTAATTTCTTTAATATTCTGAATAATTACTAAAATACCATAATTACTTTTGAGCCATTTATGAAGAGATCCAATGGTCCAGATTATGTTTTAGCATTTCTTACACTTCTTGCATTAAAACCACTTCTTTCTTGAACTTAAACATATATATATATATACATATATATATATATATATATATATATATATAATTGGTTTAAATAAAAATAAAGAGTTTCCCAGTAATGGTAAGAACCAACAAAATTTTGATATTTGGCATTACAAATTATGATGAAAAACAATTTTAGGAAACTATTTCGGTTATAATAATGAAAGAATAATTCTAGGAAATTATGTCGATTATGATAATTTTAAATCTCAATCATTGATTAACATGATCCAATGACTATGATTTATTCATATTCTTCCTAGGAAACTACTTATTTTTAGGAGAACCATATATATATATATATATATATATATATATATATATATATATATATATATATAGCAATGTTATAATAAGAAGTATATTTTTCTAAGAAGTGTAGAAAGTGTGTTTTCACTATTAGATCTAACAAAACACACTGCGCAATAAACACACCGCACAATAAACACACTTTCCATATCCACCACCAAATTAACATATCTAACGCATCAGATTATTTCTTACACTTCTTAGACACACGCAACTTCTTATTTTAACCCCACTCTCTCTCTCTATATATAAATATAAAAGAGTTAAATAAAAAATAATTGTTTTGTGAGAAGTGTGAGAAAAACTTTAAAATAAAACAAACCACCTAAATATGACACTATACAATGTAAATAGAAAACAATACAATTATTTAGAAACTACCAATCTCAACCACTAGATCATAGATCCAAGAGCCTAGATCTATTCTTATTCTTCTCACAAAAATACTGTTTTTTACAATAACCTTACCCTATATATATATATATATATATATATATATAGGGTTAGTATACTTTAAGAACTTTAATATTAAAAAGTCAAAAAGAAATTAAAAGGGTATAAATGTAATCTAAATTAACTCTCTCTCATGTTGTTAGTTAGTTACTAATTAATTAATTAATTAGTTATCCCTATGTTTTTTTCAATTTTTTCAAGTGTACGTATGTGCTTATGATTAAACTGATTAATGTTCATTGATTAAAATGATCTTGAATATGGCCATTTATTTCTACAAACTGATTATGTAGTTTAAAAACCTACATTTAAATATGCGTATGTGTAAGTGTATCATTTACATATATGTAAATCTGAAAATGATAATTAGTTTTCTAAAAATGAATGTATAATTTACCTATATGTAATATTTATACCAATTTTCCATTTTTTAAATTCATCATCCATTACATATACATAAATCTTCAAACTAATAATTTATTTACATCTATGTTAATGTTCTCCATACGTCTGTTTGCATATATGTAAATAGTTAAAAAAATATACTATTTCTAGAGAATATTTAAGAGAGTTTTGTTAGATGAAATTAAAAACCATGAACACTAGTACTTAACAAAGAAACACTTAAGCAAGGCTCATATTTAAAATGAAACTAGTAGTAACCCTGTGCGATGCGACGGGCGCGTGACTGGAATTTTGTGGCATTGGTTCAGTTTGTTAAAGTAATGATATTAACTACATCCCCTTTACCTTTGCTACACTAAAAGTATCAAAAATACCGATTTCTTGAAAAAAATAGAGATAGTAACCAATTTATATCCCAATGCAAGGCCAAAAATGGAATTTGTAGCAGCTACATACAGGTCCGTCTCAACGTCTTCGGAGGCCTAAAACTAACTAAAATGTTGAGGCATTTTTATTTTCTTTTCTTTATGCGTATAGCGTTAGAGAGTATACAAGAATTATAGAATATGGATGATATGTCGTGATAATGGATATGAAGGAATCATCCTTAGCTTGTGGCTTATCATTGAGTGCCTAATTCTAAAAGAACTCTACTTTTAAAACCTCATAATACATCTCTTATTTAAGATGGATGCCCTATAAATCTGTAGGCCTAAAGCCATTGCCTCATTTAACTTACCCACGAGACGACCCTGGCTACATACATACGCAACTTGGAGTTATTTGACAAAAAGTTAAGACGGAAAGCAAAAATCAAAGATAAGATGAAGATTAAAATTGCACAATTAATTAAATTTAAAATAATTACAATTAGAATGATTTCGGTGTCCCTCTCAACTATATTGAAGTTTGAACACAAACAATCCCCAATTTCATTTAAATATAACAGCATGATTTGTACCAAGTGACATCGTTCAATTCAAAAAAAAAGGAACTAACAAATTCAAAAAGTCCTAAACCTTGGAAATACTTTATTAATAAATTTTTGTTCCCGTGTAAAGTTCATTATTGCCCCTCACATACAATTTAACCTCTTTAAGATAAGAATCAGGTCATTAGACGAAGTGGAATAAATGGAGGGAATCTTCCTACAAAAGATGTATTAGCTTTATCCAAGCTTCTAAATTTGAAAGTCTCATTGGAGAATATGCCTAAAAATAGTTTCAATATCGAAACTTTTGAAAATAGCAGTTCTTTAAATCTTGGTACAACTGATTTTGATAGTGAAGAAACACTAAGTGAACCCTGGACAGATTATAGATAATCTGGGGGTTAAGTAATGTTTCCCACGAGAATGAGGTGCAACAGAGACGGTTGTTCTTCAGGGGACCTGCAAAACAAACACCGTAAGCTCGTCACTGAGAAGGGGGGGTTCCTCCTTGTGACCACCCTCCGGCGTGAGAATCAGACTAGATTGCTCTGAATATAAGTGTATATTAAGAGATTGCTAGATAACAGGATAGCAGATGATCTTACCATTCCAAGATGTTGGAGTATTTATAGCCGAAGGTAGGTTTCCTAGAAGGTACAGCCGGCTGAATAGTATTCCTGTTCTACCAACAGTGGACTATGCACAGGCCATACTGGTTGGTGGATAGGTTACGGCCAACAGTAACAAAGTCGGCTGCACTATTCCACCAACTGTAGATTATGCACGTCCCACCTACTGTGGATTATACGCAGGCCATGCTGGTTGGTGAATAGGTTACGACCAATAGTAACACTATTCTACCAACTGTAGGCTGCGCACGCCCCTCAGTAAGAGTTGGTGAGTAGGCAGCGGCTAATAGTGACAAACAGTACTAGAGGGTGCTCCTCCTCGTACTGTTGTCGGTGAGCTGTCACCCTGTGATTGGCTCATGGGCTGTTCTGGTCAGATTGTCTGTCCTATCCATACCTTGGTAGGTATAGTACAAAAGATCTTTCAGAATCATACGGACTGGCTCATTTTGGCGGGATTGTTCCCGCCTTGCTCATTCCTTCATGTGACTACTGAAGTAGCTATTGTCTTGTGCGTGTAGCCCTGCTGTCTGCGGGTAGCCTTCCCTGATGGCTTGTATCCGCAACTGCGAGAACAGGCGGGGTACTTCACCATTGGGAGGCTTTCCCTGCGTGTGCAGCTTGCGTACTGCGCGTAAGGTTCTCTGAGCATGGTGGGTCCTGCGGGAGCAGATGGCCTTTGCGCAGACGTCCCTTTTCAAGGTGAGTCTTGCGGGACCAACTGGACTCTGCTGGGACCTACCTCTTCAGATAGCTTCTTTACAAAGTCAAATCAAAAAGTGCAAATGTGTCTGATGTACACAAAGTCACAAACAACCGGTTGCTAGCAAAGCAGGTCAAAATAAAACCATTGAGGGTCAAGAAGAAATTCCATCAACTTGGAATGCAATTTTTCAATTTACAGACACCAAAGAAGGTAAAAATAAGACCATTGAGGATCAAGACGACATTACATCTCCCTTGGAATGCAATTTTTCAATTTGCAGACACCAAATTGGAAAATGAGAAGACTGTATTGTTTGACCCCTTTGAAGATTCTGAAGTTGACCGGTCTATCCATACGGATGTGTAATTTCATAAAACCATTGAAGATGCAGCTACTGAATTACAAATCTAACTTATTTAGTTATACAAAATATCAAAGAAATAAACACATCATACTAAAATTTATCATTAGTATTTAAAAACAGCATAAACTTGCTATTTTGTTAATTATGGCCTGTAAAATTTTGCATGAGGCAACAAATTGTTGAATGTAATCAATGCATATTAGTTTGGACTAAAAATGGCAAGGAGCAGGAAAACCCTAATGACCTGAGCTAAATGTTTGGCCCGTTTCTTTTTTAGCCAATTCTGTCATTATACCCTGTGACTATTTAATGAAACGGAATCAACATCTTAGATAAAATGGTTAAAAATGCAATACGCTGCAAACCTTAACACCTTGGGGCTGCAGTACCTTCTACTCAGCACAGATGTTCCTCTTTTGATCACCTACTCATACCTTTAAAATCGCTAGGGCCTAAACACAACTACACGAGTAAATCAAATGGCTACAATTAGAAAAGCTCATAACTATAAGGCTGAGGGGTGTGGGGGGCGCGAGAGGGGGCGCGAGTGGGGGCGCCAGCCAATAATATTGTGACGTGTGACAGAGAGAGAAACTTGATAAGATGGGTGTTGGTAGTGGTGCTCGCGCCCCGGGACATGGTGTGGTGGGGCGCGAGCGGTTTTTTTTTTTTTTTTTTTTTATAAATGTATTAAAAAAACGTATTATTAAAAAAACTCATAAATTATTTAAAAAAACACACATTAATTAAAAAAACACATTAATATCTAAAAAAAAATTAAAGTACTAAAAAAAAACATTATTCTTATTCTTCGGCTTGGTCTTCTTCGATCAACCTCTTCCGGATACGTTCCTTTTGTTTTTCCATCAGCATTTGGTCGACCGGATTTAGGTTACTAAGTCTCTTGTAAGGAATTCCAAATCTCTCATTCTTTTTTTTTTCCTTTTTGTCATTAGAGACCACCTCCATGGTTTTGTTGAATTTATTGAGGGATTCAACAAGATCGTTGATGTTTACGGCTTCCCCCTCAGCCGGTTTTTTGCCCCTGGCGTCCCTTCCCAATGGCCGCCTCCTCGGCGGTGAAGACGTTTCCTCCCCCGCAACGTTTAGGTCGAATCCAACCCGGCAATCCGACCCGGCGAAAGTGCTATACGCTCCAGACGAACTAGTTTTAGTCCGTTTCGGCCCTACTTCCGCATCAAGGTCCGGCGCCACCAGCTCAACCCACTTAGAACACCTTCTCAACCTCTCCCACTCCTTTACACCGTCCCACGTCTTCACCGTCCCATACCTCCGCAGGCACTCCTGCCTCCACTCTTCGACAGTGAAATTATAAACCGCCAAATCGTCACTGCCACTTGGTCTCATACGACCGGCGTTCCTGTTGAACAGATTAGTAAACAAGCCGACAAATTTTCTGATTTCGGTCCATCGACCCGAAATCATATCGGCGTTCCGTTCTGTACTCCCAACGAGCGAATAGAACGTCTCCCTAACCTTTGTCCAAAAGACCTTGCTCTTTTGGTAGTCCGCTGCAAAATGCATAAATAAATTTGTAAGTCATTTAACTTTTTTATTTAACTTTTTTATTAAAAATCATTTTTAAAAACGTTAAAACAATTACCGCAACGCCGATCCTCAGAAATGACTATCCAAGCCCGACACAGGGCTTCCTTCTCATCCGATGACCACGGAGTGGTTTTCCGTTTCGTCCTTCCAGTCGAAGCCGAACCCGACCCGTCCGTTGCAACTTGTTTTTTCCGGTGGACGCGTCGTCTTTGTCCCGCAGCTTCACCTTCTGGTTCTTGTGTCTCCGGAACTACAAAGTTAGGAGACGGTTGTATGTTGGATGGTTGAAAGCCGGATGATTGTTGCGACCCCGAATAAAACATCGCTTGGTCCGGTGCCGACCATAAATCGTCGTAACTGTAATCTGAATCTAGGTTTGGGTACCAATTTCCAGCCATGTTTTTAAAAAAAGGTTTGGAAGATGGGGTGATTTTGGGTTTTGGGTGTGGTATGTGATATTGGTATGTGATATTGGTATGTGATATTGGTGTTGGTTTGGGTTTGATATAGG
Source organism: Bidens hawaiensis (assembly GCF_021521415.1). Taxonomy (NCBI): domain Eukaryota; kingdom Viridiplantae; phylum Streptophyta; class Magnoliopsida; order Asterales; family Asteraceae; genus Bidens; species Bidens hawaiensis. The sequence goes on along the minus strand of NW_027493400.1, from coordinate 224,003 downwards.
TTTAATAGAAAGAAAAAATTGTATGTTATATTGTTGTGGGTTTGTGTTGGATATAGGTTATTATATAGAGAAAAATTGTATGTTAAAAATTTTTTTTTTTAATAAAAAACGAGCCCAACGGCTCTATTCACGCAACCCAAGAAACCTTCACGCCATTCTCAGCCGCTAGCCCATCCGCGCCTGCCTCTTTTTCCTCGCTCGCGTCCCTCTCGCGCCTCGGTGGTGTGGTGCTCGCGCCCCGGGGCGCGAGCGGAATGGCTTTCGCGCCCCTTCTAGCGCTCCGCACCCCTCAGCCTAACCTAATCTCATAAGCATAATTCTAGAGAACTATATGCCAAACACAACAATTATGCAAAATCTGATGAAATGAAGTAGAAATTAAAATTAAGAGTTAAAAAATCTGAGTAAATAACTTTAAATGCTTCAATCTAAGTGGGCTTAATCACTTTAAATACCTTCATTGTCTACTTTATAAAATTTGGACTCCTTTAACTAAAGTGAACAAAATATAATCAAATTATCAAACCTACGAATCCGTACACCAAGATTGAGAACATAGAAATTTGATTTAGGGATTGATAATACGATAACAGAAATAAAAATATTTCATGTAGCTAACACCAAGATCTTTTCTTTAGTAACCTTGAACTTTGAAGCCAATGTATAATATAAAAAAAATAAAAATAAAAATATATAAAAATCTTATTCGAATCGATTGAGATATCTAGATTATACTCATTCATAGATTTGTCGATTTCAAGTTGACTTTTGTTGACCAAGAGACTAATAAATGCTGTTAACTTACTTTGGAGCAAGAAGTGTTATATATAGTCAAAGAAGATTCTTGATCACAGATTCTAGTTCCAGTAATATGATGAAAGACATGTAACTTAAGTCTTCCTTCCTGGCAAAGGGTTGGAGTCGTTAACAATGACGAGTATCTGCAATGAAAAATAAATATTATTTTTAGGTCCACCATGTTAAGGAATAGGAGCCAGGGGTGGCTTAAGAAACAATGAAATACAGATCACACAATTGAAGTTTGATGAAATTCGTTTTAATACTAATACTGAATAATTGTTAGATTTGCTTAAAATGACCAACTGCTGGGTTTCAATGGTGGCTCGGAATGAAAACGGTCAATATATTTTAACCGGTTTTAGTTAATACTTTCGTTTCGATAAATATTAATCAATATTAATATACTAAATCATAAACGAACTATAAAACGTAGCGGAACGATTAAATGATTAACCCGAACCAAAACCGAAAACCCAAAACCCGGATCCGATTACAACCATTATACGAGTACGATTAAACGAAAGATAAACAACCATAGATGGGTATTCAATATACCTCGGTTATACACAAACCGGGAAGGCACACCGAAGGCTTAACGAGATGAGCTAGCTTGACAATCAACAACACCAAACAGATCCGGCGGCGGCGGATTCCGGCAGGCTGTACGGTGGCAGCAGTAGACGGCAAACAGCAGCAGACAACACAGAGGAACAAAAGCTGTAAGCTGCAGTGGTCCGGTGGCTGGCTGTGGTGGTCCGGCGGCTGCCACGTTTTTTCGGCGGGTCTCCGATAACAACAAACAGCAATAGCAGCTGTAGATAGACGGACAAGAAGCACCAGTAAGCTATGGGAGGCTGAGATGGTGGTATGTGACGTCAAAGGACCGGAGAAGGTGGCGGCGCGTTTTTCCGGTGGCCGGAAAAAACGGCCGGCGGTGGCGGCGGCTGGACTAGTGTGTAAGAGAGGCTAGGGTTTGTTAAAGTTACTATAAATAGATAATATTATGTATTTATAGATAACACATTTAGGGTTTAACAATAAATCAATTTGGGCTTAAGCCCAATTAACCAAATAAAGCATTTAATCAACATCTAGTCCACCTAATATATATTGTGTCGGGCCTAATTATTATTTAAGTAGGCCTTTGTCTCGTTACCCCCGGTGTAACTCTGTCCGGGTCACATTCGGGTCGGTCACGTTAACTTGACCCGAAACAACCATAAAAACCCAACACCAACAACATAACTTACTTCTCGGTTTGTGAGAATGATCTTTTTAAAAGTTGAATCCGCTGTTAGCCCATACACTAATTCTTTAATCACTGCATTAGTAGCATTGTATGGAAGATTTTATTCAATCTACACAAATCAGATGATGTAGGGCTCACACAGAAACCCCTAAACTTAAAGATATTCCTAATTTAGATTGCATAAGCTATTGCCAAAAAAAAATTAACCTATTCGATTCCAGAAGAAATAATCTTACAATTCATATTTTCTAAAATCTACAATTATTTCATTTACTTTCCTGAATCTTGTAGAAATTGTAGATAAGCATCCTCATTTTTTGTGATACTAACAATTAACCTCCACACACAGTAACTCTCCTCTAAATCAAAATTACCAAATCTCACCAAATTAATTTGAAGCTGATAAATGAAGCCCTAATTACAAAACTAAATCATATTTATTAAATTATCAATTCATTAAATGTGAAGATCAATCAGAAAAATGAGTGCGAGTGGGATGAGAAGAAATTAGCGGATGTTGTCTACCTGATTCCACCACCACATAGACAACCATGAGTAGGGACATCGTATTTTGATCCGTGATTGGTTGCAGATTTGATGTGTTACCGTCGTCATCGGAAAGGCGAGGAACTGATGGGTGGTCACTATGGTATCATCATCGACAAATCAGAGTTGGTACAAGAGATTCGTTTCATCTGCCAAAACGTGGGGATTTGTAGGATGGATAACAGTTCTTCTCAAACTCAAACATGGGAGGGAACAAGTTTTTCAAATAAGCGGCAAATGGTCATGTAACCGTCCAAAAGTGAGTAAAAAGCATTGGCTTTAAAAATTACAACTTGTATGCTTTAAAGACTTGTAAATACATGCAATAATGATTTGTACCTTATAATCCGCACCTCTGTTTTGTATAAAATTTATATCAAAACGTAGAAAAAATAAAAATGTTGCAACTTTGTGTTTTAATTTTTTTAAAAACATAATCTATACTATATATCTATACTATAATGTATAAAGGATGCGCAAACTAAGACGATTTAGTTTTAAGTAATTTACAATATAATCAACACATGGTAAAACTAAAAAGCATAATAAAGAAGAACAAAATGAACTTTTAAGCATAAATTGCACACGTGAACTTTCAATTCATCTAATATATTAACAATTTTTTATCCTAAACTTTTATTAAATGAAAGAATACTTACAACTTTGCCCCTCATCTTTAACCATTTATTACTAATTATTTTAATTTTAAACCAACTCTTCCCCATGATTTTTAAATTGACATAACTTTTTTGTACGTTAATATTTTGTAAAAAATGTAGCACCATAAAAACGAACATTTTATTCTCTTTAATTTGAGTATGATATTGTTAGAGTTTTTTTTAATTAAAAAAATCAACATGTTACATATGAGTGTTCAAGGCAGGTTTTGATGGTTTAAGTTAAACATGCGATCCAAACTATTAATAACGCTTATTTGTCATCAAAAATGGTAAATAAATTGTAGAAAATTGAAACCGAAAGCAAAAGCCAATCGTTAACCTAACCGATGACCGATTTAAACGGTTGTAAGGTTTCAAACCGAACTATGAACTCCCATATATGTTACGTGATAACCAGAGTCTACGTTCAAAAACCCGCTGCATCGCGCGGGCACCCTTATAGTAAACTCAAATATATAAAGAGAAATAGTATAAAAAATAAATTTGAGAAATGTATGAATAAATATGAGGGGGTGAAAAAGTAATTAGGATTAAATTTACAAAACAAAAGCAAAGATGAAAGGGAAAATATGTAATTACATATTAACAATTGAAATGTTACATAACATAAAATTAATTAATAGACATTATTACCCCTTAAAATTAAAAAAATCATGCAATAAGAATTGTACCTAAAGTAAGAAGTTAAGTACCTCTTAAAATTTAAGAGGTCTATAACTCTTGAGATATTTAAAATTGAAACATGTTTCTTTTACTTTGTCATATGTGAGATTATGTAGTTGATCATTAACTTCCTACATTGTAAGTAAAAAAAGAGCATTCCATCTTCTTCATGAAAAATCACCGACTAAGTTTTAATGAGAGAGAGATATGAATTTGCTGTGAGAGAAATTAGAATATGTTAACTGGTAACCATATTAATAGGAATGGTAAACCGTTCTTGTAACACCCCAACCCGGAACAGGCTAACGTGTTACTATTACAGATATCAAATCAACACCACAATCCAAAATACAACAAAAATTAATGCAACCTACGTCATATTATTAAACAAAATGAATTAACTTTTAGAAGCTTGAACTTCATTTTTTTTTTCTCTCATCACTAAATTCCCAGAATCCCGGATTACCTGAAAACAAAATAAGAAAAACAAAACAAGAAAACACGGCTGAGCCAAAAATTGCCCAGTAACGGAAAGAACAATAGTATAGGTAAGGACAGACGTAAGAGAATAAATATACGAACTTCAATTCAAACTCGAAACCAACCCTTTTTACCGAAACATATACTTAATAAAATTCGGATGTATGATCCGAAACTTGGCCAGAACATGGTCAAACGCATGCGGAAATATATCAGAACTATAACAAAAACACCCAGAGCCAGAAACATATAACTTGTAACATATAATGTGTGACGTGTAACATATAACGTGTAACCTTTAACTGAACTATAATTAAATGCGAAACATAATCCGATACACGATCGGGACGTAATCTGAATATACTCAAATTTAACCAAATGCGTATACACATATCAAAACGGACCAGAAATATAGCGAAACAAAATATAATTACTAAAATACACGACGATGATGTTAAAATAAATAGGTCGTGTAATACGGAAGCACCCAGAGCCTAAACAGAGGGGTACACAGCTAGCTAGTCCATGCACCAAGGAGACGGTGTGGGTGGCGTGCACACATTGTTCCATCTCAAACAGAAGTCAGGAGTCAGGAGTCGGAGCTAAGATCGATCTATACGCCTCTAAGTGGCCAAGGTACTACATGAGTACTTTCAGAGACGCCGTGAACTTTGATTACGCACTGTCACGATAAGTGCCATGTCAGGAGTCAGGAGTCAGGAGTCGGAGCTAAGATCGATCTATACGCCTCTAAGTGGCTCTAATACTATACAAGTACTAGTTAGAGACGCCGTGAACTTTAATTACGCACTGTCACGACAAGTGCCATGCCGTTGACGCCCCAATGACAAGTCAGAAATTGCTCGGGTAACAGAGTACTAAAGCATATAACTAAAATATATTATATAAAATAACTTAACTCAAAATATAACTGACGCGTAACAAAAATCTGTACTACAAAGTAACGGAATATATTCAATACTATAAGTAACCGAAAACAGAAACCGTAACGAAGTAACAGAATATAATTTATACTATGAGTGACAGAAACCAGAATCCGTACTAGGAAGTAACGAAATATAATTAATACTACGAATGAACGAAATCAGAAACCGTACTACGAAGTAACGGAATATAATAATACTAAGAGTAAACGAAAACAGAAACCGTACAACAAAGTAACGGACTATAATTAATACTAAGAGTAATAAAAACATAATCCGTACCTTAATTTAGCAAAGCAAAGTAACAAAGTCGCGACATCCTTAAGTGGTATTAACACCTACACTTTAGTCATCTTGATTTAGATTTACGATGATCCAATTCGTTCGTTAATTGATGTTCCGGCGACGGATACTTTATACTTAAACATACTCCTTTTTAATATTGTTTAGAATTCACAATTACTTAATAACTTGCAATAACTTAACAATACTGATTATTATTTTTTTTTTTGATAGTTAGACAAATTGATTTAAAGGAAAACCAGAGAATATTAAAATAGGTTTGATCCACTAGTAAATAAGTAAATAATAGATGGTTTATTAAATAAATGTTACATGATTTATTTATTATTAAATTGTGAACATGTATGCATGAAATCAGCTGAGTATTCATTAAAATTCAATATAGAGTTCCAATTTAATTTCTTCTTCATAATTCAATTATATGAACTATCATATTGTAAGCTTTACATATTAATGAAAAAAACAAAACATTCTTATACATATTATGATGATCGGTTTTCGCGTGGTATGTTTGGTTAGTCGCCGGAAACGAATCAAAAGTCAGTGGCCAAATCCAAAGATAACATATTAAAACTCATAACATGGTTACCTCAATATCAATATATCCGAACACAAACCGAACGTATCTGTCACACTCGGCCCTGAGCGGCGGAATCAGCCGGGCGCGCGCGAGTGGGGATTGATAATTAAGCACGGGCCATTGCAAACATTCAAAGATTTTCATTGCGCATGAAATGTTTAATACAAATACATTACATTGTTTAAAAATTACATAAAAACATCCAAGTATAAAAACTGTTGAAGATTTCCATGCCATATCCCCTTGCGCGGCGGGAACAACCACGCGCATCGAAGGGATAGAACTAAAATCTTCCAAAAAGCTAGTTTTAGATGTTCAGCGTGAGGTGCTCTAAGTGTGACTCCATGCGCTATCTAGTTATCTCCTGAAAGACACGTAAAAACATTTGAATCAGTATAAACTGAGTGAGTTCACAAGTTTTAGTAACTTGATAAATCGCATTGCATCATAGTCTTGATAAAATCATATTGAAACACATTTATGATTTCATGTCTAAACATATACTTGATAATCCGTATGAAAACATAGATCTGACACATATTTCTGATAAAAGTCGTTCCGCGGGCTACGCGCGATCATTACTGGAAGTGTGCTCGTCCATGCAAAGTGGCGCTGCCACTACGAGCTAAATAACATAATGCCGTCCCGCGGTTTACGCGTGGACATTTCTGAAAAACCGTGCTCGTCTATGCAAAGAGGCGCTGCCCCTACGAGCTAATCAATAATTCCGTCCCGCGGGTTACGCGCGGACGTTGTGCCGGAAAACAAGGCGCTCGTCCATGCAAAGAGGCGCGACCCCTACGAGCGGGCTCAAACCCATAGTACTGCCCCATGACCATACTAGGCACTCGTCTATGCAAAGAGGCGCGACCCCTACGAGTGGGTGGATCAAACCAGCAGTCCCTACCCTTAGAGTTCCAATGGTAAAGTGATCACTTACTCGAGTTCTAGCGCACACACATCGAAAACCTTAGATAACCGTTCGCATTGCTCATCATGAAATATAATTTAAACACATAATCGCTTGCATAGCTTGTAAGTATACCATGATAAAACATTATTTAAGTACGTGTCCCTCGCCCCGAAAACAGTTTAAAAACAGTGAAAACAGCGAGAATAGGGGCTGTGAGACTCACCTGTGGTTCTTGTTAAGGGATTAAATCGAGATTCGGGTTTTCTTGGTGTTGGCCTCGGAATTGAAGGTCTAGAATACGATTAAATAATAAGAAGTATATATATTAAGATCAAGAAATAGGAGAATATAAGGGTTGGAAAGTAGATCTCAAGGTTATATTCTCGGCTTACCTAGTAACAGGATCGGAGCTGAAAACAACGGATGCTTGCAAGTTTGTAGTTCTTTGAAGTGTGTTTTGGGTGATAACTTAGGTTACATATTTATAGGCAAACTCGAGGGAACACAATCCCTTGCTTTAGGGGATTGTAATCTTTTCATATCTAGGGGTAATGATGATAAAGTATGGAAATTATTATTATTTATTTAAAAGTGGAGTAGTGGATAAAAGATTTTGATTTGATTTGGTCAGGGCATGCAGGTCTGGGGTTGGTGAGAATAGGGTGGCTGATAGTTGACTTTTCGTGTTACAGTGCTTTTTCAGGTACTTTTGTTAGTGTACAGTAAAAAGTGGAAAATCTCTGAAACACGCTACTGTTTCCTTTTGGGCGGGAGTAATCTCCTTACGCCTGGAGAATAGACTAAGTGTTCTGTGCGTATTACTTTGTGCGCATAGCTTTCTGCGTGAAGGACATTTCTTTGCTGCGGGTAGGTGCGTAACCTTCTCGCAGTTAGGGACATTGAGTTTCATTTGTAGATTCTCCAGGTGGTCTTGGTATTTCAACATAGTGATCAGTTATGTTGAAGTCAATTCCATCTAGAGCTTCAGACAAACTAGCTCTCAATGTTCCCGCCATGCGGGGAGGTTAGTTCCCTTCCGCACGCGCATAAACGATTTAGGATGCACCCGCCTTAGCATCATGCGGGATGGTCAACCCATTAGACAACATAACGTTAAGGTACATGAAAACATAAAGCCAAAACATTCGCGCATGGCGCATATAACATATGCTCACGCTGGTTCTTAACATGGCGCGCTCGCGCAGGGCGCACATAACAAATGCACGCGCTGACTATCATGGCGCGCTCGCGCAGGGCGCACATAACAAATGCACGCGCTGACTAACATGGCGCGCTCGCGCAGGCGCATATAACATAATTACCTAATATTTAGGTTGATTACTTGGTTTAAGGGATTGGGAATTTACCGGGTGTCACATTCTCCTCCTGTTAAGAGAATTTCGTCCCGAAATTTAGGAGACGTCGCTGGCAGGAGCCACGTTCTGAAAGAGGTGTGGGTATTTCATGCGCATCTGGTCTTCTCTTTCCCAAGTGAATTCAGGCCCACGCCTCGAGTTCCATTGAACCTTTACTAACTTGATGCTGCTTCTGCGTAACTTTTGTTCTTTCCAACTGGTTACTGCTATCGGTTCTTCTACGAAGTGCAGCTGTTTGTCGATGTGAATCTCTTCCAAAGGCAAAATCAACGTTTCGTCAGATAAACACTTTTTGAGGTTGGACACATGAAACGTATCATGAACTCCACTGAGTTCGGCGGGTAAACGGAGTTTATAAGCAACCGGACCGATCCTTTCCAGGATCTCAAATGGTCCAATGTAGCGCGGATTCAACTTTCCTCGCTTGCCGAAACGGGGGACTCCTTTCCATGGAGAGACTTTCAACAGTACTCTATCCCCTACTTGAAACTCCAATGGTTTTCTTCGCACATCTGCGTAGCTCTTCTGTCTGTCGCGCGCTGTCTTAAGGCGATCCCTTATCTGAAAAAATCTTGTCTGTTGTTTCCTGGATCAATTCTGGACCAGTCATTTGCTTGTCACCCATTTCAGCCCAGCACAGTGGGGATCTACACTTGCGCCCATACAAAGCTTCGAACGGCGCAGCCTTGATGCTTGTGTGATAACTGTTGTTGTAAGAAAATTCAACCAATGGGAGATGAGTATCCCAGCTACCTCCGAAATCGATTGCGCACGCGCGTAGCATGTCTTCCAATGTCTGGATTGTTCGCTCGCTTTGCCCATCCGTTTGAGGATGATAAGCTGTACTCATATCAAGGCGAGTACCTAGAGCTCCTTGTAACGATCTCCAAAACCTTGATGTGAACCGACTATCTCTATCAGAAATGATGGACACTGGGACTCCATGTTTTGAAACTACTTCTCGAATATACAATCGGGCTAACTTTTCCATCTTATCGGTTTCCTTGATCGGCAGGAAGTGCGCTGACTTAGTTAGCCGATTTACAATAACCCAGATCGTGTCATAACCCCCAGGTGTCCTTGGCAGTTTGGTGATGAAGTCCATAGAGATTTGTTCCCACTTCCACATGGGAATTTCTGGCTGCTGAAGTAACCCCGACGGCTTCTGATATTCAGCCTTTACCTTCGAACACGTCAGGCATTTACTGACATACGTCGCGATGGCGCCTTTAAGATTGGGCCACCAATACAGCGTTTTAACATCTTGGTACATCTTGTCTGCGCCAGGATGTACGGAATACCGTGTCTTGTGAGCTTCGTTTAGTACTTGCTCGCGCAATCCTCCCTTGAGAGGGACCCATATGCGGTTAGCGAAATATAGATTGCCGTTCTCTTTAAGTTCCAAACTCTTAATCATACCCCCAAGGCATTCGTTTTTAACAAACTCTGGTTTCAAGGCTTCTTGCTGAGCGTCTCGGATGCGGGTAGAGAGATCTGTGTGAATGGTTAGCCTTAGGGCCTTGACTCGTAGTGTTTTTATTCGCTCCTTCCTACTTAGCGCGTCTGCTACCACATTCGCCTTTCCCGGGTGGTACTTAATTTCACAATCATAATCATTCAACAACTCCACCCATCTTCGTTGCCTCATGTTTAAATCCTTTTGATCAAATATATGCTGAAGGCTCTTGTGATCCGTAAAGATTATACACTTTGTACCATAGAGGTAATGGCGCCAAATCTTTAGCGCGAAGACAACCGCTCCAAGTTCCAGATCATGCGTTGTGTAGTTCTTTTCATTGGTCTTGAGTTGGCGCGAGGCATATGCTATGACTTTGTCTCGCTGCATAAGGACACATCCGAGTCCTTGATGTGAAGCGTCGCAGTAAACGACGATGTCGTCCGTCCCTTCGGGCAGAGACAAAATTGGCGCACTACATAATTTTTGTTTCAACATTTGAAACGCTGCTTCCTGATTTTTGTCCCAAACAAACCTCTTGTCTTTCTGAGTTAGCGCGGTCAGAGGTAGAGCTATCTTGGAGAAGTTCTCAATGAAGCGTCGATAGTAGCCAGCTAGTCCTAGGAATTGCCTCACCTCAGTTGGGGTTTTTGGCGCTTCCCAGTTTTCGATGGCCTTGACTTTGGAAGGATCAACGTGTATTCCTTTCTCGTTTACAACGTGACCGAGAAAGTGAACTTCTCTAAGCCAAAACTCGCACTTGGAAAACTTCGCATACAACTTTTCTTTCCTCAACAATTCCAAAATCAATCTCAGGTGTTGCTCATGCTCGGCCTTGGTCCGTGAGTAAATCAGAATATCATCTATAAACACAATCACAAACTTGTCCAAGTATGGTTTGCATACCCGGTTCATCAGATCCATGAATACAGCCGGCGCATTAGTTAGCCCGAAAGGCATCACTAAGAACTCATAATGGCCGTATCTAGTTCGGAAGGCTGTTTTCGGCACATCTTCCTCATGGACCCTAAGTTGGTGGTATCCTGACCGTAGATCTATCTTTGAATAATAACTGGATCCCTGCAACTGGTCAAATAAGTCGTCAATCCTCGGTAAGGGGTACCGATTTTTGACTGTCAGCTTGTTCAGTTCCCTGTAGTCAATACACATTCTGAACGAACCATCCTTCTTCTTAACAAACAGTACTGGAGCTCCCCAAGGTGAAAAGCTTGGGCGTATGAAACCCTTATCCAATAGTTCCTGTAACTGATTGGATAGCTCTTGCATCTCAGATGGAGCTAATCGATAAGGCGCTCGAGCTACTGGCGCAGCTCCTGGGACCAAATCAATACGAAACTCGACTTGTCGCGGCGGCGGTAATCCGGGCAAATCTTCAGGAAAAACTTCTGGAAATTCGCGCACTATTGGTAAGTCTTCAATTCTTCGCTCATCTCCTTTCTTCTCTACGACATGCGCCAGGAAGGCGTAGCACCCTTTCCTTAGGCACTTACGCGCCTTTAGGCACGAAATCAGTTTCGTCGCAACTCCCCTTCTTTCCCCTTGAATTACCAAGGTTTCTCCGTTCAACAGTGGGATCCGAACCTGCTTCTCATGGCAAATAACTTCCGCGTGGTTCTCGACTAACCAATCCATACCTACCACAATGTCAAAACTTCCCAAGTCTACTGGCAACAAATTAATATTGAACCCGTGACCTCCCATGACTATTACACATTGTTCAGTTCTTTCGTTTGCGCATAACTGCCTACCATTGGCTAGTTCTATAGTATAAGGTGTGTCTAGCCTACTGGTTGCTAGGCCTAGGGATTCTTTAAACTCAGCGGATATAAAACTTAGGTCAGCGCCAGTATCAAATAAGACAGATGCAAAATGTCCGTTAAGCAAAAACGTACCGGTTACCACATTCGGCTCTTCTTTAGCTTCGCCTGCGCCGATCACAAAAGCTCTTCCGCGAGCTTGGTTTCCCTTTTGCAGGCAATCCCGACTAAAATGCCCTGGCTTCCCGCATGCGTAGCAGTTGTCGCTTGCTCCCGCTTCTCTGACACGGCAATTCATCGTCTTGTGCCCTGGTCTGCCACATTTGGCGCATTCGATTCTTGCGCATTCACCCTCGTGGTGATACTTGCATTTGTTGCACCATGGGCGAGGCCCGCTGTATCCTTTTCGTGGTGGCTCCGCGGACTGAATCGCGTAAGCCCTTACGCTCTCCTGCTTCTTGAACGGTGGCTGCTTGGAGTCGGACCCTCGGTGGTGAGAGTTCCATTTCCTCTTGGGATCAGAGGTTCGCTGCTCGATTCCGCGTGTAGTTAACATACCCGCACGGACCGTATCCCTTGTAAGGGTGATGGCCCGCGCTACCCGCCTCATCAAAAGTTGGAGGCGCTGCGGCGTTGAGCGGAACCCTAACAACAGGAGGTAACCCAAAAATATACCTCTCGATCTTCTTTTCCTCCGTGTTTGCCATGTCTGGTACCAATTGGCAAAGCTCGTTGAACCGGTTGTTGTAGGCGTCGATATCCGTTCCTACCATGGTGTGGTTCCAGAATTCCTGTTGTAGACTCTGGATTTCTGCGCGAGAGCAGAACTTTCTCATCATCATTTCCTTCAGTTCCTCCCAGGTCTTGTGGAGAGCAACTTCTCGCCCCAATGTTTTCGTTTGAAGCTTCCACCAAGACGAAGCTGCTTCTTGGAACATGCAGGTCGCGTAAAGGACCTTCTGGTTCTCACTACATCCGCTAATGGAGAGAACTGTCTCCATCTTGTCAATCCAGTTGTAGAGCCCAATGGCCCCTTCGGTACCCTTGAATGGCCAAGGCTTACAGGCCATGAATGTCTTGTAGGAGCATCCTTTGTCCAAGGCTCCTGATTCGGGTTCTGGGGTCTCATTCTGACGACCCTGACTTGATTCGGCCTTGCTGGCCTCATGTGTTGCGATTGCTTGCGCGATTATTTCCGCGAGTTCCTCGGGTGTCATGGTAATTCCTTTGGCTTTAGTTGGAGGCATTCTCGCTTTAAAAGAGTGAAAATATATCAAACTTAGCGCATGTACTTTGAGCACATAATGTTATCATTATTTACTACACTGTGTGACCCGTGTTCCTAAGTGTGTGTATAGTTTCTTTTGCAAATATTTTCTTTGAAAAATATTTCATGCGACTTCCCCCAACGGTTATAGTCTAGGTTAAAACTTCTTTTCCTAGTTCGCTATAACCAGTGCTCTGATACCAATCTGTCACACCCGGCCCTGAGCGGCGGAATCAGCCGGGCGCGCGCGAGTGGGGATTGATAATTAAGCACGGGCCATTGCAAACATTCAAAGATTTTCATTGCGCATGAAATGTTTAATACAAATACATTACATTGTTTAAAAATTACATAAAAACATCCAAGTATAAAAACTGTTGAAGATTTCCATGCCATATCCCCTTGCGCGGCGGGAACAACCACGCGCATCGAAGGGATAGAACTAAAATCTTCCAAAAAGCTAGTTTTAGATGTTCAGCGTGAGGTGCTCTAAGTGTGACTCCATGCGCTATCTAGTTATCTCCTGAAAGACACGTAAAAACATTTGAATCAGTATAAACTGAGTGAGTTCACAAGTTTTAGTAACTTGATAAATCGCATTGCATCATAGTCTTGATAAAATCATATTGAAACACATTTATGATTTCATGTCTAAACATATACTTGATAATCCGTATGAAAACATAGATCTGACACATATTTCTGATAAAAGTCGTTCCGCGGGCTACGCGCGATCATTACTGGAAGTGTGCTCGTCCATGCAAAGTGGCGCTGCCACTACGAGCTAAATAACATAATGCCGTCCCGCGGTTTACGCGTGGACATTTCTGAAAAACCGTGCTCGTCTATGCAAAGAGGCGCTGCCCCTACGAGCTAATCAATAATTCCGTCCCGCGGGTTACGCGCGGACGTTGTGCCGGAAAACAAGGCGCTCGTCCATGCAAAGAGGCGCGACCCCTACGAGCGGGCTCAAACCCATAGTACTGCCCCATGACCATACTAGGCACTCGTCTATGCAAAGAGGCGCGACCCCTACGAGTGGGTGGATCAAACCAGCAGTCCCTACCCTTAGAGTTCCAATGGTAAAGTGATCACTTACTCGAGTTCTAGCGCACACACATCGAAAACCTTAGATAACCGTTCGCATTGCTCATCATGAAATATAATTTAAACACATAATCGCTTGCATAGCTTGTAAGTATACCATGATAAAACATTATTTAAGTACGTGTCCCTCGCCCCGAAAACAGTTTAAAAACAGTGAAAACAGCGAGAATAGGGGCTGTGAGACTCACCTGTGGTTCTTGTTAAGGGATTAAATCGAGATTCGGGTTTTCTTGGTGTTGGCCTCGGAATTGAAGGTCTAGAATACGATTAAATAATAAGAAGTATATATATTAAGATCAAGAAATAGGAGAATTTAAGGGTTGGAAAGTAGATCTCAAGGTTATATTCTCGGCTTACCTAGTAACAGGATCGGAGCTGAAAACAACGGATGCTTGCAAGTTTGTAGTTCTTTGAAGTGTGTTTTGGGTGATAACTTAGGTTACATATTTATAGGCAAACTCGAGGGAACACAATCCCTTGCTTTAGGGGATTGTAATCTTTTCATATCTAGGGGTAATGATGATAAAGTATGGAAATTATTATTATTTATTTAAAAGTGGAGTAGTGGATAAAAGATTTTGATTTGATTTGGTCAGGGCATGCAGGTCTGGGGTTGGTGAGAATAGGGTGGCTGATAGTTGACTTTTCGTGTTACAGTGCTTTTTCAGGTACTTTTGTTAGTGTACAGTAAAAAGTGGAAAATCTCTGAAACACGCTACTGTTTCCTTTTGGGCGGGAGTAATCTCCTTACGCCTGGAGAATAGACTAAGTGTTCTGTGCGTATTACTTTGTGCGCATAGCTTTCTGCGTGAAGGACATTTCTTTGCTGCGGGTAGGTGCGTAACCTTCTCGCAGTTAGGGACATTGAGTTTCATTTGTAGATTCTCCAGGTGGTCTTGGTATTTCAACATAGTGATCAGTTATGTTGAAGTCAATTCCATCTAGAGCTTCAGACAAACTAGCTCTCAATGTTCCCGCCATGCGGGGAGGTTAGTTCCCTTCCGCACGCGCATAAACGATTTAGGATGCACCCGCCTTAGCATCATGCGGGATGGTCAACCCATTAGACAACATAACGTTAAGGTACATGAAAACATAAAGCCAAAACATTCGCGCATGGCGCATATAACATATGCTCACGCTGGTTCTTAACATGGCGAGCTCGCGCAGGGCGCACATAACAAATGCACGCGCTGACTATCATGGCGCGCTCGCGCAGGGCGCACATAACAAATGCACGCGCTGACTAACATGGCGCGCTCGCGCAGGCGCATATAACATAATTACCTAATATTTAGGTTGATTACTTGGTTTAAGGGATTGGGAATTTACCGGGTGTCACAGTATCAAAGAGCAAGAGCGGCGGAAGTACACGAACGTGCGATGGTTATGAATCCGGTTATAACGGAATGTTAGTTTCGCGGCGATGACTCTCTCTTCGTCACGTTCAACAGAAGGTGACGGTGGCGGCTTCCATACAACCAACCGCGGCAGAGGCGATGCTTGTCTACAGTGACGGAAGACGACGGCGGTGGTTCTCACACTTCAAATAGGCGGTGACGGTGGCGATTATATATATATCCGGATAGCGGCGGCGAATTTTTGTGGAAGAGCGGAAGCAACGACAAGCAGAGGCGGCACACAGCGGCATCCGGCGAGTTTCATGACAGCGGCAGCAGTGGTGTATGCGGCCAGGACGCGATTTAGGGTTTTGATCCCAGAAGTTGTTTGTGTATTCGGGTATATATAAACGAGTTGGAAACACCCACAATTTCGCCATCTTATCCGGCGGCGTTATCATGTAACCCAGACTTTTCAAATTCAAATTTCATCAAGGGATAGTTTCAAGGAATGGCAGCAATGGTCCTTCATCTTTCTATTTTACTTAGTTCACATACTTACAATTTACACCTTCTAGTTTGGGTTCAAATTACTAAGCCTTGTACTTAATACATTAACCAACTATATAACTTATAATCTTAGCATATTGGCTTACTTAATATTTATTTTACATCACATTCAGTTAGTCGATGTTAATATTTGATCCGTTTTACTAGCTATTAATTCGTTTGTTATCTAATACCAAAGTTTGGGTTATTATAGTTCTAGTATTTTATTTCCTAAATTACCCTTTTGTAAATAAATAATTGTTCTTAAAACCTCTAAAAAAATTACCAAATTGACACTTTAACTCTCGGCCCTTGATCAAAGATTTAATGGATGAGATGAGTTCTTTAAGTTCTCACCAAATTTGAGAGTTTTTAAATGAAACTTACCATATATATATATATATATATATATATATATATATATATATATATATAGTAGCCATTGATCAAATTTGATGTTGCTTTTTGATAGGGTTGGTATCCTTTAAGAACCACATTTTGGTTGAGAACTCTAAGAACTTCTAGTAGCCATTGATCTTATTAATCAATGGTTGTAATTTGTTTATGACATAAATGTAATTAAGTGGAAATTTAAACGGTTAGTTTTATCAACAAGGCTATTTTTGTAAAATCCACCGAGTTTATTTTGAAAACAAAGGGTCACTGTCGACATATATCTCCGAATATTTCTCCATTTCATTATACACGTTCTTTTTTTCGAAATTTACTCAAACTTAATGGGTTTTCTCTCTCTTTAAAATAATTACATTAATTTATTTTATTTAATTCACCCAAACACAACTAATAAAAAAAATTCAAAACAAAAAGGTAATGCACACAAATATTTTACATTTACATATATGCAAATAAATGGTTTATATAAATCAAATCAATCAAGCCATGAATATCCCACCGCATAGCACGCAGTAGGGTCAGGGGAGGGTGGGATGTAGGCAAGTCTTTTCTCTATCCGAGAGAATAGAGAGGTTGCTTCCAGAGAGACCCCCGGCTCATAAAGCTACATACATGTAATCATAGTAAACATACATCCTACAAGCAAAAGACACTTAGCAATACATAGATAACAAACTACCAAAAAAGCAAGGAATCTGTAACCTACTAAGAAAAGGGCATAAGAAACAAAAAGCAGCATCAAAACAAAAAAATATTCATAAACAACAAGGATCAAGACTAGCCAACTAGACCCTAAATAGAAAGCTAAGCTAACTAGGTGTCTTCCCCTATAAGTCGCTAACCTTAATCCTACGTCTGCACGAATCTCTATCCTGGACCATGTCCTCAGAGAGGTGCAACTCTGTCAAGTCATGTCTAATTCTCTCATCCCAAGTCAATTTAGGTCTGCCTCTACTCCTCTTTCCTTCCATAATGAAGGCTTCCACTACTCTAACTGGCGCTGTTGTCGGTCTCCTCTTCACATGCCCAAACCATCTCAATCTCCCTTCCTTTATTTTCTATGATATGCTAACTATTCCTAATCTTTCCCTAAAGACCTCATTTCTAATCGTATCTAATCTAGTGTGTCCGCACATCCACCTCAGCATCCTCATCTCTGTCACCTCCATCCTGCGCTCCAGTGTCTTCTTGATGGTCCAACAGTCTGTTCCATACAACATTGCAGGTCTAACTGCGAAGTCTATAGAATTTCCCCTTTAATTTAGATGGGAACCGCTTGTCGCACAAAACCCCAGTGGCTGCTTTCCACCTACACCATCCAGCTTGTATGCGGTGGGTTATATCACTATCTATCTCTCCATTGCTTTGGACAAACGATCCTATATATTTAAACTTCGTTATCTGCGGAACCACCTGGTCCTCGATAGTGATCTGGGTGTCCTCGCTATCACCAACACCACTGAAGTCACAACAAAGGTACTCTGTCTTAGAGCGACTAATTCTTAAACCTTTATCCTCTAAAGCTACACGCCACTCCTCTAGCCTTTCGTTCAAGCTTTGTTTAGTCTCAGCCACTAACACAATATCATCCGCAAAGAGCATGCACCATGGGACAGGCTCCTGAATCGACTTGGACAGCTCATCCATGACTATCGTGAAAAGAAACGGGCTTAACGCCGATCCTTGGTGGAGTCCCATCTCCATCGGGGAAAAATCAGTATCTCCTACCAGCACACGAACATCAGCTTTAGTCCTGTCATACATATCTTTAATTAAGTCTATATACTTTTCAGGTAACCCTCTACCTTCTAAACTATCCCAAATTAGTCTGCGTGGCACACTGTCATAAGCTTTTTCAAGGTCGATGAATACCATATGTAGGTCCCTCTTTTTCTCCCTATACTTCTCCATTAATCTTCTCAATATGTGTATCGCTTCCGTGGTTGACCGTCCTGACATGAAACCAAATTGGTTAATCATAACCTGCGTTTGTCTCCTAATTCGGGTCTCAATTACTCTCTCCCATAATTTCATAGTATGATTAAATGGTTTATGTATATACAAATCTTTTATTTACATTTGCATGTATGAAAATAAACAGTTCGTAAAGACTTGAAATACTAAACACAATTTAAACAAAAAAATCAAGACAAAAAGGTTACAGTGCACATTGATATTTTACATTTACATATATGCAAATAAATGGTTTGCTTATATGAAAATATTTTATTTACATTTATGTACAAAAAAAATGGTTTACGTACACACAAAAAAACCTTTGATAAACATTTATTTACATATACGTAAATAAATGGTTTACGTACATGAAAACCAACGGGAAAACAAATTACGTTACCCAATAAAAGATTATATAAAAATCTTCAAAAAGAGACTTCGAATATACAAGTACAAGAGTTGATTGCCCCCTTGACCTAGTGTATTCACCATTAAAAAAACAATAAATACATGTAAATTGAAAAAAGTTTAATACTGTTTTTATGTATTACAAGGGATTTTCAGTATTTGAATTTGTTAACTCTAGATTTTTAACACTTAATATAATGGTTTCAAAGATGCATATACTTAAACTGTATTAATAATAAGCGAGTATAATATATATGTGCGCATACGCAAATCGTAATTACCAATTTGCACCATAGTAAATCAACATATAATGTAATTCTATACACACATACATTTATGTGTGTATAATTTACACATGTTTGAGCAGAAAAAATGATAGTAAAAGAGTCATCAACACAAGTCATTAGGCAGACGTGTAGAAAATTAGAAAAGTTTAGAACACCGACGAACAAAATTGTAGGTTATTAAAAAATATGCATTACTCAATGAGCCTTTTCTCCACGAGGATATTATCTCAGCATTAGCAACATTCATAAATCTTTCATATATAATTCTCTATGAAATTACTTTTCTAAAGAATTTGGAACAACCTTCTGTTTGAGTTGGAAAAAAATAGAAATTTAAAAGAATTTGTTGAAGTAAGATTTGATTCCATGCATAGTTGTGAACTCAATAAATATTACCCAGTTAAATGAATAGAACATGTAAGATTGATAATCAATTCGGTGAAAAAAAATTGATAACCAAATACCAAATAACTATTAAACTTAGAGAAATAATAGGAATTAATTTGAGATATAATATTCAAACAGAAACTTGTTTACGAGATATTTTTGGATGGAACATTTTGAAAGGACCCTACTACCCTTTTCTTTAAATTAAATTGATAACAAATAAAAAAAAAATTGATTGGTTATAAAGAGTTTTCAAAGTTCTCAACAAAATTATGAGTTCTTAATTGATACTAACCCTATATATATATATATGAAAGGATCATGAGAGAACTCCTTGTTAGAAAGAGAACCAGAGAACTCTTAAGTAGAGAATTTTTTTTGTAAATTGCTCAAAAGTGAAGACAAACTCACGTCTTCTCTGTTTGACCCACAATCCCTTGTTCAACAATCCGAATAGAAACCCTAGTTCAAGCAGAAATTAGCACCTGCAAATCAGAAATCATGACAACTCGGTTATTCTAGACCCTAATCAACGATTATTTCAATCGTTTAACATGTCAATTGCATGTTTTTGTAAGCAGATTGTTGTCTTCTTTACTCGTTCGTGATTTTTAATTGATTTACAGTTGTTTTACTACTAAATCGATTAGGTGTTGCTTCACCTGAGTGTTCTACAAGCAAATTTGACATTGCAATTCCAGAATTGGGCGAATCTAGGTTAAAATCAGTTGATACTTGATGAAGGTAGCTAATTTGTTTAATAGAAGTGCTCATCTGATTTTATCTGTTGATATTGATTCATTATCTGCCTATTCAATTGCAATATGGTGGATTTGATCAACAAGGTAACATTTTGTAACATGCTACATATATGTAATATAATGTATTCAAGTAATATATATTAGCTGCATTCAAATGCAAACCCTTGGAAGCTATTATTGAACATTTTTGTAATGGGTTGTCACTTTGTGCTTATATTTTGTCTTAATTCGTCTAATATTCTGACTCAGTCACAACTTTGTTTTAGGTAAAGTGAATTGATTTGTTTTTTTCTAGCTGTAGATGCGTGCATTGTAATGGTTTAGAAGTTGTCTTTTTTTCTTTTGTGTGTTGTTATTTGTTGTTGTTGACGATGGTTTACGGATTGCATATCAGGTGTTAGAATAAATGTCATGTTTGTTTTTTGTTACTGAAATGTGAGTTTTGGAGTTGTTTTAACTGTCGATGCCTTTTTTTTAATGATTTTGCCAAAGCATGTTGCAGATGCATGTATTTTATTGGCTTAGAAAATGTGTCGGTCAGGTTACATATCAACATGATAACTTTAATATGATCAGAGTTAACTTGGCCCGAAACACATTTTCCCACAATTGTTTTCATACCAAGTTGGTAGGAGAAATACCACAATGTTAAGCAGGTTTGAAAAGATTTATTGTCCATTTATAGTTTTTTATATACTATATGTGACTATAGCTTATTTTTTCTAATACAGGGTGAGGAACTATGCATCACGGTACAAATGCACACAAACGATGTCATGTCACATCGGTACTGTAAAGTGTGTTCACTGGCCAATTAAGGCTGATCAATGGTGATATTAGGAAATGGACAGCCTTGTATTTTAAATTATTCAGAAGACTTGTGTGCATATGTTAACATAGGCATTACACGCGCAAGTCAAACTACTAATGTAATTAAACAAGTGTAGTTGATTTTGTTTAGGCTGTTTTGTTTATGCTGGATATGTATAAAATTTATAGATTTTATATAAAGTTGGTTTTTACTGTTTTTTAATAAAATTATTTTGTACTTTTTTTAATTACAGTTGGGTCTTTAATGGAGGGCTAGTTTCATTTATTTAAAATCAAGAAATGAATGGGTTGGTTTGGGTTTTTAAACGGGTTATTCGGGCCGAGTAGACAGTTTTTATGGTTTCCATATTTACCGTCAATCTGCAGCTAATGCACTTTTTAAACAGAGTTTTAAATGAGAATTGCTAACCTGTAATATGTAGCAAGCTGCAAACCCTTACCCCCTAACAAGAGGTGTATTACGTATAACATTTTAAATTAGTTAAAATTTGTTATGTTTGTTTTGCTTATGCCGTGTGAAATATAGGTGAAAATTTACCCAATTTAGCTTCTTGGAAATTCTAATAAGCAATTTGCAGCAGATTGCAAACCATGACCTGATAAACTGTTACTTTGCAGCAACTGGTAGGCCAATTAACTCCACTTTATGTTCACAAAATTCTTATGTAGCATGAATGTGAACATATTCAAATATAATTTGATGGATGTAAATATATGTAATGTATCTTGTCAAAAAAAAATTATGCATCTTGAGTTACTCAAACTTGAAAAATCCAAGCTATCCATCCAAACTTGAAATATCTAACATTAATGCAAGCAAAACAACATAAAATCCAAACTTAAAAACTGATCCACTGAGCTTTTGATGTTAACCGGTGTTGGTTCAATCCCGATTACGCCGACACACCATGAAAAAGGATTTTTTTTTTTGTTTATTTCAACTTCAATATCACAATTACAAAGGGTACTAATGAAAGGAACAAACTACTTTATTTTTATTATATAAACACATAAAACACATGCTAAACTGACATATTATTCCTCTATTTCAGCAACAAACTTCAACTTCCACTTGGTCTCCAACTCTAACGTCTCGTCCCATAAAACTCGATCAACTTGACTAGTTCTACAAATATGGCCCGTAACTACCTGATAGCAAATACTGACCCGAAACTGACTTGACCCATGAACTAATTTAGTTAACCCAACAATGGGTTCAGAGTTCCAACATTGTTCCGAGGGGTACTACCTGAACCAGACTGCGAACGACATCACGTTGTTTTTCCTATAGGCCTCTAACGCTTTCGAACAACTAGCGTGTAGGCAACCGTATTTCGTATTTCGTGACATACACGTTTTCTTTCTATTTTTCTCATTTCCGGGGCTTGCTTTCCACCTATTACAACACCAATAATGCATGTATTCAGTATATTAGCAATGCATATATGTATAGAATCCGTAATTCACATATGTAATGCATTTGCATTGCATATATGTCATAAACCATAACCGAATATATGTATAATACATGAGTAATGCATGTATGCAATATACCAATATTGCATATATGTAATACATTTTTAGTGCATATATGTAATACACCATATCCACAAAAAAAAGTGTAATACGCAGGAATGCATTTGTGCAATACGTTTATAATGGGTATAGAGTATTCACCTTCAAAGACATCTTCGTGTGCACATTTAAATCTATATGTGTTTAAACGCCCTCGTTGTCTTTGTGGTCGTGAAATATACGTAATGCCATAGTTACAAAAATATGTATTCACAAAGCTGTCATTTTTGTTATATTTACCTGAATTGGCCTCTTGAAGGCACGACAATTTTCTTTGTTTTGAGTTACTCCCCCTTTTTCATCCCCATATTTGTCTCGCCCATGTTTCTTCTGAATTGTAAAAAAAAACAACATAATTAAATGCCTGCATTTTAAATAAAGGAAAACAAATAAAAATGTAACTTACTGAACTTGTTGTAATCTAAAAACTCTTTTTACTTTTACTCCATGTTATGCACAATGTTAACTTCTTTGTCACGCGTTATGGCCACACATCGTTACCCGTTATTAGGACTTTGATTAACTTTGTCGGGTTACACGTTGTCAATTTTCTTTTGTCTTTTCCTGAAATTTTGACATCATCGTTTTGTTATGATGAATAAGTGTGTATGCATGAATTATTCATGTAAGCGAGCATTTTTGAAATTTCATCTTCTTTGTTGATTACTTATATGCATTATAACTAAATTTCATAATGTAATACGCGTATGCATTATAACCGGATATTCACACATACGATAGAATTGTTGTGTTTTACTAACATATCTAAAAAGTGTGCAGCCAAAGACATGATTCATGCACTGCATATGTCCAATAATCAACAAATACAATTAGATGAATCAACATAGCTAGTATATGATATAATACACATGTGCATTATAACAGGATATTCACACAAACGGTAAAATTGTTGTGTTCAACTAACATATCTAAAAAATGTGCAGCTAAACACGCGACTCGTGCACTGCATATACGCAATAATCAACAGATACGATTAGATGCATAAACAAGTTAGGTTATAATATAATAAACATGTGCATTATAACCGGATATTCACACATATGATAAAATTATTGTGTTCGACTAACATATCTAAAAAATGTGCAGTCAAACACATGATTCATGTACTATACATGTGCAATAATCAACAAATACAATTAGATGCATCATCATAGCTATGTTATAATGTAATACACGTGTGCATTATAACCGGAGATTCACATATACGGTAAAATTATTGTGTTTGACTAGCATAATTAAAATATGGGCAACCAAACAAATGATTTATATACTGCATATGTGCAATAATTGACTAATCATACAAAATGTGAATAAAAGTTAACTGATTTAACAAATTGTTCTTCGATTTAAAGAAAAGACACAAATCATTCGTATTTGACAAGGTATATACCTAACTTTACTTGTAATATGTCTAATTGACATTGTATACATAAATCATTCTGAATTAACGTGATATACATTTAATCATCACTTACAACATGCCTAATTGACTCTAGATGCACAAATCGTTCAGAAATACACGAGATATACGACTAATCGGCGCTTGTAACTTATTAAATTAACTAATATGATTGTTTACCTGCTATCAATACTCTGTTTCATGCTTGATTTTGTCACCGATTGCTCAAACCCTAGGTTATCGTCTAGTTTGAAGATAATTGCAGAGGAGAAAAAAAGTGTAAATGAAGGGGCGGATTGCTGGTTCCTTTTTTCTTCTAAATCCAGATTTACCCTTCACCATTCAGAACCCCACCTCCCTTTCTTTTTTCCCCTTCTACTGTTTTAAGCCTTTAATGCTTTAGATCTAATGGTGTTAATCTAGGGTAGCATACACATCTCATTCTTTTATTAGCATCACAAATGGACATAATATCCTTATATTTATTGCATACGTGTATTATAACTACACAAATGAACTAACATTCTCATTGCAATTTTAGATGCATTACATGATGTTTAACATATGTGTAATATAACTGAAAAAGTATGCAGTAAAAACAGAATCATTTCTAAATACACCTAATCAACACTAATAATATGTGAAATCTACTTTATGATCGTTTACCTGCTAATGTTCTTCTGATTCGTGCTTAATTATATAACCAATTGCACGATTTTGAAAACCCTAGATCTTTGTTCGTCAGGAGAGAATTGCAGATCGAGGAAGAAGAGGCTGTTATGATAGTTTACCTGCTTATTTTCTTCTAATTCATGCTTGATTTTACAACTAATTGTTCGATTTTTGAATACCTTTGATTTTTGTTCATGTTGCAGAGGAAAGAGAAGATGGAAAACAAATGAGACGCTATCTGATTACCTTTCTTCTTAATCCCAATTTTACCCTTTATTCACTAAAAACCCCACCTATTTTTTTTTCCATTTTTTTTTGTTTTTAACCCTTGATTAGTTAAAATCAATAGTGTAAAGAAAAGTTCTCTAGTTCTCTCTTTATGATGAGTTCTCTCTAGATCCCACCTATATATATATATATATATATATGGGATGGATCTTGCGAGAAGTGATATTACAGCGAGAAGTGCGAGAAGTGAATGTATAACTCCATTAATCCATAATTTCACTCTCTTTCATATGATGTTACATATATATATGTAGGTTGGTTGTATTTATGTCTTAATTACACATTCAAACCTACCTACAAACATATAAATGTACCGATCCACATTCAAACCTATGTAGCTACACACATACAAACATACATACACATATACAAACATACGTACATGTATACAAACATACATACCTACACACATACATATGCACCAACACATAAGAAAGAGAATGAAAGGGTCAGGCTAAATGTACCCCCCCTGGTTGCTTATCATACCCCCCCCCCCCCTGGAAAAACCAACTTTCATATTATCCCTTGAAATCATATAATTACCAAATTAGCACAAAAATAAGGATTTCATATTTTTTTAACAAGTTGCGTTTTTTCTTATAATTTCGAGTTTAGGGTTTTGGGTTTAGGGTTTAGGGTTTGGGTTTAAGGTTTGGGTTTAGGGTTTAGGGTTTAGGGTTTAGGGGTTCGGATTTAAGGTTTAGGGTTTCGGGTTTAGGGTTTAGGGTTTCGGGTTTCGGGTTTAGGGTTTATTTAGGATTTTAGGTTTTCGAGTTTCGGGTTTATTTTGTAAAAGATAAAGAGGTAAAATAAGGATATTATATATATATATATATATACTACTACTACTAAAATTTAAAAAAGAAAATATTATAAATATTTACAATATTAATGCTAAAAAATAAATTAATAGCAATACTTGATAGTTTTTAATTTGATATATGTAGTAGAGATTATTAAGTGAAAAATATGTTGTAGGGACTAAAATGCATATTAATAATGTTAAGAGGTAATATGGATTTATCTAATAAGTTAAGGGGTGGTGTATATTTAGTAAAAATGGTTAAAGGGGGGGGGGTACGTTTAGCAGCACCCGAATGAAATTAGGGATTAATGGAGTTACACCTTCACTTCTCGCTGTAAAAAAACTTCTGAAATGATCCAATACCAATATATATATATATATATATATATATATATATATATATATATATATATATATATATATATATATATATATATATATAAGGTAGGGTTAATGTAAAAAACAATAATTTTTAGAGAAGCATAAGAATGGATGTACACCATTGGATCTAGGATCTAGTGGTTGAGATTGATAGTTTCTAAAAGTTGTATAGTTTCCTATTTACATGTTATAGTGTCCTACTTAGATGGTGTACTTTATTTTAACGTTTTCTCACACTTCTCACAAAACAATTATTTTTTATTTGAACCCTTATATATATATGTGTGTGTGTGTGTGTGTGTAGGGGTGGGATCTAGAGAGAACTCCTTTTAAAGAGAGAACTAGAGAACTAGTAAGGAATTATTTTAAACTATTTTAAAAAAATTATTTTGTGATTTTTTTTCTTTCCTCCTTCTAATAAGATGATATTGTTTCTAAAAAAACGTCGATGTAATGCGTATGTGCATTAATGTGTATTCTATATATAAAATAGTGTTTTATTGCATATAATACAACACAAATACATTATCTAAATACACACTATTGAATATATGCAAATACGACACTAATAATTGTATGCAAAACACATTATCGCATATATGTAATACAACACTAATGCACATATGCGCTATATCGATTTTTTTTTTATTTTTGTATATAATATAACACTATTGCAAATATACAATACAAGCAAATATATATATGCTATTCAACACTATTTCAAATATCAAAATGCACATATGCATTATAAAAAAAGTCGGTGTATTGCATATATGAATTACTCGTTATTTTTTTAATTTTTTTTCATTTTTATATTTTTTTGTGGTGAAGAATAACAACATAAAAGAAGGATGAAAGAAAAAAAAATTTAAAAAATATTTTTTTAATTAAATTAAAAATACTTTATTATTAGTTCTTTAGTTCTCTCTATAAAATGGAGTTCTCTCATGATCCTCTCCCTACATATATAAATAATTAAAGTATTTTTAATTTAATTAAAAAAATATTTTTAATTTTTTTTTCTTTCATCCTTCTTACATCTTGTTATTCTTCACCACAAAAAAAAAAAATAAAAATGAAAAAAAATAAAAAAAATTAACGAGTAATGCATATATGCAAAACACCGACTTTTTTTATAATGCATATGTGCAATAGTGTGCATTTTAATATTTGAAATAGTGTTGAATAGCATATATATAGTTGTTTGTATTGTATATTTGCAATAGTGTTATATTATATACAAAAATTAAAAAAAATCGGTATAGTGCATATGTGCATTAGTGTTGTATTACATATATGCGATAATGTGTTTTGCATACAATTATTAGTGTTGTATTTGCATTATTCAATAGTGTGTATTGGATAATGCAATTGTGTTGTATTATATGCAATAAAACACTATTGTATATATGAAATAGGCATTAGTGTACATATGCACTACAGTACTACACCGACAAGTTTTTTTTTAGTATCAATATCATGTTATTAGAAGGAGGAAAGAAAAAAAAAATCATAAAATATTTTTTTAAAAATAGTTAAAAATAATTCTTTAGTAGTTCTCTAGTTTTCT
This sequence comes from Bidens hawaiensis, assembly GCF_021521415.1. Classification (NCBI taxonomy): domain Eukaryota; kingdom Viridiplantae; phylum Streptophyta; class Magnoliopsida; order Asterales; family Asteraceae; genus Bidens; species Bidens hawaiensis. The sequence continues at coordinate 196,216 of NW_027493400.1, read as the reverse complement.
CTTTAAGAGGAGTTCTCTTTAGATCCCACCCCTATATATATATATATATATATAAGAGAGAGAGGATCATGATAGAACTCCATTTTAAGGAGAGAACTAGAGAACTAATAATAAGTATTTTTAAGTAAATAAAAAAAATATTTTTAAAATTTTTTTCTTTCATTCTTCTTATATGTATTCTTCACCATAAAAAAATATAAAAGTGAAAAAAAATAAAAAAAATTAACGTTGTAATGCATATATGCAATACATTGATTGTTTTTATAACACATATGTGCAATAATGTGCATTTTGATATTTGAAATAGTGTTGAATAGGATATATATAGTTGTTTGTATTTTATATTTGCAATAGTGTTATATTACTTTCAAAAATTAAAAAAAAATCGATATAGTGCATTAGTGTTGTATTACATATATGCAATAGTGTGTTTTGCATACAATTATTAATGTCGTATTTGCATATATTTAATAGTGTGTATTAGATAATGTATTTGTGTTGAATTATATGCAATAAAACACTATTTTATATATACAATACACATTAATGCACATACGCATTACATCGACGGTTTTTTTTAGGAACAATATCATCTTATTAAAAGGAGGAAAGAAAAAAATATCATAAAATATTTTTTTTTAAAATAGTTAAAAATAATTCTTTAGTAGTTCTATAGTTCTCTATTTAAAATGAGTTCTCTCTGGATCCCACCCCATATATATATATATATATATATATAGGGAAATGATCAAGAGAGAACTCATTTTCAAATATAGAACTAAACAACTAATAATAAAGTATTTTTAATTTAATTAAAAAAAGTATTTTCAAATTTTTTTTCTTTCATCCTTTTATATGTTGTTAATATTCACCAAAAAAAAAATATAAAAACAATAAAAAAAACTCGTTGTAATTCATATATGCAATACGTTGACTTTTTCTTAATGCATATGTGCACTAGTGTGCATTTTTATATGTGCAATAGTGTTGATTAGCATATATGCAATTTTTTGTGTTGTATATATGCAATATTGTTATTATATACAAAAATAAAAAAATTGATATAATGCATGTGTATTAGTGTTGTATTACATATATGCGTTAGTGTGTGTTGCATACAATTATTAGTGTTGTATTAACATATATTCAATAGTGTGTATTGTTTAATGCAATTATGTTGTTTTATATGCAATAAAACACTATTGTATATATGCAATAGGCATTAGTGCACATACGCACTACACCGACAAGGTTTTTTTTATTATCAATATCATCTTATTAGAAGGAGGAAAGAAAAAAAAATCATAAAATAGTTTTTTAAAAATAGTTAAAAATAATTTTTTTACTAGATCTCTTGTTCTCTCTTTAAGATGAGTTCTTTCTAGATCCCACCCCTATATATATATATACTAGACGAGTGCCCGTGCGATGCAGCGGGAAATACATGCCTTAATAATCACGTAAGAGATTTTTGGGTGCTCATCATTCCATTTAAAACCGTGGATTAAGAATTCTTATTTTAAACTCAATTTAGTAGCGAAGTACAAATGAAACCGAAATCTAACCATTGTTAATCGTTTGTTTTTGTTGGGTTATAAATTTCAACGGTTTGGTTTCAGTTTTCGATGACAAAAAACGGCTTGGCTCACGACTTAGTTTAAAACCATCAAAACCGGACCACAAACGACTATACGTAAGATGTTTTTTTTTTAACTGAAATCAAAATATGACAATATCATACTCAAATTAAAGAGAATTAAATGCTTATTTTTATAATGCAATTTTTTTAAAAAAATATTAACGTATGAAAAAGTTATGACCATTTAAAAATCGTGGAGGAATTTGGGTTAAAACTGAAATTATAAATAATATATAGTTAAAAGTTGAGGGATTAAAGTGGTAACTATTCTTTAAATTTCCAAATGTTGATTAAAGTTGAGGGGGCATTATTTGAAGAAATATAAAAGTAACGTTAAATTTAGTGTTAAAATGTCTATTATGCCCCTATTTAAGGTTGTACAATGTGTTTGAAAAACTTAAAATTGGGTGTATTAATTTGCCCATAGGTGATGCATTATATATAGTGTAGATATATATATATATATATATATATATATATATAACAAGGTTATAATAAAATGAAATTATTTCCTAAGAATTGTAGGAAATGATATTGATCATTGGATTTAATCTAACACATAGGGGTATGATGGTCAAGATAGAAATTCTTTAATTTTGGAATAAAAAATATGTATTAATGCTCACTCCTATTTTTATACCCATTTAATTATAATACTAAAACTGATTGCATTATGAGGGTTAAGTTATTCTACAAAGGGTAACAAAAATAAGAAGTGTGAGAAGCCATAAATAATTGACATATGTCAAGTGGCGACCAAAAGAAAAAGGGTATAGAGGTAATTGTACACATTTTCTCTCTCCACATGCAAAGCACATGTTAATACCCTCATCATTTTAGAACGTTTATAACTTTTTCGTAATTAAAAAAAAATTCATCATAATAACAAGCGTTTTTTTATCTTTAATATGAGTATGATTTTTGTTATATAAAATTTAAAACAAAAATCACGTCATTGTGTCTTTTCGCACACCATTGTGTCTTTTTTCGTCATTGTGTTTTTTCGCATACCATTGTGTCTTTTCGCTTATCATTGTGTCTTTTCTCACACCATTGTGTCTTTTCGCACATCATTGTGTCTTTTCGTTTATCATTATGTCTTTTTTCGTCATTGTGTCTTTTCGCACACCATTGTGTCTTTTCGCTTATCATTGTGTCTCTTTTCGTCATTGAGTCTTTTCGCACGCCATTGTGTCTTTTTTCGTCATTGTGTCTTTTCGCTTATAATTGTGTCTTTTTTCATCATTGTGTTTTTTCGTCATTGTGTCTTTCAACTCATCGTTATGTTTTTTTAAATACTTATAACACTATTGTGTAATAATAATATGTAAAAATAATGATAAAATAACAACAAATTATCTAATACATAAAACACAATGATTATTACATGTTATACAATAACTTGAAACGTAAAACACAATGTTGAATATGTATAACACAATGACCTAAAAGTAAGACACAATGGTGAATACCTATAACACAATGACCTAAAACGTAAGACACAATGGTGAATATATATAATACAATGACTTGAAACGTAAAACACAATGGAAACAACATATTACACAATGACTTGAACGTAATATACAATGAACGCAATACTATTTTTCTCGAATTAAATGAATTTGTCATATGTCAATCCTAATAAAAGACAATGAACGTATTACACAATGACTAAAAGTTAATGACGAACAAAACGACACAATGACGTAATCTTTGTTTTATTTTTTGTCTTTAATATGAGTACTAATTGAAAAATATAATGATCCCACGCCTGACAAAAAGAACCTGGGGCGTATAGCCCAAATAATTGGTCCGGTACTAGATGTAGCTTTTCTGCCAGGCAAAATGCCTAATATTTATAACGCTCTGGTAGTTAAGGGTCGAGATACTGTTGGTCAACCAATTAATGTGACTTGTGAGGTACAACAACTATTAGGAAACAATCGAGTTAGAGCCGTAGCTATGAGTGCTACATACGGTCTAACGAGAGGAATAGACGTAATTGATACGGGGGGTCAAGAGATTGATAGCGAGATCTCAAATCAACTTATTGGTCTTATGATATATCTCAGTATCGAGGATGATACCCAAGATCTGTATTTATTTATAAACTCTCCTGGAGGATGGGTAATACTAGGAGTAGGTCTTTATGATACTATGAAATTTGTGCAACCAGATGTACATAAACTTGGGAAGGCCCTTACAAGATAAAACAACTTTTATCTAAGGGTGCTTACAAGTTAGAGAAGTTGGATGGGACTGAGGTCCCCCGAACTTGGAATGTGGCACAGTTGAAAAATACATATAATAGTTTCGTTTGTTTTTCGTTTTGCCCTGCGTGCCCAAATAGACTAGCCGAAGTTATGTAATTTCAATTTTTGTACTATGGCTTATGCCTGATCTATGAAAATTCTATGTTAATCTCATATTTGTAATCCTTTATTGACAAAATCGAAGGTCCGGCAGAACACTTATATTATATCATATAAGACAAAGTGTACCGGAGGAAACAAAACTTCTTATTTATTATCAAAAGAGATTAGAGAGGAAATACATGTACATTTATACAGAGGGTAGACCTATATCTAAAGAGCTGCATCGTCGACTCCTGCGTCTTAGCCCTCTTTGTTTTCAACTTCAGCTTCTTCTTGATCCTCCTCATCTAGATCAAGAAGATCCTTCAACTGCTCAATAGCGTCTTCTTTATCGGCAAGCTCGGATATCTGCTCTGAAATTGAAAACTTCAAAGTATCATAAGTCTTCGTTTTCTCAATAAGTATTGCAGCAGTATCCTTGCCATGAAGAATAAACTCTTCCGGAACTCTGCCTTCTAAGGCGAAGTTGTAACCTTCCTGAAACCCTATATGACGTCCGGCCTGCTTGGAGACATTCAAAAGCACCACCACGGAATCACCAAGATCATCACTACTGCGAACTTGAGTGATAACCTGTTAAGGGAAAATTAAAACGTAAGCTATTGTGATTGAAATAATCGCTTCCGGAAGAATAAAAATATATGTACCTCAGGAATGCCTTTTTCCAGAAGCCACTTCTTGCCCGCCTCCGCCCGCAACAGTCTCATTTTATGGCCGGCGCATTCCAAAGATTGTTCCCCGCTCTTGGCGTTAAGTCGGACAAGCGCTTGTCCTTGGCTGCTGAGTCAGCCTGGAGGGTTTTTATCAAATCAGCTTGTTCATTCAGTTGCCTCTGGAGAACAGCTTTGGCTTCCTCAGCAGCAAGGTGGTTGGTTTTTTCAGCTTCCAAAGCTTGATGACTCTTCTGAGCTTCGGATAGAGGCTTAAGGGTTTCTTTCTTGGCATCAAGTAATTTAAGCTCTAGGTCATCCAACTCTTCGTTCATCGACAACCAGTCTCGGGTTAACTCTTGATTGGTAGAGATAGTATTTGCCAGGTGATAAGAGTTTGAGTTCAGCAACTCCTGGCGAATACGGTGATGTGCTCAAAACAGTCAATTAAATATTAACTAAATTAAACAAGTAATAAAAACTAGACCTAAGACTCAGCTAAACAAAACACCGGCAAGTGAACCGGTCAATTGTACTAAAGCTAAGTAAGTCCGGAATATCGAACCCACATGACTCTATAAATTACATAAATTAAATAATTATACTCGACTTACGACACGACTATTTATTATTAATGTTTTAAGGGGGTTTTTAAGTTAATATTAAACTAAAAAAATAAATAAGCAAGTAAACGAGAAACGAGAAATCAAACACAAGATCGAAACCAATAAGAGAAGGAATCTACCTAGGTAAGAATCCCATGCATCAACAATCATCAAGCAATGGACAAATAACATGATTATGGAAACTGATTTCTAAACGTATTCATCTAATAAACCCTAAAGGACCCTTGACTGAATCAAACGACATCCCAAAGATAGTTATTAGATTATTAAGCAATCGGTTATATTGATTTCCGCAAAGTCATCAATTATGGTTAATTAATAGTATATTAGGCAAGCAATCTTACGAAACACTAAACCCTAGATAACTTGATAAGCTAACATGACATCATGAACATGGATCAACACAATAAGCAAGAATATTGTCACTAACTATCCTAGCATGCAATTGATCAAGACACATGAACAACTCATCACCTTACAGCTATTGGAATATAGCAAAACATTTAAAACCCTAACCAACTATCAACAAGGTTCTATGATCTAATAGGCCTATTCAACCATAATAATCAAAACACCAAGTAAAGATTAAACATGAACCCTAATATCTAAAGAACACAATCAATAGAAAACAAGATCCATGTGAAGCAATAATTAATAATCAACCAAGATAATAAACACTTATATGCATCATGAAAACAAAATCAAGTCTCTTACTATTAATAAAACGAAACCATAATCAAAACATTAGTCCAAAGCAAGAATCAAATCAAAAACATGTTCATCAAACCTAGGTAGACATGGAGTCTAGCCTAGCATAGTTATAATCAAAGACAAATAACTAGAACAAAGAACAAAGAGAAACATCATGAAAGATAATGAACAAGGATAATGAAAAAGAATGAAAGAACCCTTCTTAATCGACCCTTGAACACTTGTACGAAAGCTCTATGATCTTCTCTCTTCTTAGCCTCCAAAACACCTTCAGACTTGGCTCTAACCCTCTCAAAATCAGCTACCCAGGTTCTCCTCTAATTTTCTCCACGGCTGGTCTCTTTTATAATATATATATATATGTCGATTTGAAATTGATAAATGGGCTGGAGTAATTGTACGTGGGTTGGAGTAAATAATTTGTGGCTGGAAGGGATTTAATTGTTTGTTAGGTTCATGTATAATTTGTGTGGTCACAAATAAATGCCCACGTCTTGAACTTGGATGGCTCACACATAAAATTTTTTGCTTGATCTTTATTATTTTAATGCCAAATTTAGCTTAGATCTCTCCCTTGCATTCCAAGTAATGATTAGGAACTTCTAGACCTTCTTTCCCTTGATCACCAAGCTATAAATGTATTGATGAAGCATAAAAAAAACATTAGTGATCTTATGAAACGAATAACGAACACAAACGGACTTAACTCCTCAAGATATGACAAGAACTGAACTCGGGTTTAAAGACATAACTCAAAACATAATAAAAAAGACTTAACTAAGACCTTAGACCCTAAATGAACAAAAGTAACTAAAACACGACAAAAACCGAACTCTAGACCCTAAAACTAGACACACTTTACACGGGATTTATGTGTATAAATATATGTATATCAAATATCCCCACACTTACTCATTTTTCGTCCCTGAAAAAGTCTAATGCAGTGGGATCAAAATCAGAAAATATATTCTAACAAACATATAGGTTAATTTTTAAAGCTTACAAAAACGCAAAAACTGCGATCACCGATATTGTTGTCCACTTAAACCCATGCCTTAATCTTTACCGGGACAAATGTGATCCGACAATAATAGTACTCAGTGGTTTACACAATTAAGACCCGCTTATTTTCAGCTTTTACCGGACCAGACCACCCCAACTTGACTTAAACCTCAAAGTTAGCAGATTTAAAACTTTTTGTTGCTCTATTTTTTTTCATGAGTAGTTAAGACGATTAAGGGTATTGTTTATCCACCTAAATTTAAGCATCAAAGTCTACCAAGCAACATTAGATACGATTAAAGTTCAATTAATTAGCTAGTGTTCCCCACAACATGACATACCCCCGTTATCTAGCAATACACCGAACCATTACCATAGGTGAGTATGCAAAATTTCATCTGTAGGGCTTACATGTGGCGTTTCCCTTGTGCTCCGTTTCTTAATGGTAATGAGACGCGAGCAAGGGGACCCCACATGGCTAACAACGTGGATGATCAAGTCTGTAATGCATTTGTACTTTTGTACTTTTTGTGATCATGTTTAAAGACTTAAGTGGCAGAAAATTGCGGGTTTGCTCTTTTTTTTAGCTTTATTTTAAATATTCACAACCCCATTTGGAATTGTGAATACCCAGATGAATAATCGGCATACAGACCCATGGTCTCAGGGCATCCCATCAATACAAGATTTAAGGTTATAAAACCATACGCCAATGATGTGTAAAACACTAAAACCAGCAGTTTAAGATTTATATCACAGGGTACACAACATTCTCTAACATTAAACCTACCCAAGCATTGTATGATAACGTATTCAATTTTTTTAAACTTTTCAAACTTTATAATATTTTCACTTTTCATACCAAGAATTGAGGCTTGAGTATGGCTGACCTTTCATTACTTATTTTCTATGGACAAAACGCTTTCCCAACAAGAGATTTCGACCCATTTTATCAAATTGCCCTTTCATTTTCAAGGCTGAGCCTACCGACACATCCCAAGTTAAGTGCGCTTTCTTTTATATCTTATATTATTAGTAGTTTGAAAAACCAATTTCTGATAAATATCATCATCTCCCACTTTAACGCAAAAAACTAGATTCAAGGGACATTTTTAAAACATTTTTCAAATTTTTTATTTTTTTATTTTTTATATATTTTTATATTTTTTTTTATATAAAACTCAATTTAAAATACGACTCAAATATCCTATCCCCACACTTAAATTTTGCATTGTCCTCACTGCAAGGATAAGGACGACTTAAAATAAAATTAAAATTAAAAATAAAGTCGGACTACAAAAATAAAAACTAAAAACCTGAAAATTAAACATCAAAGCAAAATAAAAAATTAACAAGCTAGATAATGGAAAAGACTTAGCTGGTAATATGCGAATGAAACATGATGCCAAAGTCTTCTTCCATGGATGCCCTCCAACTACGAACATGCTCAGCAAATGGTAACTCCTTCTCTCTCACACGAACGCAAGCGGCAAAACAAAACAAACATATCTAAAAATGTATCTTATCATAATGATAGATATTAAGCAATTAAAGTGTTTCACATCAACCCACAAATATTTAAAACATGAATAATGAGCAGCAAATAATAATAAAACATAAAGTATACGGCTCGGTTGCTCCTCCATCCCCACACTTGTCTTTTTCATTAAATTCTTCCTTGGGGATCGTCTCTCTAGCTTATTCAATCTTCAAACTCGCAAAGCTCAAAAACACAAAACAAAGTCGAACTACAAAAAACTACGTTAGTGACTCAAAGAAAAAGAAAATAGAAATAAAAATAAAATAAAATATACAAACTCTACACTTGAGTTTTCACTCAAGAACCCATGCTATGCGAATCACGTGTCGAACCGAGTGGAGCTTCCTCCACCTCGGTAGAACTCCAATGCCCTCAAAAATTCCGAATCACGATCCGACCATTCATCAACATTTGTCTTCTTCTTTCTAACTCCACGAACCTTTTCAAACTTACGCTTTCCACCACCTCTTTCTCCAACACACTTTACTATTTTTCGAGAACTAGAACCCTCTCGCCACACTAATACTCACCGAACGGGAATGGTCAAGACTAATATCCATGCCCGAGATAACTGATTCTATCGAGTAAACTGGGTGACATGGATCAATGAGACCGTCTTGACCACTCGGATGTCTCATGGACTTCGCCAAATAAGTGGCACTTTCATCACCGGCTCTAAGAGTGATCTTACCTTCAAACACGTCAATGATTGCCCTAGCGGTACGTAAAAACGGACGACCCAAAATGATAGGAACTCTCTCGTCGGCCTCCATATCTAAAACAATAAAATCTGCGGGAAAAACCAAATTATCTACCTTCACGAGCAAATTCTCCACGACACCCCTCGGATATTTAACAGAACGATCGGCTAAAGACAACGTCATACGAGTAAGGGTGAGCTCTCCTAGGCCCAACTTTTCATACAAAGAATATGGCATGAGGTTTATGCTAGCTCCAAGATCGGCCAATGCTTGACAAGTCGTATCACTCCCGAAAAGACATGGAATGGTAAAAACACCGGGGTCGGGTAATTTTTCCGGCACTTTATTAAGAACTACTGCAGAACACTCTCCATTCAGCGGTACAGTCGAGAGCTCCTCCAACTTATCCATTATTTTAAGAATATCTTTCAAAAATTTGGCGTATTTAGGCATATGTTGGAGGACTTCAACGAACGGAAGGTTGTCATTTAATTGGCTAAATATATTAAGAAAATGCCTGTAATCCTTCGTATACTGCTGATGTTTTAAATGGGTGGGATACGGGACATAGGCAGGGTTAAAGATGCTTGGTGGAGGCCGGGCTCCAACCGGCTTCTTTTCAACTAGTGGCTCAATAATTGGTGTTGTACCTTGTGACTTACCCGGAGCCTCTACCTCTATCTCCTCATCTACCAATTCATCTCCCCCATCTTTCCCAATTTCTTTATTAACTACCTCCAAACCAAAAACCTTACCACTACGAGTGGAGATTGCTTTCAATTGAGCAGCCAGATTAGTTTGAGGAATACCCGAAAACTGACCTGGAGACCTTTCTTCTAAACGACAAGCAATATCACCAACAGTTCTTTGAATATCGAGAATAGAAAATTGTTGATTCCTAAAAAGTAGGTCGTGCTAGGAAAACTTCTTCTGTGTAGCTTGGTCTCTCTCCATGATTTGCTTCATCATCTCTTCCAAACGTCCAATTCCACTATTCGAATCCTGCATATTATTTTGAACATTAGTATTATCGGTGTTATTATTATTAAAATACTAACCTTGTCCTGAAGCATAAGAACTTTGAAATCCGGGTGGTGCGCCTGACGGACGCCAATTAGAATTATTCATTCTGTTTCAGGTTCTTGCAGGTGTTCCAACTCTGATTATTGTTGCTGTAATTATTGGGAAACCTATTCTGACCAGCGACAAAATCGACCTGTTGATTCATCACCGGGCACTCCAACGTACCATGTCCACCCCTACAAAATTCGCACCTCTCCACCTTGGCCTTCAGCTCCTTCACCTCTCGAGTTAGTGATTCCAAAGCAGCTGCCACAATAGTATCCAGATTAACCTGGTGTACACCTCGAGCTGATGAGGATGTACTGCTAACGGGAGTGGAATTCCCGCGATGTGGCACTTTGGCAAGGTCCGATTGAGCGAAGCTCTCAAACATCTCTTTACATTCGGAGACATTCTTCCTCGCCAGTAAACTTCCTTCCGCGGCTGTGTCGAACCGAACTTGGGTTTCGTAGTTCAGCCCGTTGTAAAATTTCTCCACGAGAGCCTATGGTGTGAGACCATTCTGTGAGCATCGAGCTAGCAAGCTCTGAAAATGCTCCCAAGAATGACAATATTGCTCCCCCGGCTCCATGTGAAACGAGTGAATCTGATCGCGAAGAATAGCCGCATTAGCAGGTGGGAAGTATCTCTTGATAAATGCCGAACGTAGTGCTTCCCAAGTGGTGAACGTGCCAGGTGGCTGCGTGTCAAGCCAAGTAGCTGCTTTACCTGCAAGTGAAAACGGAAATAAATGTAAGAAAATAGCATCTTCGGTAGCACCTTGTAAATTAAAAGTTTTAAGAATGCGGTAAAGTCGGTTAATGTGAGCCGGGGCGTCCTCGTCATCACGCCCATTAAACTGATTGGTTTGAACGATGTTGTTCATGACGTATGAGGGAATTTGGCACGAGTTGGGGTTCTCGATCTGGGGAACGACGATGCATGACTGGTTTCCTGTTAAGCCATCGAAGGCTTGAGCAACAATTGTCCTATTGTCGGCCATTTGATCTTGACGTCTAGGACTTTCGGGTGGTGAACTGTGCGGAGATGACTTTTGTGACGAACTAGCCTCGGACTTCAACGGAGAAGATCCAAGATTATCTAGCGGTGGTCCTTGCGAACGAAGATGTGGCATAAACCTGAAAAACGCAAAAGACCAAGTGAGTAGACTCGAATACTTAAAAATAAACTAAAATAAACTAAAACATAAATTAGACTCCTACGACTCAAACAAAAATAAAATAAATAGCACGGATGTAGCAGATAAGTCCAAGTAAAGATAAAAACGAAATTTCTAAGAGTACCCGGCAACGGCGCCAAAAACTTGATATGCTCAAAACAGTCAATTAAATATTAACTAAATTAAACAAGTAATTAAACTAGACTTAAGACTCAACTAAACAAAACACCGGCAAGTGAACCGGTCAATTGTACTAAAGCTAAGTAAGTCCGGAATATCGAACCCACAGGACTCTATAAATTACGTAAATTAACTAATTAGACTCGACTTACGACATGACTATTTATTATTAATGTTTTAAGGGGGTTTTTAAACTAATATTAAACTAAAAAAATAAATCAAGTAAACGAGAAACGAGCAATCAAACACAAGATCGAAACCAATAAGAGAAGGAATCTACCTAGGTAAGAATCCCATTCATCAACAATCATCAAGCAATGGACAAATAACATGATTATGGAAACTGATTTCTAAACGTATTCATCTAATAAACCCTAAAGGACCCTTGACTGAATCAAAAGACATCCCAAAGATAGTTATTAGATTATTAAGCAATCAGTTATATTGATTTCTGCAAAGTCATCAATTAGGGTTAATTAATAGTATCTTAGGCAAGCAATCTTACGAAACACTAAACCCTAGATAACTTGATAAGCTAACATGACATCATGAACATGGATCAACACAATAAGCAAGAATATTGTCACTAACTATCCTAGCATGCAATTGACCAAGACACATGAACAACTCCTCACCTTACAGCTATTGGAATATAGCAAAACATTTAAAACCCTAACCAACTATCAACAAGTTTCTATGATCTAATAGGCCTATTCAACCATAATAATCAATACACCAAGTAAATATTAAACATGAACCCTAATATCTAAAGAACACAATCAATAGAAAACAAGATCCATGTGAAGCAATAATTAATAATCAACCAAGATAATAGACACTCATATGCATCATGAAAACAAAATCAAGTCTCTTACTATTAATAAAACGAAACCATAATCAAAACATTAGTCCAAAGCAAGAATCAAATCAAAAACATGTTCATCAAACCTAGGTAGACATGGAGTCATAATCAAAGACAAATAACTAGAACAAAGAACAAAGAGAAACATCATGAACGATAATGAACAAGGATAATGAAAAAGAACGAAAGAACCCTTCTTAATCGAACATTGAACACTTGTACGAAAGCTCTATGATCTTCTCTCTTCCTAACCTCCAAAACACCTTCAAACTTGGCTCTAACCCTCTCAAAATCGGCTGCCCAGGTTCTCCTCTAATTTTCTCCACGGCTGGTCTCTTTTATAATATATATATGTTGATTTGAAATTGATAAATGGGCTGGAGTAATTGTACGTGGGTTGGAGTAAATAATTTGTGGCTGGAAGGGATTTAATTGTTTGTTAGGTTCATGTATAATTTGTGTGGTCACAAATAAATGCTCACGTCTTGAACTTGGATGGCTCACACATATAATTTTTTGCTTGATCTTTATTATTTTATTGCCAAATTTAGGTTAGATCTCTCCCTTGCACTCCAAGTAATGATTAGGAACTTCTAGACCTTCTTTCCCTTGATCACCAAGCTATAAATCTATTGATGGAGCATAAAAAAACATTAGTGATCATATGAAATGAATAACGAACATAAACGGACTTAAATCCTCAAGATATGACAAGAACTGAACTCGGGTTTACAGACATGACTCAAATGACTCAAAACATAATAAAAAAGACTTAACTAAGACCTTAGACCCTAAATGAACAAAAGTAACTAAAACACGACAAAAACTGAACTCTAGACCCTAAAACTAGACAAACTTTACACGGGACTTATATGTATAAATATATGTGTATCATACAGCGACGTAGTCGCTCACTTTCTGCGGGAGGAAGACTTTCCCACAGATACTCAAAACACACGTCCACGTCGTTCAACGTCGAATTTCGGCGTAAAGACCAGTGCGGATTATGTGGAGCAGTGTCCTCTTCCGCGGGAGGCGGGGAGGTCTGACCCCCATAGTGAAAAGCACTGACACCGCCATGATCTCTGAATTGATGAACGTTGAAGGACGGAGACATGCGGAGGTGGTCAGGCTCACCAATTTCCTTCTCCTTCAAAGGAGAAGTATCCGTTAATACGATCAGATCTTGAAGAGTATTTGGTGGTGAGGATGGTGGAGTTGGAAGAAGTGGTGTAGATGAATTCTTCAAACCTGAAATGTCTTCAGAGAAATCTTTCAGGCCCACTGATAAATGATAATCATACATCAGACATGTTATTGATTAAGAAAATGATGGTTAAATATAAAACATCTTAAAATCACCTAAAGAGATGTTCTCAGAAACACGTTGGTGAAGGCGCGACTCCAAGCTGGTAACTTTAGTCTTCTTCTTCTTCTTGGACGGAGTAGCCTTGGTGGGTTGAACCTTACGTTTGCTGGCTGCCTTCGATGCACCCACACCAACGGCCTAAGGCTCCTCCTCAACATTGGTGTCATCAGTTGCCTGATCATCACCTTCTTCACCCGTCGACTGGTTGGTGGTGGCCTTCGAGTCTTGTTTACGGGTTAGACCTACAGTTGAACGCGGCGGGTTAGTAACATCAACTGTAAACCCTCCCTCGTATAGTGACGACTCCTCACTAGATGAAAGAACCACTATCACTCCGCTGGAAGTAGAGGCAGTAATGGGTCGAGGTTGTGAAATGCCCTCACCTTTCAAGATGAACTCCTCACCTTGAGCATACATTGCCTTGGAAACCACAGGTTTCGGACTAAGGGTGGTGGAGAACAGGAAATTACTGCGGGTACGCTCCAAGAAGGGCGCGTCCTTGGGGTCGATTGGGCGATGTACCATCATTCCTCCCTCACGATCCAAGAGGGTACTGAACACGGAACCTCATCTATACAAGAAAGAAATAAAGTTAAGAGTGAGGAAGGATATTGAGATTAAAAGTTAATAACATACTTACGTTTGTCTGAGTTCTCGTAATAAGGCTCCAACTGGGGGAATAGCCATAGCAGACTCATCTTCGCACTTACCATCGCCCCCTTGTGAATGGGACGCATAGGCGTTGGCGTCTTGGTTAAAGTAATAAACCACTGATGACCCTCGTATTCAATGGTGGGGATCTCTAGAGGCGCATCTTCCGGCTTCCGTCGGGCCATCGTGAACGGGATGACGTCTTCCCAGATCCAAAAGAACTTTGATTTCCACCAGTGTGTGCTTCGGATCCATTCAAAGCCAACAGGACCTTTTCCGGTGGTGGCAAAACCGTACCATCCATCACGGAAAGTCATCTTGTAAAAAACAGCAAACATGCCAAAGGATGGTTCGTAGTTATGGGCTTTACAACAGAATTCAAAATGTCGAATTCTTAACATCCCGAATGGATGAATCCAGGATATATGGATCCCATATGCTGTCAAGACAGATCGAACAAACCTCATTACAGGCAATTGAAAGTTCCCCGTCGTAAAATGGTTTAAATAGACAGCCATTTTCTTTGACGGAGGAATAATGGCAACTGCACCGTCATCGGGCGTTCGGCCTCCCATTCTGGTGCCAAACCGTACACATTTTTTACATCATTAAAGTCTTTGTCCGTCATGTTACATCCAACCTCATGGATGACAGGAGGATTCTTCTTATCACCGGCCATTGTAATATGAGTAAAGAAACAGAAAGCAAAATTTTTGAAGATTTCAGATCTGTTGCTTGTTGAAAGAAAATGTTTGAAAGTGATAAGAATGGATTGGAGACCATAAGAGACTTATTTATATTCATCGCAATAAATGCGACCGTCTGACTGACAGAAGAAAGAGAAAGTGCGGGCCGTTGGATGATTGACACATCATGCGGGAGGTTCGAAAAAGTGTATACAGGCTGTCAAGAGGCGTCATACACGTCTTATCAGTCGCCACTTAAAATTCCTCTCTCCGCCACGTCATCGGTATCATCCAACTTGCATAATTTAAAAATTCAAAAATATCTTGCAAAGATATTATTTCAGGAACAAGTATAATGATCATAAGGCAAAGTAATTAATTCCATTAATATTCGAAAGATGATTACAAAACATGGAAAACAATTGCAAGTCTTAAACACTAAACCTATCCTACGGGTTGGGGGCTGGCATATCTTCCGGAATTTTTGGAGAGGTATCCTTGGACGAGTCGTCCTCAGACTCATTATCCAAATATACCCACAGATGCTTCACGCCATCTTCAGCAGAGGCGAACTCCGAAAGCATATTTTGCAACGGGAAGACCAGGCTATCATACTCCTTGACCCGCATGTCATATTCTTGTTTTGCGTCAAGGCCATGAAGCGGATGACTCTCAAAGGATTGACCAGATTGAGCAAATGCCATCCCTTCATTGAAGCCCTTCATCCGGCCAACTTCCTTTCACAGGCTTCCTTCCACTTCTGAGCAACAGTCATCAAATTTACAAAGCAATCAGTCAGTTCCGTGCTCCTTTTGATGTGCCGAATGACCTGACAAAGAAACATGTTAGTATCATAGACATGAAGTATACAATAAACAACGAAAGAGGAAAACTTACAGAGTTAAGCCCTCGGTTGAGGAACCATTTCCGGTCCCGCTCAGCATGCTCCGCTCTGCCTCGAAGTTCTTGTAGTTCATTGTTTACTTTGGAGGCGCGAGTCTCTGCTTCCGAACGAGACTGCAGTAAGGAGTTATAGGCAGACTGCATTTCAGTGACAGTCCTGTCTTTAAGTTCATACTGCTCATTCTACATCTTCAGTTCAGCCTCGAGCGCTTGAATTCGATTACCCTGGAGAGCCACTTGATTTTCCAGGACCGAATTTGCTTCTTGAGCCTGAGCCAAGTCATCTTTCTTCTTTTGAGCTTCAGCCCGGGCAACCTCAAGAATGGCCTTCTGCCTTTCACAAGCTTCCTTCCACTTCTGAGCAGCAGGAGAGCTTCGATCCTTTTCTTGTTTAAGGGCAGCTTCGGCGTCGGTTTGTTTCCACCTCGCCGCACTCGCTGCTTTACGATGCTCCTCAGCTTCTTTTCTCGCAGCCTCGGTGACTCGGGAAGCTTCACCTAGTTTGCCGCCCATGTTACGCCACTCGCATAGAATTTCCTGGCTACAGGCCAAACTATTAGCCAAGGAAATAGATAAGTTTGCATGGAGGTCATGGCGGGAACGTTCACGCTAATGTGGCATCTCTGTAGGCGGCACACAATGTTGGACGAAGCTCATACAGGTCTCAGGTTCAAAAAATCGAGACCCATTAACAATATCCCAAGGAGGGACAGACAGGTCATAGGCCCTTCCTAAGTTCGCCTCCCCGTAATAATGAGAACCTGAAGTGTCAAGGCGAATGGGGATCAAAGAGGATTGATGCGGAGAACCTTGTATTGACCCTCCTCCAATATCATGGACGGATGGTCCAAATTGGAAACTTTCCCCGCACCTGTAGTTAAGGGTGAGGAGGTAGAAAGGAATTGAAAAGGAGATCGGGACGTGGACTATTGGGTCCTAAAACCAGCCTCATTCACGGCCGGGTTACTTTCCTCATAACCAGCACCGCCACCAGCTTGAAAAAGATAGTCAAATGACTCGTTAATTCCCGATTGAAGATTGGACCCCTCCATATTCACTTCAGTGGGAGGGGTAGGCGGCTTGTCCTCAACTTCCTTCTCTGGAGAAGGAGATGGTTGTTTCTCAACGGTTGGAGTTGGCGTTGGCAGTCTCTCGGAAACACCATCCCCAACTATAGATGGATCTGTACAAGAGAATCGCATTTCAAATGATGCCTCAAAACAGTAAAAAAAAAAAAAACAAAACATATACCAGTTACTGTCTTCGAACGATCCGCAAAGCTGGATTGCGGCTTTTTAGGACGACGTGTCTGGCGTTTCTTAGTTATCGGCTCATCTGTGGTAGCCGCAACACTTGAGCCCGCATCACTAGCCTGAACGGATCTGAAAGACCTCTTCTGTGCTAACTCTGCCAACAAGTGCGACACAGATGAAACCTCAGAAGCGTCATCAGAGTTTTCTTCCTCTGAGGATGACGAATCATCACTCGATGACAGAATGACAATTACTCCCTCAGAGGTAAGCACATAAGGGGAGGAGGATTTAGAATATACGCACCTATTTGAAAGGTGGCGTCTGAGACTACAGGTTTGGCGCACACCTTGACCGGAAAAAGGAAATATTTCGTGGTCTTCTCAAGGATATGCATATCCCTCGCTTTACGGATGCTCTTCATCACATGACCTCTGTCATCAAACTGAGCATTCAACATAGGGCCTAGAACTAAAAAAAGAAACACAGAAATTTGTCGTATAATCTTCTGGTAATAATAAAAAGAAGATAACTTACACTCATCCAAGCCAATAAACACGGGCTCCAAGTACTGAGACGGCTATAGGTGGCTCATACCAGCCCATACGAGGGCTTCCTCGGGTAATGCCCGTATCGGAGTGGGATTGGAAGCCAAAATGCGAAACCACTCTTGACCTTCGTGAACGGCCGGAACAATATCAGGGAGCGCCTCATTAACCGGACGACGTACCATAGTGTCCGGCACTACATCCTCGGAAATCCAGAAGAACTTGTTCTTCCAATCTTTGGAACCTCCCTCGACCTCTCGACCGATCCTCCTGTCAGTTATCGCTTGGCAGGTAAACCACCCGTTACGGTTGACCGTTCGATAAAAACAACGAATCGGTCAATACGGGGCACCATCTCATGAGCTATACACACGAATTCATAGTGACGAATTCGCATGACGGAACAAGGGTGCAACTGAGACAAATGTATCCCAAAAGCACCTAATATCCTCATAAAAAACTTTGTCACAGGAAAACGGAAGTTTCCATAGACAAAGAAGTCTGAATAAACAGCCGTCTTCCCAGGAGGTGGGAAACTGGCTATAGATCCGGCAGAGGGGAATTCCGGTCCCCACTCCGGTGGAATACCATAAGTCTCAATGAGTTTCTGATACTCAGACTGGTCCCATTAAACCTCTATTTCATCGACTTCAGACTTAATGCTCATCATTACAATAATATCCGATGAAGTATCGAGTAGTTTTGAGAAAGATTGGGTGAATAATCGAAAGTTTCAAAGAAAGAAAGCAAGGTAATATTCAGAATTCAAAGGCAATAAAACTTCGACGAGAAGTTAAACTCCACTATTTATACCCATCGCATGGGATATGAACAGTGGAGAGAGGAAAGATCACCCAATAGACAGGCGCCACGCCACGCGGGAAATTTGAAAAAGGGAAAAAGTTATACAGTCGGGTACAGTGACAACCGTCATAAACGTCTCATCACTTGCACATGCTCCTGCGAGTGGTCGACTTGTCCTTTTTCATGATTATCCATAGCAACAAAAGATATTTCTCAACAACTTGAAGAATAAAAAATCCCCAAATACACATTAAGTCCAAAATTTCACCCGCATAAAGTACTTTACGCGGAAGAAACACTGGACTGGGGGGGCTTATAGAGGTAGTGTACCAAAAAAGTCCCAAATTCCCTTAAGTATTACCCGCGGGTCAATCAGAAGTCCCTCATAAGGCACCCGTGGGACATATGGACCACCTGCATAATTATCTGAGGAAGAAGCACCCTCACAAGACATGCGGAAGCATCCTGGCACCCTCAGAAGTTATCCTCAAGACGGAATATTCGTCCGCGTAAATAATCATGAGGTAATGCCCCGGGACAGCTGTCATTAATCGATAACATTCTAGATGATCTACCAAGATTCTTTCTTGAGCAATACGTGACCCCTCAACCAACCAGAAGAGGACACCTGGCAAGGCCGTTATAACTGTGCACATGGCCAGGGTCGTCTACCATCTGATCATATGAAGACACGTGTCCAGGTTGTTATACATGCACATGCAATGTATAAATTAAACCTATCGTATGAGAACACGTGTCCAGGTGGTTATGAGAGCATCTTCCAAAGGGATAGCTGGCCCAATCACCTTCCCACACCCTTCGGCTATTAATACATTCTCAACCATCATGAGGTATTCATATTCACTCCCACTGTACTCTCACTATTTACTTAAGTAATTTATCTTCGTCGGAATTGTACTTATTCTCACGCCGGAGGGTGGTTACGGGAAGACCCCCCTCTTGTCCTTCCCATAATGAGCTCACGGTTTTTGTTTTGCAGATTCACGTCACTGGACTTTGGGAATTGAGTTCATATCGTATTGACAGTTAACCGTATCCTACCCTGTGGACTCATTGGATCTAAGACCCGTCAAGGGGAGTAGATCCGTGTTTCTTCAATAACTTTTCTTCACTAGATGCCAGTCAACTCAGTCAATGCCATGTGTCCCCCTCAAGCCAGCTCCTTCATCATATTTACTTGCGTGCATACTTAATGTCAGCTACGCTGAGTGAGTTTTAGTTAATCATGCAACGTACATTACATTCATACATATGTATACGTATCCGTAGATATATATTACATACTTAACCTGCTTATTTCATTCATACATACATTCATACTTCTATATTTTTCATACATGCATTATTTCATACTTTCATACTTACATTCTTTCATACTTCTATTATTTCGTACTTTCATACCTTTTTGGTTTAGCTTACTTATGCACACCTTTCATAGATATTATTTAGGGTCTGCCACCCTACTTTTCAAAGATATTATTAGGGTATGCCACCCTTGTTATATATATTATTAGGTTTGCCACCCTTTTTTCACAGATATTATTAGGGTCTTCCACCCTTGTAACCATACAACCATACAACTATACATACATACATATATATATATATATATATATATATATATATATATATATATATATATATATATATATATATGTACTTTTCATACATACTCTTAACTGTTAGTGCACGGTTTTGCGTCTTGATTCTTTGTAATTATCAGTAATGTATTTGTCGTTTTGTTTAATGTAATAAACAAGTATTTAGTTAGTTCGCTATGTAAGTATCTAGTTCGCTAAGGATGTTTAGCGAACTAGATCTTAAGTTAAGTATCCTCTGATTCGTTAAGGATGTTTAACGAATCCGGGGGTGATTCGTTAATCTATTTCATTTGTAATGTATGTAACGAAGCAAACTCTAGTTCGTTAGGGGATGTTAACGAACTAGGTCCGTCTTCTATTTATAGGTGAACACTGGTCACATAATTTAAGCTTTGAGAGATAATTAATGAAACTCTGTCCAAATTGCTCTCTATCTTCATCTTAATATTATTCATACTTACATACACTAATACTGATAATAGATATAACATATATAATCAAACGTAATTATATGCTAGATCCGTGATATAGGATTAATAGTATTCATACAGATCTAAGATCTGTTTATAGTAAATGTATTAACACCGGGTCTTGGTCAAAATGTAATCACTAAGATCGAGTCACTATACAAACAAAAGGTGAGGAGAATCCGAAGTGACAATGGTACTGAATTTAAAAATACTGTATTAAATTTCTTCTATATTCAAAAAGGAATTATTCGATAATATAGTGCCCCATATGTACTGTAACAGAACGGTGTAGCTGAAAGAAAGAATAGAACGTTGATTGAAGCTGCTAGAACGATGCTTGCTGATTCAAAGCTTCCTGTCCAGTTTTGGAATGAGGCGGTGAATACTGCTTGTTATACACTCAATCGAGTTCTGACTGTTAAAAGACTCAAGAAGACCAGTTATGAATTATTGAATAATCACAATTTAGTACTTGGAACCATTTGGGTGTCCTTGTACTATGTTGAAAAAGGATGTGGGAAAGTTTGATGAAAAAGCCATTGGGTTATTTCTTGGGGTATGCGTCACCTAAGAAAAGAGTGTTTAACTTTACTTCCGGTTGTGTTGAAGAATGGTACCATGTGGACTGTCAAAAGTACACTACTCCTCCTCAAGGGAAAGGTCCAGACTGGATGTTTGACTATGATGGCTTATTTAATTCTTTTACTCCAACAACCGATCATCCAGATGAAGATTTAGTTCGTGCTTATTTTGAAGAACATTTGGAAATTCCAAGGTTTGCAAGTTCAAATGATGTTGAAGCTCCAATTGTTGCTCCAACTGAAGAACCTGATAATGAGTTTCCTATTCATTTTGATAATGCTTCTACTTCATCTGATGATAATGCAGTTGTGGATCAAGTTCCTGAACTTGATAGTGATGTTTCATCTCCTGAATTGGGTGAACATTACACTAATTTATTTGAAAATGTTGTTGTTTTTGAGAATCCTACTCTCAGGATTCATAATTACCATCCACAAGAACACATTATTGGAGAACTTGATGTGGGAGTTCAAACACGACATCAAGTTGCTTCTTCAAGTGAAAACAATGTCTTATGTGCTTATGCTGACTTACACTCGTCTGGGATTGTAAATCATGCTAAATTCACTTGTTTTCTATCTCAAGTTGATTCAACGATTCCTCGTGTGGCACTTCAATATCCTTCTTGGGTAGAAGCCATGCAAGAAGAATTACAGCAATTTGCACGTTTAGGTGTTTGGGATCTTATCGACAAACCTGCTAGAGTCAAGAAGGCAATTCCGACTAAGTGGGTATACAAGTGTAAGAAAGACGATCGTGGGGTAATTGTAAGAAACAAAGCACGATTAGTTGTGCAAGGTTTTTATCAGCAAGAGGGTATTGACTACACTGAAGTATATGCTCCAGTTGCAAGATTAGAGTCGATTCGAATCTTTCTGGCATATGCTGCTTACAAGAATATTAAAGTTTATCAAATGGATATCAAGAGTGCTTTTCTCAATGGTGAACTTCATGAGGAAGTGTTTGTTTTACAGCCTCCAGGTTTTGAAGATCCGGATTATCCTGACCGTGTTTACCGATTAAACAAGGCATTATATGGTCTACATCAAGCCTCGAGAGCTTGGTATGGCACACTTGCCGACCATCTGACGGATAATGGTTTCAAACGTGGAACTGTCGACTGCACTTTGTTTTATAAGAATATTGGTGATGATCTTCTCCTTGTTCAGATTTATGTCGATGACATAATCTTTGGGTCTACTAACAAAACGTTGTGTAAGGAGTTTGAGAAGTCTATGCAAACCAAGTTCGAGATGAGTTCGATGGGAGAGATGAATTTCTTTTTGGGGTTGCAGGTTCATTAGTCAACAAAGGGAATCTTCATTCATCAGACAAAATATGTGAACGACGTCTTGAGCCGATTCAAGATTACTGCCGGAAAAATCCCTTCTACTCCTCTTCCTGTGGGTCACAATTTATCACCGGATGAATTGGAGGATACCGTTGATTCGACCCTCTATCGTGCCATGATTGGTTCTTTAATGTATTTAACTGCTTCTCGACCCGACATAATGTTTGCTATTTGTTTATGTGCTAGGTACCAAGCTAGTCCCCGAGTGACTCACCTGGCAGCGGTCAAGCGTATTCTGCAATATCTAAGGGGAAATCCTGACATCGGTTTATGGTACCCCAAAGATGATACTTTCGACCTTACCGCTTATTCAGACTCAGACTATGGAGGATGCAAGATCAATTTCAAGTCTACTACAGCGGGATGTCAATTCTTAGGAAGCCGGCTTGTTTCCTTGCAGTGTAAGAAGCAGACAACGTCTCCACTTCAACCGCCGAAGCTGAGTATGTTTCAGCCTCGAGTTGATGTTCCCAGGTTTTGTGGATACAACAACATCTTCGTGACTACGGTTTGAAGTTTCTTACTACTCCCATTTTGATTGACAATTCTGCTGCTATTAGTATCACCAAGAATCCCGTACAACATTCTAAAACGAAACATATCGAAATTCGATATCATTTTATACGGGATTGTTATGAAAAGAAATTAATTGACCTTGAGAAAGTACATACTGATTTTCAAAAAGCCGATCTATTTACCAAAGCCTTTGATAAAATACGTTTTCATTTTTTGCATGGTTTAAATGGATTGAAGACCCTTGATGAGATCCTAACATTAGGATAATTATCTTTTTATCTTTTAGTTTCAATTTTATTTTGTTTTAGGTTTTAGGGGGTGAATCTTTGAAAAGTACAAAAATATTGTGCTCTTTGTTTGTATAGATAAAACCCAAAAACATTAGAAAATTTTGAAAAATACATAAAAAAAACATTTGAAAATTTTTAAAAAATAAAAAATATTGTGTTCTTTCTTGTTTTATTTTAATATTTGAAAAACCAAAATCATCTTAAAATTATAAAATACCAAAAAGATTGTGATTTCTGTTTGTAAAGAAAATTCCGAAAAAACAAAAAGATTATGTTTTTAAGTTTGTAAAGAGAAAAACCAAAAAAAATTTTGCTTATGTTCGCTGAAAATTATGTCATTTGCTTCTATTTTGAAGGACATATACTTGTATATGTTTGGTCCTGATAATTTCTTGTAAATCTTTGGGTTAGCCATTTACCTGACAAATGGATAGTACTTGGGGCGTTCGTTAAGCTTTCAACTTTATTTTCTCGTTGAAAATTTTATCAGTTATTTAAGTTTGTGGAGCGTGCTTGCATGTTTTGGTCTTGTTATCTACATGTAGATGGATAGGATAGCCATTTATCTATAGACTCAAAGTAACTGGGTCGATTAAATTCATTTATTTTTAATGCTCCTCAAAATTTTGAGTTTTTGAAGCAAAAAGAGAAAATGATAGTACATTGATTACTTGACCTCAAATCCAGTAAGAAATAAGCTTAAAAGACTGTGTGCTTAATCATTGGTGCATTGATAGGTCTTAAACAAGCTGTTAGAGTAAAGTAAGTGATATAAACCTAAAGAAAAGCCAAATTGAAAGAGGTGTTAGTCTCTAGTAAAAGTTTCGGTGAAGATGGCAGAAATGTAATAACCGGTCATCCTCAAGCCTTATAGTTGTTGATCTCCCAAAAATATAATAAAGCAAATAACAAGCGTTAGGATTTTGGACACTGTGAGTCTTTATGCGGCTTAATCATCTAGGTATTCATATGCATGAATATTTCACTCGCTTTTAGAGCAAACCCAAAGTCATTAAACTTGATCACTACTGTACTTCGTACAATCCAAATTACTGACTTGATTAAAATCCGCTGTAAGTCATACAATTGTTCCTCCCATGCGTGCGTCTCAATACCAATAAGAAACGGACCCCAGGGGATACATCATATGTAAGCCAACAGATGGACTCGTGCATACTCACTCACGGTAAAGGAAACTTGATGCATTGCTCAAAATTTCTCAACTGGTATTCAAAAATTTTGATCAACACTATAATGGTTTAAGTCAAGTTGGGGTGATTTGGCAAATATCAAATTAAGCTTGAATTGAGATTAGGGGCTGATAGTTTCTGATATTCTGTGCGCCAATTGAACCATAAATCATATCACATAAATGCTCGAAGGTTTGTTATAAGATTTAAGTGGACAACAATATCATTGACCGACTTAACGCCAGTCATAATATCGCTGAAATATAAAACTGTGATGAAAGGGCAATTTAGTCAATATGATTCTCTGCTAAAACTCAACAAAAACACAAAAATATGTACTGCTTTTGGAAAATCATAGAAAAACACAAAAAGATTGTTTATTTTTTTTTATTTTTTTTAAGTTCGGATATTTCTGTAAATACATTCTTTAATTTTTCACAAAATACCAAAAATATTTTATCTTTTTTACTTTACATATTATTTAATATTTTTTTAAGTTATGTTTCAAAAACGTGAAATGTAATTAAAGTATTTGATTATCGGGATAAAAGGTCCTCGGTAATTCTTTTTAGATTAATTTATTTATTAATTGGATAATATTTAATAAATTTTTTATTTATTTCATTTAATTATTTGAGTTAATATTAAATACAAGTTAATTCGTTAAGTATGGATAAACTACTTTCTAGTTCGCTCATCTAATTCGCTTCCGCACTCTGTAACAAACCACTCCTAATTCGTTATACATATTTAACGAATCAGACAACGAATCAAAACTGATTCGCTACACTTTGTGGATAAGTTGAGGAACGAATAAGCTAATTCGTGTAGTTCAATTTCATAGCGAATCAGTCTAATTCGTGTCTTGAAAATTGTGCAAAAACTGTGTATAAAGGACAAATGTGAATCGTCCTTTCACTGTTCCTACATCTTCCTTATACCTAAAGCAACCCTTTTCAAAATTTTCTCTGAATTTTCGACCTTTGAATTTTGAACTTTCAAGTATATCATTGTGTTGCTAAGGTATAGACGATCACATCTATGTGATTTTCGTCAAAAATGATGTTGTGTTAATAGACTAATTGTTTATTTTTCTAGTCTAAGGGTTTTCCGAGTTTAAGACTATGATTGATGTATGCTATAGTGTGTTAATGTAGCTTATTTATGATTCATTGGAATGTGATTCCGAAACCCTTGGTAGACTTTAATCAATGTTTGATTATTGTTTGTCGGGTCAATTGAATTTGATATTTTCGGGGTTTTAGGCTCTGTTTAACTTTCAGAGTATCCTTAACTATTTCACGATGTTGAGCCTCAATCTCAACATTATGTGCTTCGTATTGTATTTCCGAGTCTGCTAAGATTGTTGATTTCATTATCCAACGATGAGTATGGTTTATTTGATGTTGGGTTCATGTTTTTGACCTTCAGTGTTCATATTTATTTTGACTTTGACTATGAGAGTCAAACATCGAGTCTTTATCGACCATTCGTTAACCTTAGCGAATTGAAACTGCTTCGTGTCCAATTCGTTAAGGATACATACGAATTAGCTCAGCGAATCATTTTATCAGCGAATCAAATGTAGATTCGTTAAAATTAGAACGAACTGGCTTTAGTTCTTTAATATTTATGGTTAATTCGCTTGGTCTAATTCGTTAACTTATTTACCTGATAACGAATCAGAGGGATAATCTAACGAATGGCATTTTTCTTTTAAATATTGAAATTAATTAATCTTTGTAATTAATGATTTCTTCCAATCGTCTAAACGCGTAAATATATTAATTACACACGACGTATAAAATTAAATACACATTATATATATAAACAGTAACATTACTTACACTCGTTCTAATTTATTCAGTAAAATGGCTGATCAATTGAATCAATATCCACCGATTGCTGATCAAGGGCATCAAGAACGACCACCACAAGAACAACCACCTCAAGCACAGCAGGAAGAAGTTTTTTTATTACCTTTACCTTATGACACAAAACACAACATCTGTGCTTATGTTGATCAAGATGTTGCTGATGTTGCTGTGTTCGGTGATATGTTAACATTCTTAAGGCGCTCAACGATACATTATGCCATCACTGCTCGACCTAAAGTTTATCTGAGTATTATTAGGCAGTTTTGGGATACTGCTGAGGTTGTTGAGGTGGAGAATCACATTCGAACCACGATTAATCAGACTGTTATTACAATTAATGTGGACGTGGTTCGCCGTGTACTTCGTTTTGATGACAATGGTGATAATTCAAGTGAATTTGACAAGCAGCTGATCAAGGGTTTGTTTACTCTTCTACGTTACGGTGGTGGTATTGATGAATCTATGTTGAACAAGAATGGGTTATGCCCACCATACAAGTATCTTCTCCATGTTTTGATTCATTGTATGAGTGTCGTGGTGGATTTGACCAATGCAAAAGCAGTATACAATAGGCCTTTGTTGCACTTATCCTCAACAAGCCGTTTAACTACTCCGAGCTAGTTTATGATCATCTGAAAGAACAAGTTCAGCAAACACTTCAAAAGAAGAAATTTTTAATGTTTCTACATCTGATCATTCAAGAAATAATTCCCAATTTATTCATTGATCAAACTCAGGTGAATGATGTATGGAACACATGAAGGCTGATACCGTACATTGAATGTTGGTCTATAGAAAGGAGAAGCCAAAGGATAAACGAATAATTGGTCATACAATTAATCCGAATTATGTATGTCCTCCTAATGAACGCTGGATCCATGACGACTCGGATTCTGAGCGTGAAGGGGGAGAAGGTGGGAACGATGATGATTATAATGATGATGGATATGGTGGTAATGGTGGAGCTGGTGATGTTGCGTTTCAAGAACAACAAGATGCTAGTAAATCTTGCGTTAGCTGCCACCATTGCATCTCAACAAGAAAGAAAGAGAAAAGGGAAAGAAGTGGCAACTGGAGAGCCATCAAAGAAAAGACGTGTGTCAGCTGGGGCTGGGGTTATTATCGGTGTGCCACCACCTCGTCAAACAACGCCTCAACGCTCGGTAGTGTTGTCTACTACTAGCACTCCGATGCTCACATTAACAACGACGATGGTGTATCATGAAAGGCTTGGCTTGATTCCACATATGGCTTTATCTGAAATTCCAAGGCCTCCTGCTACATCTTCTACTATCCCTCCAACACCATCCATAAGGCCTCCTCTTCCTCCTCCTCCTCCTCCTCCTCCTCCTCCTCCTCCTCCTCCTCCTCCTCCTCCAAGTGATGTCTCTTTTATGAGAATTACTCGGCCTCAAGGACCGATCCAACCTATTCATCCATCCCTGTACAACTTGCCACCGAACCGTCAGACAGATATGCTGTTGAATCTTCTTCATCTTTATGAAAACCAAATATCTGCTGACCGTCAGAATCAGGAACGACTTATGGAGAATCAAAGACGGATGATGAGTTATATTTCTTTTTGTTAAAAGGAGACTAAAGCGCTACGTGGGATTGTTGAGTCTCAGGGGGGTGAAAATGAAGGAACAAGAGGATCTAATCTTGCAGCTGACTTGCAAAGAGGATGCCTTAAAGAAACTCAAAAATGATGATCAAGATCCTGACGATTCTGGTGCAGGAGGTGAGCCTAAACAAATGCACGGCTCATCTTCCGGTGCTGGTACAAGTGGCGGTGAGAACTCGGGTAAACAGGTTGTCATGTATCAGGACCCAACTGCCGCTAAGCCAATTGAAATGATTGATGCAAACACTGTGATATTTGTGGATGGATCGGGGGTGGTTAGAAGTGTGGTGAACAGGGATGAGATAGAGGTTGGTGAGTTCGTTGATAGGTCTCTGACACGAGAGTAGATTTCCATACTGCTTGGGTTGAATGATGAACGGTTAACTGTGTTAGAGACTGAGCCTGACGTAGAGGTAGTGAATGAGAAAGGTATATCAGAGGATCCGTCTATTCAAATGAATACGAATTTTATTTATGAAGACGAGGATGTTGAGATGGAAGACGTTACTACTGAGGAGTATCCGGACTTGTTTCAACACACAAATGTTGATCAAGGTGCTTCAGTGTTTGATGAACAAACGGTTAAAGCAGCTGAAGATGAGTTGGAAAAGACGTCAAAGGGTAAGAAGGTTATGGAAACTCGGTTCAATTCGATTGAAAATCCAACCGATGCCGATATTGCTAAGTGGTTCAGCTATAAAGCGGCGGGTAAGATTATCAAGGCATATCGATATGTTGATCAAGAACGAAAAGACGTAGCTGCAGCTTGGGTCAAAGCAAACCAAGTGACCTCCTTCAAGACTGTATCCAAGGTGCATGGTGATATCGTTTCATGGCTATATGATTCCGAGCTTAAGGTATGTATAATTAAATGGGAAAAGGGGATCCAGTACTACGAAACGATAATGGATGTTCTGACATTACCGCATTGGGATGTTCGTACCCTCGCGCGTCGTCCATTTATCAATCGTGGTGGCTACCGGACAGCTGAGTGGTTTCATCAACACTTACTGTTCGAGGTTAATCATGGCTTCAAGTTCTTCAAGCCCCAGGTCCCGAGACGTAAACGTATTGACGAGATTGATCCAACGACTGGCTAGAGGAAACTTGTTCTTAAAGTAAAGCCGCCAAAGACGATGAAGCGGGTACCTGTGAAGACGATGCCCCAACACATGCATCTCTCGTTTGACCGTTGGTACTATGACAATCGTACTGGCGAGGTCGTCATTGTGCTTGGTGAAGGACTAAAGACTGAGCTTATCAAGATAATCGACCCTATGTGCTTGGTTAATTTATCTGAAACAGACAATGACGTGCTACACAAGAACCATATTTTGATCGAGCGCAATGAAGACTAAGACCTGGCTATGCAATTCCAACGCGTTGTGCGTGTTTGTTATGAAAATGGAATTCATAGTTGCAGAGACTGGCAGTCCAAGAGTTTCAAGTGAAGACAAAGACAAAGAGCTCAAGACGAGGGGGTGTCTGTTGGTGCACGGTTTTGCATCTTGAGTCTTTGTAATTATCAGTAATGTATTTGCCGTTTTGTTTAATGTAATAAACAAGTATTTAGTTAGTTCGCTTTGTAAGTATCTAGTTCGCTAAAGATGTTTAGCGAACTAGATCTTAAGTTAAGTCTCCTTTGATTCGTTAAGGATGTTTAACGAATCAGGGAGTGATTCGTTAATCTATTTCATTTGTAATGTATGTAACGAAGCGGACTCTAGTTCGTTAGGGGATGTTAACGAACTAGGTACGTCTTCTATTTATAGGTGAACACTGTTCACATAATTTAAGCTTTGAGAGATAATTAACGAAACTCTGTCCAAATTGCTCTCGATCTTCATCTTAATATTATTCATACTTACATACACTAATACTGATAATAGATATAACATATATAATCAAACGTAATTATGTGCTAGATCCGTGATATAGGATTAATAGTATTCATACAGATCTGAGATCTATTTATAGTAAATGTATTAGATCCGCGTTCAAACAACATTTTCTGTATCATTCATATATAATTCGTATATCATTCATAAAACATTCACATATCATACACTTACCACTCAAGGTATATTTATTAACTAATCACATCGAGTATGCACAGAGCCTCGAAAACATTACAAGGAAATGGGGCTAGAAACTCACATGGGTCCTACTTCTTTCGGAATTGATGGTAACACCTCTCTTCAACTGAGCACGGATAACTGTTTAACAGATATAGGTGTTGGTCAACTGCTTTCTATCTAAGTCTTATTACTCAGGCAATCAAGCTACTCTAATCAATCGAATAGGCCAAACGAATCGAATTGAACAGCCAAACGAATAGAATAGGCCAAACTGACCGAATTAAGTTTAGCAAAGGAATCGAATCGAATATTCAAAAAAAACGAATCGAGTATTCAGACGAATCGAATCGAATGTTCAAACGGATCAAATCGAATATTCATATGGATAGAATGAATATTCAAATGGACCGAATAAAATATTCAAACGAATCGAATCTACTTTCTTCCAAACGAATCGAATTCCTAGAATTTAATTCCAAACTGGTTATTCATGCACTTTCTATTTTAATCGTTTTCTTTCATTCTCCCCCTGACTCGTCTTACCAATCTAACGAGTTCTGGTTCCTAACAACTTCATTTTCTTGCTTTTACTCGGTCTAAATGTCACCCGTTCGTCCCGGTTCGCACCCACTAACTCGTTTATCATAAAGTTTATGTTTTCCTTACATCTCACGCTCCAATTTACTATCCTACTCAGCTTCATGGCAAACCGACCTTAAACACTTAACTTTTTCATGAACTGAACATTACTTGTTTTACCCAAACCAAACCAAGTAACCTATTTACTAACAAGTTCATTACTTTATCATTATCGTGACCCGTTCTATTATCCTATCGATTTTCATGTAAATTCATACACAAAAAGTAAAACAAAAACGTACCTTTGAGGTTTATGTTCGAAATCATTCGAATAAACCAAAACCATATAAAACGAACTCGGAATTGAGTGATTCAAACGGCCAGGGAACCTTCTTTCCATGATCTACAAACCCATCTGTCACACCCCAACCTACGGCGGAAATGCTGGGGCGCGAACTGATTGTCACAGCTCTCAAGGTTACTATCATGCAACATTAAAATTTTTAATATCTATTTAATAATTTCAAACAAATATTCATGTACATCAAATTTATAAATAAACAATTACATTAAACATCTAAAATTAAGTTCTTGTATCTTTTCTCTAACATGCATCCTAAGTTGCTTCAAACAATCTTGATAATCACGTCACACGATAACCTGCATATGCATTGAAAATAAAATAGTTTTGTCAACACAAGGTTGAGTGAGCAACACACCAGTTTAGTTGTACATATAGTATATATAACAAAATACGTAGCTGCAACAAGTCATATGAGAATAACAAATTAACCAAATGAGCAAGTATAACTGAGATATCGAGAAGCACAAAGGCTAACGAGTGGCGTATGATCATACTAGACTGAGATTATGTTGGATCTCTCCGAATGCGGAAGCATACAAAGCAAATAAGCATATAAACATGTAAGGTATAAGTTGTTAACACATAAGACAATAGTTGCAGTTTTGAGTATAGATATAAATGAGAAATATAATTTACACATATGTCCCCAAAACGTGAGAAAACGAGTAAAAGAGGGGAATGTGGTACTTACCTCGATAGACGAACAAAAGTAATATTGTCTGTTTTAAAGAAATATATATTTTTTATCGATTATTATTATCATTTAAATTTTTATACGCTTAAAAATACTTGAACCATATTTTATTATATCTATATTTTATTTAAAACTCTCAACCAATTTTAATACTCATATATATTAAAATATACACATATATAAGTATATATACATTTATATGGTTAAACCTATGTTTGAAAAGAAACTAGTTATGGTGTCGGTTTTTTTTGGTTAAAAACACAAATTAAATTATGAGTTTTATAATATTAGTATTAATATATAGGTATAATCCTTTATGTAAAAGACGAGAACGAAACGAGTGTTACACGAGTATTACAAACCGGTTTTTATTACAATAAACTTTAATAATTATTATTAATATAAAGATTAAATGATTTAAAAAGAAATAAAATGAAAAAAACAGATAAAAACGGGGTTCGAACCCGCGACCTCTTCCCCCATAGTTCATATGTTTAACCAACTGGGCTGACCCGGGACGAACAAACAAAACTGGTTTCAATTTATTATAAACAGAAGCAGATACAAGATCAGTTTGCTTATGAGCCCTAACAACATCAATCGGTTAATCCGATTGATGTTGTTGTAATTACTGTTAGGGCTTATGAATAGGATAGAAATACGAATTCATTGATATATATATATATATATATATATATATATATATATATATATATATATATATATATATATATATATATATATATATATTACCTATAACGATGAAGGAACGGTGGTTAATTGACTCCAAAGTCGCCGGCCCTAATACGATTAAAAACGAACACTTGCGGCAACGAGGATATAATTGAATAAGGGGGTTTAGTAGGCGCTGTTCTGAAGATTGTTTCTGCTGCATTAATTGAATTATGGTGGTCATTACAATATAAATCGAATTTACGGGTTGTCGGATAAGTATTTTGGGCATAACGAATCTAATTGGTTGATTTAACGAAATTACGATTGTCGGCAGGCCGCAAATGGTATGTATAATACATCTTCTGATTCAATTGCCATTTTAATTACGAAACTTGAGGCCCAAGACGAGATTTTGTATAAATGGGTTCAAACCAAAACGGGTCTAGGGTTAGGATTTGGATACGGGTAAATGGGTAAAAAGGTTTAATAATATAATAATATAACAGAAGTTACAAATGGGTCCCTAGACTATAAAGATGGTTACATAAAAGAGTTAAAGTATAGATTAGGGGGAAAGTTGTACATATTTGAAAGGTGTTTTTAATATATTAGATAATTATAATAAAAATTAATTATAAAAAATATTAACTCGAATACGCAATATTTTCTTGATAAAATTTCCCGAACATCGAAACGAGTCGGTTATTTAATAAAAATATAAATCCGGCAAACCCGAGTTGTTATAGTCTCCCCTACTTTAGGGAATTTCGTCTTGAAATTAAGAAATACTATAACAACACCGTTAAATAAAATATATAATACATAACTTTAGATAGTTGAAGTAACGCTTCAAATGAAAATCCAATAAGGGCACTTATATATAGGATGTACCAGCGGCGTATCCACAATGTCCTTATCTTTTTTTAATTTGTACCGTTATCCTAACCACTTTCAATTCTCTATTAAGACACACAATCTTACGCATCATGCTTTCCATGCGAGGACTTCGATAATTATGTTCCGGACCACATTTATTTTCATCGTCGGATGGTCCATATGATTCGTCCCATCGTGTGGATTTACAAAACGTTTGATTAAAAAAAAACATGACTTTGAGGAAACAATGTTTTATGGAGTTTTAATTTAGAACACTAGAAAGTCATCAATGTATAAAATAATTTCAAAAGTTGAAGTGAATTTTAATAGAGCAAGAAATTTTAAGACGACTTTTAAACGTGAAAGTATAAGTATTTAAAGTTGAAAAGATGCTTCTTATTAATAGTTGAGGTCTATAAAATGGGTTATGATGGTTAAAGGTAATAAAATAAGTATAAACGTAGGCTTATCAATCTTAGATCAAAACTGTATCATAAAATGAATGCAACATAATTTAAACATAATCTTTGTTAATCTAGTTTTAATAATTTATCGGTTATCATAGTGACTCAACACATAGATATGATAAAACCGGGGAGTTACAAAAATACATTTAGCAAATATATATATAAGTACTATTTCAGCATACGAAATCATTTTATTTTTAAGAGTACGTTTTAAATCCCATTGGAATTGCGATGTTACAACGAAAAAACATTTGAACCTTCAGTAATAAATATTTACTGGGCTTAAACCATTATATGTTTAAATGACGCTATTTTTATGATTTGGGCTGTGCAAACAATTTTTTTATTTATAACTGAGCTTATATAAATTGAGTAATTAAGTTTAAACATTAAAAATAAATATTTTTTAAATATCTATCTATGTATTCTAATAAAAGAAAATAACTTGATACAAATGTCACTTAAAGATTCATTCATAGCCTAAATTTTTCGCTTAAATTATTGTCTATCTTTAATGAAAACACATTTATGTCAGTGTAATCAAAACATATGAATCTATTCTTTAATAAAATAACTAATTAACTAAATTATAGAAATTAAAAATATGCGAGCATTTCTTTCAATATAATCAATTTATTTATATCATTAATAAAATAATATCTTTCTTTTTTATTAAACTAATTTATATAAAGTTTTGAGTGTAAGAAATGAATGCGGTAAAATTTAATGAACGATATTTATAGGACTAAAATAATAAATACAAGAAGAAATCATGAATGAATAACAATTTTGTTCTTACATATTTATTCAACCTCCATGGATCCGATCCATGGAATCTTCACTCATCTATTTCAAAACTATAATTAAAAAAGCTGTCAAAAACGCATTTTATTCATGCTAATTTTATGTATGATGTTTTTTTATGCCATTCATAATAAACAGATCTTATCATCTTCTGTTATAATTCACTATTCAATTAAAAAATATAATTACAACTTATAAAATCACTAAGTGTATCTTTTTTGTGATTATGAAGAAATTGTGTTGGAATACACCACGTATTTGTATGAATATTACATTAGAAAACATACTTTGGACTTATAAAACCATTCAATTTGATAAAAATTTATTTTTTTTAATTTAATCATTTAATTTATAGCTTAATTGTATTTCTTTTAAGTGGTTCTAAAGTTACTGTGTGTGTCTAGGTGTGTGTGTATTATATATATATATAGGGGTGAGATATAGAGAGAACTCCTCTTAAAGAGAGAACTATAGAACTAATAAACAATTATTTTTAACCTTTTTAAAAAAATATTTTTTGATTTCTTTTTGTTTCTTACTTCTAACAAGTTGATATTGTTCATAAAAAAACTGTCGATGTAGTGCATATATGCAATAATGTGCATTTTATATATACAATAGTGTTTTATTACATATAATACAACACAATTGCATTATACAATTCGCATTATTGAATATATGCAGATACAACACTATTTATTATATGCAATGCATACTGATGCATATACGTAATACAACACTAATGCACATATGCACTATATCGATTTTTTTTTTAAAATTTTTGTATATATTATAACATTATTGCAATTATGCAATACAAACAACTGCATATATGTTATTCAACACTATTTCACATATGCATTATAAAAAAGGTCGACGTGTTGCATATATGCATTACAACGAGATTTTTTTTTTATTTTTATATTTCTTTTGTGGTGAAGAATAACAAAATATAAGAAGGAGGAAAGAAAAAAAAAATTAAAATATTTTTTTTAATTAAATTAAAAATATTTTTTTTAATTCTCTAGTTCTCTCTCTAAGAAGAAGTTCTCTCTTGATTCTTTTCATATATATATAGATATAGATAAAGGATAAAATACGAAAATCCTTTATCGTACAATAGGTACGCGACATTCTGGAGCGTCCATCTTCAATAACCATCCTAATCATAAAATCACAATTACGCGAGCCCGCCTCCGTCAACCACTTCTCCCGTCAATTCCGTCCACCTTCGCCATCGCCGTTCAACGATTCCGTCCACCATCCACCTTCGCGACCACCATCTTCTTCCGACACAACCATCAATCGTTGCTCACATGTCAGTTGATAAAATTGCCCAATTGAAATTGAAATTGAAATTGTTGAACTAATTGATCAATTAAACTTTGAAATTGGTCCAATTAACCATTTTTTTTAGAAATAAGTTGCAACTGTAAAATTGAAGGCTCAAATTTGTATGATTAGGCGAAAAATTGAAGAACAAACAACAATCGTTTGTTTAATTGCCAAAAAAAAATTGACCCATTGTGTTTGAAGTTTATTCGCAGGTAACAAACATTTTTTAGGTTTAGATAACTCAATTTAGTTTGATTCAATCTGTAGATTAGTTTGATATGGATCGAAGATTGAATTATCTTGATATGAATGGGCGTCTGATGAATCAATTGATGAATTATATTGTAGAATTAGATTTAGATTATTTACGATTATGCCACTGCATAAAAATTAAATCGACGTTTATAAAGCTCGCGTACCTAATGTACGATAACTAATGACCCACCCCTATATTTATATATATATATGTATGTATGGTTATATATATGGTTAAGTTCATGCGCAAAATGATCTTGGTACGAGGAATGAGAGAAATAATTTCAACAAATCACAAGTTTTATTTTTTATTTTTTGTTTATTTAGTTAGAGGAATAGATTAATAAAATTTTCTTTTGTTTTACTTAAAAACTATTTAACTATTAAAGAATTACAGATCATAATTTCTTTTTTATTAAGTTCTTTATCATATTCAATTAGTTTATTTGTTAGTAAACAATTAATTCAGATTAACTTTCATCTATTTTCATTAGTTTATTTCTTTATTATTAGTTGATCTACAATCCTTTATCTTATTTCATTAGTAATATATCAGTATCTTCTTAATTACTTTATCTTGTTATATTTATTTATTATTCATCAATTATATTTGTTATTTATTCTATTTATCATATTCTATTTCTTTTTATTTATTATTCATTAATTAACTTTCATCTATCTCCTTAACATCTTCTTTATTATTATTATTATTATTATTATTATTATTATTATTATTATTATTATCAATTTCTATTTGTTAAAAACGTTCTACTCACTAGAATGAGTTATGCATTAAAAAAACATATGCATGTAATTCACAAATATGATCATAACAAATTGGCCAGCAAAAGCATATTTACCTATATAGTAAATTAATCAAATCCTACACAAACTAAGTATATGAATATATAATTCTACACATATACATACACACAAATTAATTATGCTATCATAAAATATAATCTTACATATGTTAACTATAAGACCATAACATATAATCCTACACATACCATAAGACAATTACAAATAATCCTACAAAGACTAAGTATATGAACATATACTCCTGCACATGTACATACACAAAGATTTTGTCAGGATCGATATATCAACCACAACAATCAGTCTCGTAACCAACAACAACGTGTTGACAAGACGGTTACAAGTTCTACTCTTGTGAAGATCCAATGAATATTAAAGGCGGAATCAATAATATTTAAATTGTTGCTAAACGAACATTAAAGTAACAAACACACAAAGTAACTCAAAATATTTCCATTAATATTGTGAAGTATACAATGAAAATCGATTATGGCTTCTATGTGGAATGTTTATATTTTTAGGCAACTTTCCGTACAAAGATATTCTTTTTCAGGAAAGTGTCAGTCGTCAAATCACAATATTCGC
This sequence comes from Bidens hawaiensis, assembly GCF_021521415.1. Classification (NCBI taxonomy): domain Eukaryota; kingdom Viridiplantae; phylum Streptophyta; class Magnoliopsida; order Asterales; family Asteraceae; genus Bidens; species Bidens hawaiensis. The sequence goes on along the minus strand of NW_027493400.1, from coordinate 158,421 downwards.
TTAATGTCCTCTGTCATAAGTGTGACTTAAAGTTTCCTTAAATAGGCACACCTGACACCTTCTAGAAACCATAATGATTGATACATAGCATATTCAAACATATTTAAAAATATTACAAGTGTAAACAGGTTTTCGAGTAAGCTTGTAAGCTTTTATCCTTGTCGAGCAGACCTTTGTAACCTTAAGTGTGTTTGGAACAGTTCTCCGAGTAAGCTTTTACTTAGAATATTTTCCTTAGAAAATATTCTTCAAGTAGACTTCAATCTTCTGATAATATCAAACTTTGCTCGATATAAATCCTACGAGCAAACTTGTTCTTCTTAGATCCCTTCAACCTTTTATTACTTAACTTATTTGAACAAGTTAAGTGTGCTGGTGATATTGTAGCTTGCTCGAGGTTGAACCTTTCTCGTTGGAAGTCCTTAGCAATTTCTTCAATAACTTCCTTCAAGTATGCTGGGACCACTGTCTATTAAACCTTGCTCGATCCTCCAATATACTTGGTTTTAGCTTGGTTAAGTCAAGAGTTTGCTCTGAAACAAACATTCCTCGAATTGAAGAATAATCTTGCTTGATGAAGTGTAGTTTGCTCGAACTAACACTAGAAGAATTCTAGAATATAACTTTGCTTGAAAGCAAAATACCTTGTTTGAATAAGTTCCAGTCTTGCTCGAAGGGCCAAGCTTGCTCGTATTCCATACTTAGCCATTTCTTGAGGAGGTTGTGAAGATTCCAATCTTCCTTTAGTAGAATCTTGATCCCAACAATTTCTCCCTATATTGGAACAAACTCAGATGCACCAAAACACCTGTAGATTACACACACTTTTCAAAATACACATCAATTTTTCTAAAAAGTACAAATACATTACTTATAGGAAAAATTACATATTCAAAATGCTGTCACGTGGACATTAGACATCAAATTCAAATATAAGAATAAAAGGCCTTCATCTTCTTGAGCTTTCAGTCTCCGATCTTCTATCAAACTTGACAGATGCAGCCTTTTGCTGGAACAAGGAGATATCCCTATGGTGTGGATGTTGAGAAGACAGATTCCATGGATTATGTCCTCAAGATCTTCCATATAGAGATACTCCAGTTCATATTCATTTGAAATTACATGAATTAACTTCCCCTCATTGTTTCTCAACAAGAACCTTTCATTTCTGTCATCATACAAAATGTTTGCAATATGTTCATTTCTTTGGTCTTGTGAGAAAACTGCATTCATCGTTCTTTCAATGTTGTTACCCTCTTTGATATCAGTAGGGTTTGCTTGATGAACCTACAAAAATTGGTTTCTCATTTTCTGACTTAGTTCCATCTAATCCTTTTCTTTTGTTCAGAAAGGGAAATCCCAACTTTGCTTGATCCCTTAAGTATCTCAACAGTTCATAATGTTGTGCGCTAGTAGACCTGTGTCTTTTCTGATAATCAGACAAGTGCAATGCAGCCATTTCAATCAGTTTTTCTAGAGGAAAGTCTTTGAAATCTTCCTTGAGAGATATTGTTCTCAAATGTCCATTTTTCATCAGAATTTTCAGATCCTAAGCTCTAGAATTATAAAAACAGTCCATTTGATAATAGTTCATCTTTGGCTGAAAGATTTTTGGCTTCAACTGTTGCTTCTTTTGTAGGTTCAGGCACCTTGAAACATGTTAGTTTTGGTTTCCTTGAGGTATACTCTGTCATTTTTCTTTTCTTTGCAATATTGAGTTTAGAGAGTGAAGAATTTGACTTGTCAAGAGATGATTTGACTTCATGTTCCACATTTATTGATGAATAAGTCTTCCTTTTGGATCCTCTCTTGATCTTCTTATTACCACGTTGAGCAATTCCTTTTTCTTATTTCATGAGTTTCCCTTTTATTGCCTTGAAATTACTCACGATTTCTTTCTTTGTCATGATTTCCACAAGATATTTTGGTTTCACACCATATCTGCACAAAAAATTTTCATTTTTATCTTCTCTTTTTCACTTGCTAAATCAACATTTTTGACAGTCTTTTGATCATTTTCATCATTTAAGACCTTTGTAATTTTATCAATCACAATGTCTAGTTTTTCTTTTGCAGCCTTTTCTGGTTCTTCTTTTCGAATCGGCTTGAGAAGTGATACAGGTACTTGCTTTGGAATTTCTTTACCATTTAAACATTTATCAATTACATCATGTGGGATTTGTTTTTGACTTTCATTGTAAGATTTATCTCTTGATCTCTTCTCAGCTTCAAACTGTTCCAATATCTTTCTTTGTTCTTCAATTTCCTTTTCAGACATCATTTGATTTAGGAACTCTCTGTCTTAAATTTCTGTCATTCTTTGTTCAAAGACCAGTTTGGCTTTTAATTCGGATTCATCAATGTACATAACATCTTTATTTCTTTTTGGAGAATTAATGAGCTGCAGTTGATCAGCTTCTAATGCAATCCCTTTGCCTTTGAGCTTCTTTCTTTCATTTACTTGATTTTCTTCTTTTTCTGGGAAGTCACAAGTTTTCTCATGATATGAGTTTTCATCATCATAAATTGATAAAATATTTAATGAATTCTCCCCCTGTTTTGGTGCATCTGAGGTCTTCTCAACCTCAGAAAATCAGGTCTTGAATTTTCTTAAAAGATTTCTCTAATTGAGATTCTAGATCGGTGTTTCTTGCTTTCAAGGCCTCATTTTCCCTCCTCAAATCACAGTTTTCTATCAAAAAGTTCATGTGTCTATCAAGAAGTCTCATTCTTTCATCAGAGGATGGGGAGTTTATTGGGGAAAAAGCAAATGGATCAGGTGATTGGGTTGGTTGAGTGGTGTGAGGTGGGCTTTCAAAGTTGTTTTCACTTGAGCTTGGCAAAGGATGGTTTATGAGATGGGATGGGATGAATTTGGCATATAAGGTTCAGGTTCAGGTTCAGGGTAAGTTTGGGTTTGTGTATAGGATTGGGTTTGGGTTTGTGGTGAAGTAGATGATGATGGAATGTATGGTTCATACGTTTGGTTGGGTTTGTGTATAGGATTGGGTTTGGGTTTGTGGTGAAGTAGATGATGATGGAATGTATGGTTCATATGTTTGGTTATGGTGAGGTGGATAAGGTACATATGGCTCATGGGTATCTTGGGGTGGTGATTGGGTTTGTGGTGATGTATGTGGTGTTAAAACAATGTTGTCCTGGTCAAATCATCTTGAGTTTCATTATTTTATGTCTCCCCTCGAACTTGTGTTACAATGTTATTCACAACTGCATTCACAAAAGCATCATTCACGTTATGAATCTCCTCCTCTCTCCCAACATCTTGTTCAACATCAAAAATCAACTCTTCCTTTTTCCATCATTTCCCCCATCATCATTATCACCATCAGAATCAGTCATATCATCATCATCAACATCACTCTCACCGTTCTCCTCATCACTAGCCACCCTTGGTGACTCAGGTGCCTTCATAATCTCCACTTCATTGTCAACTAACCATGGTAGAATGTCATACTCTACCTTAGGGTTAAAAGGACTAGTTGGACCCAACTTGTTGATTCTTCTAAATACATTTGGGTCTTGGTGCACATGTGTAATTCCATATGATGGAAGATCTGGACTCATAATATTAAAAATAATCTGAAGGAATCTCAGGTACATAAGAAATCGATCTTTCTCAAGTTTACCACCAGGCCATCGAAGATCATTCTTGAAAAATTAAACGGCCTATTATAAACTACAACAACTGTGGCTGTAGATATTTCTCTACTCATTAGGGTCCAAGTACCCCTTTGTGGTGTAAATCCTTGAATTATGTGATGAATGAAAAAACGGTATAACATCGGGAACATTCCCTTTTGGAATTGGCCTTCGTTCACATTCCCTTGATACCCCATTGTTTCTTGGAAGATCCTCAACAATCACTGGGTAGAGTATGATAGTTGAACCTCAAGATCATCATGAAGTTGAAGGCTCGCCCTTATCAGATTTTCAGTTATTTCAATCTCATGCCCTGCCACGGTGGCCTCAATCCGGTGGCCATATGTATCATCTTCTAACTGTGCTGATCTCCATAAATCAGTGTGATGATTCTTGTAAATCAATGGGCTTTTGGTAAGAGCAAACTGAAGATTTGAGCGTACTAGCCACTGTATCATCAGCTCCACAGGCCTGTTCTCCTCAGTAATTTGGAGAGAGGCGCACATATTGTGCTTAGGCTCAAAGGGACACACCATGTTTCTACACAAACACAAACAAAAATACATTCATAGTAAAATTAGGTGCTGTTTGTTTTTGAAGACAAAAACTGTCTACAGTCTGATTTCATATGATATCATGTCTTCAACTGAAGATGTGGTCTGAAGGTCTGCAATCTGAAAGTATAATACTGTTTGTTTTTATAAACATGATATCGTCTGCATAAGCTGAAAAATAGTTACCTATCATCTATATCACAATAGATAGAAGTCATTTAACGTCTGTAAACTACTAAAATAATTGGTGGTGGTGTACGAACTATGGAAGTGAGTTGTGGTGTACCAACTATGGAAGCGGGCGGTGGTAGAATATTGTGGTAGGCGGTGAACGGTGGACATTGGCTGGTGGTGATGGACGGTTGTGGTGGGTGGTGGACGGTGGTAGTGGACGGTCATGGTGGCCGACAGTGGGTGGTGGTGGTGATGAATGGTTATGGTTGGTGGTGGACTATGGTGGTGGAGGAAGGTGGGTGGTGGCAGTGATGTACAGTGGAAGTGGTGGTGATAGAATGTGGGTGGTGGTGGCGGCAGACAGTGGGTGGTGTGGTGGCGGATGGTGGGTGGTGGATAGTGGTGGTGGCGGACAGTGGGTGGCGGTGGTGGTGGCAGCGGCGGACGGTGGGTGGGTGGGTGGTGGTGGATGGTGGTGGCGGGTGGACGGTGGGTGGCGACAGACGATGGGTGGTGGATGGTGGTGGTGGGTGGTGGTAGTGGACGGTGGTTGTGGCCGAAGGGTGGTGATGGTGATGGACGGTGGTGGGTGGTTGACGGTGGGTGGTGGTGGTGGACGGTGGGTGGTGGGTGGTGGTGGACGGTGGTGGTGGCGGATGGTGGATGGTGGTGGTGGTGGTGGTGGCGGCGGACAGTGGGTGATGGTGGTGTTGTTAGACATTGAGTGTTGGTAGGATGTTAAAAAGTGTGAAGATGGTGGATAGTAGCTTATTTTTGAAGACCATAAAAGCAGTTTTCAGATCTTTTTTTCTTTTTTAAGCAAGCTGTCTTCAGAGCCTTATGTCTGCGCGTCCGCATACATAAGCCTCTTGCAGATGTTTGAAGCAAAAACAAACACAATCTTAGTTATTAAAGTTCATTAATTTATCATGCATCAAGTTAATTTTGAAGAAGAATTTAAAAGAATAATATTTATGAACCTGTTCTTCGACAAATTAAAAACCTACACAGAAAATAGAGATGCTAGTAAACTTAAAATAGAAGCCTTACAATGAGTGTCGAAAGCATTCAATTGAAGCTTACCCCAGTCGAAATTAGAAGGATGACAAATTATGGGTAGGAATTTTGAGCAACGGTTGGGTATCTAGGTTACGAGCAAGTGGATAATAATGCAAGAGAGAAAGAAGGAACATGTAAAAATGGAAATTTTTCTAAGTCCCTCTTTTATAGTGTACCTTTGTGCATTAAAGCGGTTTTAAATGATTTTTTTGTCCTTTAGTACATGAATACTGCTAAAAACCCATATTTCAAATATTGAGCACAGAGCTTGTTCGATAAAGTATATTTTCAAAAGTTTGCTCGTACCCAACGTTTGCTTGTGTTTTAAAATTTTAAAATTATTAGAAACAAGCTAAGTAAATAAAATGAAAGAAGCTTACTCGAATATACAAGATTGCTTGAGAAATTAATCACATGTTTAAATTGCTGGAGATCAATAAAGATCCCAAAATAGTAACTTAGAAATATTTCTAAATGTCAACCTTACTCGAATACCTTATCATCGCACAGTTTACTTGATTCTACTTAGAAAAAGCAAAGAATTAACATTAGCCAGAGATATACTTTCAAGTATACTCGAAAACAAAGTTTACTCGACAATACTTCAAAAATACAAAGTATGCTTGAGAAGACTTGATCTATTGGTTTAGTATGCAAATGTGCTAAAGCATAAAATGTACTCAGAAATTAAAGTTTGCTTGGAAACTTCTGAAATATGCAAGTATGCTTGATGACCACTTGAACTATTATAGTAATATACAAGTGTGCTCTAAGCATGAAGTTTGCTCGAAAAGAAACTTTACTCGAAAACACTTGCAATTTCATACAAAATATTCAGACATATTCAACACATAAGTAAATCAATATTTTAACAAGTATGCTTGAAAATGTACCAAGTTTACTCGATAGAGCTAAACAACAAGTAAATAGTCAAGGTTACTCGAAAAATATTCATTTTGATCAAATTCAATCCAAAGTCATGAATTATGCTTGAAATAAAGAAGTTTCAACTAAAACACCCAAGTTTACTCGAAACACTTGTTCAAACATAACTAGACATATTTATCTCACATTCAACAAGTCTGCTCAAAATGAGGTGACCTTCTAAAACAACCAAGTTTACTCGAAAGTACATATTCATCAAAGTTTACTTGAAAATGCATGATCATACATATATATAAAAAAGAAGTATCAAGTATGCTCGAATGAGTTAAACTTCAAATAAAAACACGTAAGTCTACTCGAAAGTTCAAAAACATCAAAGCTTACTCGAAATTACATATGCAGACATATTCAAAGTGAAAATGCAACACTTTTTGACTTAAACCTTTCTGTTGAGTCAAAGATTTGACTTGAAATGACTTAAGGAAGTATAAGGAAGATTGGAATCTTCTCAACCTCCTCAGAAATCGCTAAGTATAGAAACCGAGCACACTTGGACACCCGAGCAGGGTTTTACTTGTCCTAGCAAGGTATTTTGCCTATCTGGCAAAGTTATCTTCTTGAAGTCTTCTTAAGTGTTAATCCGAGCAGGGTTCACTTCATCTAGCAAAGGTGTTCTTCTAGCCAAACACAGTTTGTTTACTACCAAACCCATGGCTAAACCAAGATTCTGAAGCCAAGTATTTGGAAGATCTAGCAAGGTTTGATCAATAAACAGTAGTCCGAGCATGCTTGTTGAAAGTGATCAAGAAATATTCTAAGTACTTTCTCTAGCAAGGTTCAACCCCGAGCAAGTTACAATACTACCAGCAGAGTTCAATCAGTGTTACCAGCACACTATGGATTTCTTAATAAGTTATCTTCTAACAAAGGGTTGAAGGGACTCATGAAAAACAGTTTGCTCGTAAGACCATATCGAGCAAAGTTTGCTATGGTCAAGAAGATTGAAGTCTGCTAGGTGAGTATTTTATTAGGAAAATACTCTAAGTAAAGTCTACCCGGAGAACTTTTCACCAGCACACTTCAAGGTTACCAGGTGTACTCGTAAAATATAAAAGGCACGAAGCCTACTCGGAGAAGACAATTTTCACAAAGTCTACCCGGAAGACTTGTTTTTACACTTAGTATAGTTTTGAATATGTAATTTGATTATGTACCAATCATTAGGGTTTCTAGAAGGAATGACAGCTGTCAGGAGGTGACAGGCCTATAAATAGAATATTTTAGGGCACGCCTCCTACGGATTTTGCCACTTTATACGTTTCAGACCTAAAAGAATATTCCTGATTGAGTGTGACGGCTGTCCTAGGATTAGTACAGATAATACATTCCTTACAATAAACCCTTGTATGAATCTTGTAAGGCTCTGTTACCGGTAACCCCACATTTGGTGTTGGATTTACTCATAAACGCAGTTCTAAATATCAGAGTTAATTAAAACATTCGCGGAATATAAAAACTTCAACCATAATATAATACATAACCTTCAAATATTGTCTTATAAAACATTCATAGTCATTTAAAACGAAACATAGTTTTTAAAACATCACAACATTTCTTCGAGATACCAGTCTCTTCGATTCCATGCCATGTGTCTTCAATCACGCGAGCTGCCTCAACCTATTTGCCTGCGTGCATATTAAAAGTCAGCTATGCTGAGTGAGTTCTAGTTAATCACATAACTTACTTTACATACACATATACGTGCCCGAAGATACGCATTACATACTTAACTTGTCCATCAATCTTTCATACACATACATAACTATCCTTACGTTATAAAGAGCATTCTCCCTACATACCTCGGATATTATTAGGGTCCGGTACCCTTCATCCTCGGATATTATTAGGGTCTGGTACCCTACATCCTCGGATATTATTAGGGTTCGGTCACCCTTCATCCTCGGATATTATTAGGGCTCCATCCTCGGATATTATAAGGGTCCGGTACCCTTTCTTCCATCCCTCCTTAACATACTTTCTATATACATAATCGTAACTTTGGCACATACATACATCATTCATTCTTCATATTACAACATACATATAACATCAACCATTTCCTGGCAGTACATGCAATTCCGAAGATCGTTCATGTACCGGCAAGAAACCATTCATACATTTCACATAATACATATATGGCATACACTTATCACTTAGGAAAAGTGTATTAACTAATCACATCGAGTATGCACACAACCCCGAAAACATAACAAGGAATGGGGCTAGAAACACACCTGAAGTCGGTTACGTTCACCATTAATGGTATTTCCTTTATTGAGTTGTGCACAGCTAACTGTATAATATTTACATGTATCAATTAACTATTCTATCTCATATCGTATTTCTATCTTTTTTATAACCCACAACGAACGGGGGTCCGGGGGCAGCCGCCCCTGTCAGCGAGGTCTAGGGGCGGCAGCCCCTAGCAGGGTCCAAGGGGCAGGGCCCCTAGCTGGGGTCGAGCTGCTAGGTCAGCTTGGAAAAATTTTATTTACATTAACTGTCGTAACACATTTTCCATTAGGATTTTAAATTATTATTTAATTTGCTAACTCAAAAGTTCAAGGGCTTAATTGTAATTAATTCATTCTTTTTCTAAGTCCAGGGACTGTTCTGTCATTCTTTCAAAGTTCTAATTCGTTATTCAGTCCTTAACGAATGGGAGTTCATAGCGAATTAACTATTATAACGAATCTGGCTTTGTAACGAATCAAGCATTATAGCGAACTGGTCCTTATGACGAATTGGACCCTTTCACGAACTGGTCCATATAGCGAATTGAACCTTAACGAATCAGTCCCAAGCGAACCAGCCCAAGTAACGAATTGGTCCATCTAATTCATCATTTTCTCTAACGAACTGGTTATAGCGAATACCCCCTTTCCCTTAACAAATTAGATACGAACTACAGCTAGTTCGTTATGCTTTCCTCAGCTAATCGTCTTAACGAATCACCTTTGATTCGTTAATCCCCCCTAGCGAACTAGGGTTAGGTCAGGGAATGTCAGAACATTCCCTGACATACCCTTAACCTCGTATTACTTTTCCGGCGCCGCCTTTCCGGCGCCGTCATTGCCGGGAAAGCTGCCGGAAAAACGCGAACTCACCTGAAAAACGAGTTTTAACTCGTTTTTCATCGTTTTTTCGCCCCGTTCGATCCAGATCTGAGCTAGGGTGATCCCTAAGCTCATCATAGGTTCGGTTTATACCCGATTCCACCCGGATCTCGTGATTTAAACGGTTTAACGGTATCGGCTCATCGTTTCGCAACCATATCTAACGGGTGAAGCTCATACAATATTAAACTATCGTTACCTCGGTTCGGTGCTCGGTTTCCTTCTTGATTTCGGCTAGGGATAAGGAAGAACTAGAGAGAAATCTTAAGTGTGTGTTTTTGGGTGGTGTATGGAATATGTGTGAATGTGGATTAAGTGATGATTAATGGTATTTATATTTAGGGGTCATGGGCTTAAGCCCATGGTCTTTCCTTCTTCTTTCATACCCCAAGTCCATAACCCATATCCATTTACCCAACACTAGCCCAACTCATATTCTATTTATCTAAACCGATAACGACCCACTATAAAATAGACGAAGTTTATATTATTCTTATAACCAAAAGTAGGATGTTACAAATCTATTCTATAAATGGAAATCTTTTGAGTGATTGTTTGTGTTTGTTACATTTATTAATCCTTAAGCAAATACTCTGTTAGTTCTGATTCCACCGTTAACAAACAGTTTTCTTACCCAAATTAGCAACCGTAATTAACCTTCTTGTCAACACATTTATTGTGCAGGTTATGACTTTATTGTGAGTATGAGCGATCAATATCTAGGACCGAAAAGTGGTATCAAATCTGATTTGTTGCTGATCGGGTGAAGAAGTTGTTGCTATTTGAAGATCTGAAGAAGAAAGATGACGTAAGCAGAACACTGTGTTATTGAAGAGTGACATCAGCTGCTCTGTTCTTCATTTCCTTCCAGATCTACAAATTAACGGTGTTTTCTTTTACTTATTTTGTTTAAAGTTTGGATCTTTATTACTTAATCTTACTCCAATCGAAACAGATACATCAGAGCTGAAGATTTGAGTCTCAGATCTCTTTATTTTCAAAATTCGATTTTTACACTGATTCACTGTTTCTGCTTTTCAAAATACCAAATTGTCTGGTTTTGAAGAGCAAGAAGTTTCCACTAATAAGATTCCTAGACTGTACGGATAGGAAAACTTTACCAAATGGAAGGTCTTGTTCGAAGCTGCTGTGTGCTATAACGATGTAGACATGTGGAACTCAATCAAAAATGGTCCACAAGCTGCTGATGGTGCAAGTTCTACTGCTACTGCGCGTGATAGGATGAGAAATGTGGACGACAGGGCCTTAGCCATGATTAAGCTAGGATTGTGTTGGGAAATCTTGACCAAGGTTGCACATCACAATACAGCTAAGTATACATGATGCAATCCTTGAGATGTTCGAGGGGAACACTGAGCTAAAGAATATAAAGAAACAAAGGCTCAATCAACAGCTTGAGAGATTCAAATACAAGGATGGAGAAAGACTAAAATCAATCCTTGATAGATTTCTGGCTATAGTGAATGACCTAAGAACAACTGACTATGTGATAACAGATTTTGACTTGAACACCAAGTTGCTGAATTCAATGCCAAAGGAGTGGTACACTGCCTGCATGTTCATCCTTCAAAACCAAATTTTGACCAACTAAAGTTGATGATGTAATTTGCTTCCTTCAGGCTGCTGAGATAGAGATGATCGAGAACGAAATGATTAAAGAAGAGAAGCCATGTTTCCAGGTGTTTAATGCTCTTATTGCACCTATGGGAAACTTGTCTACCAAAAATCAACAACAGATTCCCATCATAGAAGAACCAACCGAACATGGTGTTGATACACCTAAAGCATTTGTTGGTGGTAGCTCAAGTCACCAAGGAAACTGGTCAAGGTTCAATGTCCAACTTATATATGAAAATGACTGCCTCAATGGCAAGTGGACATGCACCCTACTCTGGTGGAAACAATGGTCAAGGGAATGAAACTCAAGCATTGTTCTCTATGTTCACTGAGTCCTACAATGCATTTGGGGCCAAAAACTTAATCCACACAAGTGTCATACAAGATGATTTGGAACAAATAGATGCTGATGACCTTCAGGATATGGATTTTAAGTGGCAAGCTGCAATGGGGCCAAAAACTTAATCCAACAACAACAATCCCAACTTCAACAACTATCAACAGCCCCAAATGAATAATCAACAAGTTGTGTCTCAAAATCAAAACTACCAAAGAAACCAATACCCTCAAACTGCTCCAATTAACCCCAACAGAAACAATCAAAATCAACCAAGAAATCAAGGGAATGTAGCTGTTGCTACACAACATGAAGGAAATTTTGATTGGAGTGTTCATGCAGATGACATCACAAAGGCTAATGTTGCTTTAATGGCAAAGATTGAGAATGAGGCTGGAACATCATCTTCTTAGGTACACTCAACCCCTACAACTGATTTACATGAAATAATTAATGCTTTAACTTTAAAAGTACTAGAGGGTGAGTGTTTCAGAAAACAAAGCATCATTAATGGGTACGAAGCAAGTGATGTAATAAAAGAAGAGAAAATCAGAAGTTTGGAAGATGATTGTGTGAGTAGCTATAGAGCTCAGCAGAGATACATCACTGAGATAGATGGCTTGAAAAAGTTGATTATTGAAGAGAAGATGCAGAACACAAATTTACAAGTTGAGAATGACTTTCTAAAGAACTTGGTTTCCATAGGAAACATTTGTGGTATCTTGAACCAAGTAAAGGAGGAAGATAAATACAAAGCTGTTCCACCACCATTCAATAACAACTTTTTGCCCATGGTTAACAAAGAAAAGAGGGATGGATATCTTCAACAATTTAGAGATGTTTTTCAAGACAAAGAAGAATTTGTTGATCTTTACAAGAAAGTTGAAGTGAGTGAAGAGGGAGAATTTGTAATAAAAGAAGAAATGAGAGAGGACAAGTCAATAGGAGTGCAAGTCTCTGAGGATGACTTTGATTCTGATGATCTGAATATGGATGACTTAAGTGACTTAAGTGATCAGAACACAGATGAAGAAATTCAGGCTGAAGAAAGGGGCAAAAAATAGAAGAAAGCTGATTCAATTGACAAACTGCCTCAACTACCCAGATTGACTCCAAAGATGATCAAAAACAATGAAAAGATTAAAAGGGAACATGTGTCTTTTTGACATATGTGAAAGATCAAAGGTGAGCTATAATGCAGTAAGGCCACCAAGCAAGGCTGCTTTGCAAAGAATTAGTGACAATAACAAGAAAAAGGTCACTGAAACAATTGTTGGTGACAACTTCATTCCAGTTTACCAAGTTTTCTCAAGCCATGAAGTGTTTGATATTTGGTAAGTTGAAACTATGGAAGAATATGAGAAGAGGCAGTCAAGGCATAAGGGAAGCCTAGATGAAGAGCCCATGAGTATGAAGAAAATCATCTTTGTTAAGAGAAAGTCTGAAAGACAAGATATTAATATTTAAAAGTTTGTTCCTTTTTCAATTGACTTTGATGGTATGAAGACTCAGAAATCACTTGGTGTCAAACCACCTACACTAAGTGAGAGATTCACAAAGGGAAGTGATCATGAAAGATTCAAGGGAAAGGTATGGTGCAAGAAATGTGATGAATATGGTCACCACACTGATTCTAGTAATGAAAGGTTCAACTTCAAACCTTTTCATATTCCCAATGAGACACAGTTTGGCTAAAACTTTGTGCTTTATAAACAAAAGTATGATGAATACTTAGGAAAGGGAAAGGTACGTGGAAAGGAGACTATGAGTGAAAATAATCAGAAAGCTGCAGAGAAGGTTAATAAGGAAAAGAAAGTTGATGTGAAATCAAAGAAAAATATGGATGATCAAGTTAGAAGAAGCAGATCTTCCAAGAAATCAGAACCTGATGTGAAAAAGAACTTTCAACCTGTGATAATTATCCCCAAACAAGACACTAAATCAGTTAAGTCTAATGATTCTCAAGGATCACCAACTAGTGAAAAGAAAAGAAACAATGGAGTCTTTCCTAGAAAGAAACCAACTGAACTAACTGGTGCTGAAAAGTTTCTCTTGAAGTATGGTTTTGAAATCAAGGATTTCTTTGGAAACCTAATGTTGAAACTAAGGAGGAGAAGATTGTTGATATGAGAGATTATTCAAGCAAGAAGGACTATGTTGTTCAAGAATGTGACAGTGCAGTGGTTGATTGCCAAAGCATAATTTCATTTGTGAAAACTCCAAGAGAATGAGGATATGAAACAGATAATTCAGATAACATTGAAGTTACCCATGAAGATCCTGAACCCATAACACTCACACCCAATGCTGCTACTGAAAATGAATATGATGATTTGCAAGTTGAGATAGCTTGCACTTCATCATCTTACTAATCACTCTCTTTGTAATGTGCAGGAACAGTCCACTCCACTGAATGAAGTATGGTATATGGATAGTGGATGTTCTAGGCACACGACTTGTGACAAGAGGTCACTTGTTAACTATGAAGAGAAGTTTCAGGGTCTAGTGGCATTTGACAGTGATGAGAATGGAGGTAAAATTGTTGGAAAGGGTATCTGTCACACCCTCAAAATCCACTAACGGAGTTTTACCGTCAGAGGGTGTGAACTAATAGGATCGGAATCATTAGTTATAATCAAACACCATGTTTAAAGTTTTCAAACCAACAAAACATTAAGTCTTAAATAAATGCGGAAGCGTAAATTGTAAACCAAAAAGTTTACACCACACAGGACAACTTAAAAACCCAAGTTATCAAGACAATAATTAAAAGGAGTTTCTAAAGCAATGGTGTTTAGCAAATGCATGTTCCTATACCGTGCGCCCGCCTCGGCTACCTGAGAATAACATACTAAAAGTGTCAACACAGGGTTGGTGAGTTCACAAGTTTATATAAATAAAGTGTTTGCGTTTGGGTTTACGTTTTGCGTTTTGCGTTACCAGATAGTGTTAAGTCAATTATATATCAATAGGTAGTTAACCTATCAAGCATGTATTACTAAGTGTTCGACACCGAAGCTGACTGTTTATCAATTGCCTTGCCACCATGTCAACCACGACCATGGTAATGTGTTAGCCAAGATTACACCTACTCGACCTACAGTCGATTTTAGATTTGGGTGGGGTTTGTCAAACCCTGTAGTACTACTCAACAGTGACTCGCTATTATACAAATATTAACCGGTTCGATTTTATGAAGGACTTTGGTTGGTTTGTTTGCCACTTAGCCTTACAAGTGATATATAAAAACTAACAAAATCTACAGCGTTGGAGTATGTTATCTCCCCCAAATAAAAGCGTTTAAAAAGAGTAAAAAGGGGACGTGAAACTCACTGTTTGCGAAGATAAGCAAAAAGATCCGAAAAAGGTGTGCGTCACAGAAAATCCTCACTAGTGTTCTAAAAACAAAAACGATATTTTCTAAGTATTGAACTACGAGTGAGTCCCTAGACTCAACACATACAACTTATGCATGAGATGCATTTCGTGTTTTGTTTGTGAAATAAGTGTGACTCGACAAACACGTTGGTGATACGTTACATGTGTGAACAACTACTTAAGTGTCAAGTATTAACATTGCACATTACTAGCAATTATCCCCCACAAGGGCAATTTAGTCAAAACATAGCAAACATCGATCGGTTATACACTTTTCATGTTAATCCAAGTAGTTCAGCAGCTAAATTGTCCAGGCAGATTTTCACTCAACAATATTACTCTATTCAATAAATCCTAACATGTTAAATAAATCACCAAAAATCATCACAGAAGCACACGTGAGTTAGGCTTCTAAAAATACTTTTATTATATTTTTATCATATATGGTTTTATCACAATGATAAAAAAATCACAGTAAACACGCAACAATCATTATCATGCGCAACAGAATGTTATTTCTTATTCCCGTTAAATGACAAATCAAATTAATTCAAGACCAATTGGGTTAGATTCCTAACTCAAAATATTAACTTCCAGAAGTGGAACCAACCCAATTGGTCTTTTCGTTTATGAGATATCTTAGTTGAAAAACAGCTTACCAGCAGGCTTCACGAATCAGACTTGCACAATAGATTTGTAAAATAATAAAAACTAACTTTTAGACGTCCAAAAATTACAAATTTGGACTCTTTAAAAACTAGACTCGACCTGCTACATCATAGAATCAAAAATCACTTCAGAACATGTAATTAATATCGAGTTATAGTCATTTAAACACGAATTCAATAATCTGTCCAGCATCAGTTTTCATCAAAACTCAACATATCATTAACCTATGAACTATAACTCATACATACAACCCGCTAGATGCATAATTCACCAACCATGCATCTCAATTTCACTTTACTCACAAAATTAGGGTTTTACTTCAAAGTTCAATTTCAAGAAACATGTAATTAACAATCAATAACAACATAACTAGTTATCAATTCACTAGCAATCATCAACAAACACATAATTAAACCCTAACTCATCTTAAATCATCACTTTCAAGATTTAGGGTTTTGATTAACATGCTCAATATCATAATTAAATCATTAGAATAGCTAGAGGGGATGTTAATTACCTATCTTGCACCTTGAATCCTTCAAAACAAGCTTGAAAAAGAGATTGTATGTGTGTGTGTTGTGGGTTACGGCTGCCAAGAGAGGGAGGGGGGAAGAGAAGATCGTATATGGGAGGGAGGGGAGTTAGGGTTGTGTAATAATCTGATTAATATTATTAATTTGTTACACCTAGCCCCCTTAACTTATAGTAAATCAATTTCTAGTATAAAGCAATAGACTTTTGCTTCTTAAATTTTTGTGTTCTATATATAAATATCAAGTAACACATAGATTAACACATAATTATCAAATACTTATTGTTTTGATATTTGTCGTTTGTTAACAAACGGTTTGAGTCGACTCGTGTGTGTTTCGGTGAAATTCCGAAAGACTACTTGTGTAGTGATTGTCAAGCATCATCTAAACCCTAGTTTAAATGTAATGTGATATGCGTTACAGTTCGTGTGATATTAAGTTTGAATTAACGGAGTTCGGATTAACGGAGTTAACCTGAAATTGACGAGTGTCACATTGACAAATGGTAAAGTCACATTTGACAATGTCTTCTATGTGGAAGGTCTACAATATAACTTTTTGAGCATATCCCAGATGTGTGATAAGGGTTATAAAGTTGGTTTTGATGACTCACATTGTTTCATCTTAAGACGTGAATATGTTATCCCACCTGATATGATCATGATGATGGCCCCAAGGAATGGCAATTTATGTGAACTTAACATGAAGGATGCTGTTTCAAGGGGTGGTACATGTTTTGTTTCTAAAGCCACTGAAAATGAGTCAAAATTATGGCATAGAAAGTTGTGTCATGTCAATCTCAAGAATATGAACAAACTAGTCAAAGATGAGCATGTCATTGGTTTACCTACTAGAGAGTTCAAGTTGGATGAAAAATGTATTTCATGTCAAAAGGGAAAGCAGCACAAGTCTTCTCACAAGACAAAACTCATCAACTCAATTGATCAAGTGCTTGAAATGCTTCAGATGGATCTCTTTGGTCCTGTGAGTGTACCAAGCATTGGGAAGAAAAGATACTGTCTTGTGATCACTGGTGATTTCTCAAGATATACTTAGGTTTATTTCCTAAGTACAAAGGATGAGGCTGCTGAGTTACTTATGAATTGTGTAACAAGGATTGAGAATCAACTGGATAAAAGGGTTAAAGTGATGAGAAGTGACAATGGTACTGAGTTCAAAAATGGAGTTATTGAAGAATTTTGCAACAACAAGGGAATACTTCAACAATTCTCAGCTCCTAGAACTCCTGAACAGAATGGTGTTGCAGAGAGGAGAAACAGAACACTCATTGAAGCTGCAAGAACCATGCTAGCTGATGCTTATCTGCCTGTCACTTTTTGGGCAGAAGCTATTAACACAGCCTACTATGTTCAGAACAGGGTACTTTTTAACAAAAGTCACAACAAAACTCCCTATGAAATCCTCTTCAATAGAAAGCCCTACATCAAGTTTGTCAAGCCTTTTGGATGCAAATGTTCTTTGTTGAACACTAAGGACTACTTGAACAAGTTTCAAGCAAAATCCTTAGACTGTTTCTTTGTTGGCTACTCTACACACTCAAAGGCCTACATAGTATATGTGAAAGATCACTTGAGTGTGATTGAATCATCTGATGTAGTCTTCAATGAAAATCAATTCAACACAGTTGATGGTGCAGCCTGGCTGTTTGACTTAGAGAAATTGATCAAATCCTTCAAGATCTACCCTGAATATTTTGATGAATCATTTTACAAAACTAGTGTGATTGAAGAGTCAAATCAGAAGACATTGGTTTTGGAAAAGTTGTGGAAAAAGGTTGCAAGTAAAGAAAGTGAATATACATTCATAAAGGATCCCTCAAGTGCAGATGTTGAGCAAGTTCAAGACAATGATCAAGAGAACAATCAAAGTCCAGAACAAGATCAAGCAGAAAATAATCAAAACAATCAAGAAGTGCAATATGATCAAGTTCAAAATGGGGAAGATCCAAGCAACCAAACTGGTGAAGAAGGAACTGCAATAGGAGAAAGGTTTCAAGATTTATTTGACAGATTGAATTTAGGAAACAATGGTGCATCTACCTCGAGACAGAGCAATGAGGAAGCACCTGAAGTTGATAATGCAATAACTGATTTGGTCATTGAAGAACCAGATCTCAATGAATCAAATCTTGACACTACTGTGTCTACAGATATGATAGTTCAAACCCCTTGTGTTGAAAAGAATCATCCTTTTGAAAACATAATTGGAAATGTATATGAAAGAGTTACAAGAAGTCACTCTGAATCTGCAAACATTTGTTTGTACTCCTGCTTTCTATCCCAAATAGAACCAAAGAACATTGTTCAAGCACTAAAGGACAATAGTTGGGTAGAAGCAATGCAAGAGGAGTTTGCTCAATTCAGAGATCTACAGGTTTGAGAGTTAGTAGACAGGCCAAGAAACAGATATGCAATTGGAACCAAATGAGTTTTTAGGAATAAAAGGGATGGAAGGGGAATTGTGATTAAGAAAAAAGCTAGACTTGTAGCTTTGGGATGCCCTACAAGAAGAAGGGATTGACTTTGAGGAAGTCTTTGCACCAGTTGCAAGACTTGAAGCAATGAGAATTTTCTTAGCTTATGCTACCTCAAAGAATATAAGGGTATTCCAACTTGATGTCAAATCTGCATTCCTAAATGGAAAGATAGAAGACGAGGTGTATGTTTTTCAACCACCAGGTTTTGAGGATCCTATTTATCTTAACAGGGTGTATAAGCTAAACAAAGCCCTGTATGGACTTCATCAGGCTCCTAGAGCTTGGTATGATGAACTGTCAAATCACCTAGTTGAAAATGGTTTCCAAAGGGGAGCTATTGACAAGACCCTCTTTTACAAGAAGAAAGGAATAGATTTACTCTTGTTTCAAGTCTATGTGGATGACATTATGTTTGGGTCAACCAATGAACAGATGTGTATGGAGTTTGAAAAGGTAAGGAAGTCCAAGTACAATATGAGCTCAATGGGAGAAATGAACTTCTTCCTTGGATTGCAAGTTCAGCAGAAGGCTGATAGGATTTTCATCTACCAGTCTAAGTATGTGCAGGACATGTTAGACAAATTCAAGTGTAATGATCTTAAGACAGCTTCAACTCCTATGGATACAAAAGAAAAGATGGTAGCTGATGAAAAGGGGGAGCCAGTGGATGAACATGAATACAGAGCAAAAATTGGATCACTGATGTATCTGACTGCTTCAAGGCCTGATATCATGTTTGATGTGTGTGTCTGTGCTAGATTTCAGTCAAGCCCTAAGGTCTCTCACATGAATGCAGTCAAGAGGATCTTTAGATATTTGAAGGGAAGACCTGATTTGGGAATTTGGTATCCAAAGAACCAGTCATTTGATCTAATTGCCTACACAGATAGTGACTATGATGGCTGCAATATGAGCAGGAAGTCCACTTCAGGATGGTGCCAATTTTTGGGTGATAGATTGGTGTTATGGCAATGCAAGAAGCAGACCACATTGTCAATCTCTACTGCAAAAGCTGAATACATTGCTGCATCTGCATGCTGTGCACAAGTTTTCTAGATTCAGAACCAAATGCTGGACTATGGTTTGAATTTTCTAAACACCCCTATTTACATTGATAATACTGCTGCATCTTTTATTGTTAAGAATCCTGTGCAACATTCCAAGACTAAGCACATTGAAATCAGACATCACTTCATAAGGGACTGTAGTGAAAAAGGTTTAACTGAAGTAAAAAGAGTTGATACAAGTGATAATTTGGCTGAACTATTCACAAAACCACTTGATAGAACCATGTTTAACTTTCTTCTGAAAGCCCTGGGAATTATCAACTCTAATGAAGTCTGATTCATGATGTGTGCTTGTTGATCAAACTGACTATTTTTTCAAAGTCTTAGTGAATGCTGTTTGTGTGTATGTGTTTGAATATGATACTTTTGATGTTAACTGATATGTGCTTGATTGACTATCTGTGCAAATTTAGGTATCCATGATGCCTATGCTTGTTTATCAGTTGATATGTGTGTGATGTCATGATAAGTGATTTTGAAGTGAAATACTTGATTATGCATGCTTATCTGATATCTTTATTAAATGTTTGATTATGTGTGTTATCTGATCAGATGATGTTATTAGGATAGGATAGACTATGCATCTCAGTAATGTCTGCTTGTTTTGATAATGTCATTTATGGTTAAGATTTGAATGTGTTTTGCTTGTCTTTGTGTCAAAATGTGTTTTTGAATCAAGATGTTATGCTCAATTGAAACTGCTAAGAAAACTTTTGATCAAAATAATTTTTGAAATCACAGAGCAAGTTGTTAATGGTGTTGAGATATGATAATATTATTCAGTTCAAGCTTTAAAGAAGCTTAAAAGGATTTTCAATGGAAAGTCTCAAAAGAATTACTTTTGCTGAAAATTATGTCATTTGCCCAAGTATGAGGAGCATATACTTGTATATGTTTGGTCCTATCATCTACTTGTAGATTTGAAAGGATAGCCATTAGTTCAAAGACTGAAAGCATTTGGGGCAATTGTAATTAATTCTTTCACTTTAAATTATGCCATAGACTCTAAGCCAAAAGGACATGTATTTATTTATAAGTTTGGTCCTGCTGACTACCTGTAGACAGACAGGATAGCCATTAACCTGGAAGCTAATAGTACTTGGGGTGATTGAATCTGTTAAAGTGGGAAATGATAGTACATTGACTACTTAGCTAATCATATGAATTTAATAGGCTAAAAAAGGCACTTAGTACAGTCATTAACATGTATGGTTGCTTTCCCATGATGTGTAAAATCTTAGGTGATATAAACATAAAGAAACTGCTAAGCTTTATGTGGAGTTACATTGTTGTCTTTGCATGTTCCAAGATAAATCTTTCCGAATGATAGGCAAAAAAGTGATTATCCAGTCACACACGAGCCCGTTGGTATTTGGTCCCCAAAATGATGTATTTAAATGAAAATAACAAACAAATGCTGAGCAAAAAGTAAATTATAAACCACACAATGTTGTTATATGCTCATAGTTAAAAAAAAAAACATAAGTTCTGTCATTAAAAAGTTTTTAACCAAAACCAGGGGGTCAAAATCAAATCGGGGTGATATGGAGAAATCCAAATAAGCCTTGAGAATAGATATGGAGCATCAAAAAACAATATGTGTTATCCATTATGCATCCTAATTGAACATTAATCATATCACCAAGGAAATGACATTCATGCTAAGTCTAGACCTACTGTTAACCTGTCTATACTATCACAATAATGCCTCAAATGAAGTATTGAGAAAGTTACTTAGTCAATATGATCCCATATTTGAGATCTTTTCATAAAGTTAAAGAAACTGTTTTGATAGGAAACATGACTGAAATTTGTTCTCTAAATGCACTATTTGCTCTTAAACAATGATCTTTAATGAAAAATATGGTTGATATTTGATTTATATCAAAAAGTGTTGCATTTTACCTTCAAAAAGGTTGAATATGTATTTTCGGGTAAGGTTTGATTTTTATTACCTTTCCGAGAAGACTTAGATGTTTTTGTCTAAGTTTATCCATATCAAGCATACTTTGAATTTTTTATACTTTTCGGGGAGAGTTTACTATTTTATCTGAAATTTAACCTTCCGAGCAGGCTTGATATTTGATTATGTCTGAATGTGTTTACTAGCAAGCTTTTATATAGTTAAAACTTTCTAGCATACTTAGTGTTTTGATTGAAAGTATAACTGCTTCTAGCAAGCTATTTGATATAATGTGTTTTCTAGCAAGCTTTAACAAGTTCAAGTTTTTCTAGCACACTCAATTGTTTTTGACTTGTTTCTAGCAAGCTTTGCATCTTGAATGCCGAGTATGATAATTCTAGCACGCTTTTATTTAGTGTGTATTGCCTAGCAGACCTTACCAATTTGCTTAGAAATACAACTGTTTACTAGCAAGCTATTTGATATGTTACTATTCACTAGCAAGCTTTGTGATCTAAAAACTTTCTAAAAACTTAACTGTTTCACTAGCAAGCTCTTGTATGGCATGTCATACTTGAGAACTAATATGGCACTCTGTCATATTACTTGTATTTTTTGGATGTGTGAATGCATTTAACCGGGTGAACCCCTTTACCCAAAAAACTTAACTGTTTCATAGGTTGTTAGTCAGTCGAGCAAGCTTTGTGAATGAATGTTACTTCGAGCAAGCTTTAATGTTTTTAAACTATCTAGCACACTTATGTGATTGACTGTTTGAATTTATTCTAGCAAGGTTTGTGACTTTAAGTATTCTTGAATTTGTCTCATTATGATCAAACAAATTTAAATTCTAGCACACTTAATGATTATGTGAATTTGAATATGTTTCTTTGAAATTACAAGTGTTTTTGGGTAAACCTTGTTTCCCCGGCACACTTTATGTTTCGAGCACACTTTGAAATTCTCAATTGTTCTCTTAACATACTTGGTAATTATTCAAATTTTTACTACGAGTACACTTTGTGACTAAAACTCAACTCTAGCATAGTTTGCTTGTTGAACAGTGCCTCGGGCACACTATGTGTAACAATTTACTTGACTGATTATTCGCTAACTGTTTATACATTTTAGGGTAAGTTTTGAGTTTGTCAGACTTTCGAGCAAGGTTGACAATTAGGAATATGCTAAGATATTATTTGGGATTCTTAATTGATTCCTAGCAAGGTTGCCTATTTGATGGTATATACTTGATTATTAGTCTTGTGATTTATTTCCCGAGCAATCTTGTATTTCGAGTAAGCTTCCTTCACTTTACTTAGATTTATTTCTAACATTTCTATAATCTGAACTCTGAAATGAGTAAGCTTTGTGAAAGTGGAATATACCTAGAAAGCTTTGTAAAAACTGAAATTTTTGAGCAAGGTTTGCTAAATGAACTTTATCAAGTAAGGTTTTAAGTGTTAATATTTTTAATGGATAATGTTACTGTATGACAGCTATTAACTCACTAAACGACAAAAACATTTACAACCCACTTTCAAAAAGGTATAAGGTTTTAAGTGTTAATATTTTTCACACTTCATTTCTCTCTCTCTCCTTCTACATTCCCTCTCATTTCAGAAAGACAAACTGACTTATCGCATTCATTAATAATCCTAACCCTAATTTGTCAGCCCTCACAATCCGACTCGGTGCCATCAATTAAGTGTTTTCCGACCATGATTAGGTGATAATGGGCTTTGATTATTCATGATTACTAACTCTTTGTTTTGTGTGTAGGTTATACACTTGTCGAAGATCAGGTTCTTAATGAAATTTATTTATTCTTCTTCAAAATTATAACTTGAAATTACTTAAAGCTGTGAACTTTAGGACTAATTTCTGCTTTGAATATGTTGCTTGTGTGTTCAGATATGGCTAATCAAGACAATTCAAGATACCCGTTTGAACACAAGCACAATATGTGTGCCTTGTTGCATATTAGGCCTGATAATGAGGATGTTGCCTTGATGATTAGATGGATCCAACCATCGAATATAAGTTTCGCTTTAACAGAGTGTTCGGTGATATACATGAATCACTTGCTTGATTTTTGGCGGTCAGCGAGGCTTTATGACCATGTTAATGGAAGAAGGATAGACGCCACAGTTGCTAACCATGAGATACGTATAACATAAGGGGTGATAAAAAGATATTTGAAGTTAAATGATGATAATCCCAACCCTATTCACCTCAAAACAGAACATCTACTCAAAGTGTTTGTTCAAACAATGGGTTATCAGGGGACGGTGAACGAAGGTCAATTCCAAAAGGGAATGTTCCCCATCTTATACAGATTCTTGATACACCACATTATTTAGGGCTTTGCCCCTAGAAAAGGCTCATGGACTCTGATGAGTCGGGATCTGGCCAACGCCACAGTTGCTGATATGTTCAATCAACCATTCAACTTTTCCAAAATGATCTTTGATGGACCGGTGAGCAACTTGAAGAAAACAAACAATAAGAAATTTTTGGCTTATCCCAGGTTTCTACATATTATTTTCAATCAAGAGTTGGAAGGATTGCCCACTGTTGGTACAACACTTGTGCTGCAAGATCCAAACACCCACGGATTGAAAATCCAGGCAGCACAAGCAGGTTCAATACTGAGGAAGTATTTGAAATTGTACCTTGGCTATTAATTGAAGATTTTAAGGTTGTTCCTATTCTTGAGTTAATTTCAAAGGAGGATGCATAGGATGGTGAGAGTGAGGATGAAAACGATGATTCGGGTGATGATGACGGTAATGAAGGAGGAGGTGAAGCTAATTTTAATGATACAGTACAACCTCAAGGGGAGTTCCAACCTATATCAACCACACCCATAGCCACACCACCACAAACACCACCATACCCACCATCACCAAATGACCAAACAACCCAATCCCCATCTATTCAAACACCACCCACCTTAACCCAAAGGCCACCTGAAAACTTAAACCAAACTCCACCCCAGACCCAAACCACAAATCCTTTACCATAACCATTTCCTACCACACCACCTACTACCCCAACCCATATTTCCAATCTTTGCCAAAGTAATTTCGATTTGATAATAGAAGCTGTGGGGTTGAGGAAAGAAAATGATGAGTTAAGGCAGGAGAATGAGGTATTGAAAGATTAGTTGGCCCAGGCACATTCTAGAATTCAAACCCTGGAGCAGGAGATTGAGAATACCTTAGCTGCCCAAAAACAAGGGGAGAATATTACACATGATAAGGCAACTGGAGCAGACAAGGAAGTAAATGAGGAGAATGAGGAAACAGGAGTTAAAACTGTTGATATTGATGGTTTGGCATGTATCTTGAATGCTTATGATGAAAGTAATGATGAGGACAATGATGCAAGAATGATATTAGATGAAGACTATGAAGCTGATAAATATGGGGGTGAAGAGCAAAATTAATATGTGATTGATGAAGTTTTGAATATTGTTGAAAGAGATGAGGATGATGTGTTGAGAAAGGAGAAGGGTGTTGAGGAAGATGTGGAAAATTTGATTGATGATAATTTAGCAACTACTGATGTTGCTACTGACATACCAACTGATATTGTAACAGATGCTCTGACTGCAACTGATGTGCAGACTGATGTTGTGATAGATGAAGGTGCTGCTACTGAGGACTGGTATTAACAGAACAAGAAACAGATCAAATAAGTTCCAAGAGGGTAGAGCAGGATGCTGAAATGAATGATTTGGATAAAGACATTAATGACTTTCCACCTGAAATAGAGGAGAAATTGGAAAGAAGAATGGACAAAGGGAAAGCTATTGCTGAAAGTAGTGATAATGAGGAGAATGAGTCTGACAAGGCAAGTAATGATGAAGAGGAGGAAGATGAAAGCACTACTGCTGCTAGGAGACTTGAGAAAGTTTTAAAAGAGACAAGGGAGAGGAAGCATATTGCCAAACCCTATCAGCAGAAGAGTTGGCAGAGCAGGATAACCTACTTGATCAAGCCAATATTGTCAAAGTATTTACTGAAGAAGAGGTTGATGATCAAGTGGTGATTGAGACTTTAATCAATTTGAAAAAGGCCGAAGAAGTGGATAATTCATTGGCTATAGTGGTGAGCATGTTTAGTCAATCCAAAGAGCAAACTGAAAAAGAACCTCAAAAGAAACCTGAAAAGGAATCTAAGAGGCATACTAGTGAAACAATTTATGAAATGAAAGAAAGGCTCTCAAAGTTACATGAACAGTTTGAAGAAAAGGCCAATAGATTTGCAAAGATGTACATGAGAAAGAGAAAAGCTAGTGAACAAGCTGAGAAAGAAAGATCTGCAAAAAAGGGGAAAGTGGGATGAAAAGAACCAATATTTTGTTGAAACACCTGATGATCAAGAAAGCCCTTTAAGGCCAGTTCCTATTCAAACATTGAGGCCAGAAGATGTAGCTGAAGGTGTTCCAAATGTTCCAGCTGCAGATGTTCCAAAAACTGATTATGAGAAAATTGATGCAGTGAATGAATCAACTGAGAAAGAAGATTCAACTGAAGATGAAAGTGATGATAATGATCAGGGAAATACAGCTAAAAAAGTTGATGTCTTGTCCCCTCAAGTAGAAATGACAGAAGACCAAATGGCAAACATACAACAAAGCTTGAATGAGGCTAAAAAGAGAATTCTTTGGTGATAAAGCTGACGAGCCATGCTTTTAAATTTAAAGATCTTGCCTCTCTAACTGATGAAGAATTACAAAGAAAATTAGACAGAGAGAGGGATATTATCAAGAAACAGATGCAAAAGAAAAACAGGGACATTCAAAAATTCAGAGAATATTTGAGACACCATGGTTTCTCTGAAAAAGATTTGACTCATTTTAAATTTGAGAATCTAAGAGAAGCATATCTTGCAACAAAAGAAGATGTTGAGAGAAAAGAAAAAGAAAGATTTGCAAAAGAAGTAGCTCATACTGAAAGGATTGAAGCTTTGAGAAAGAAATATGCTGGTAAGTGTGGATATTTGATGGATAGGGGTATGGCACCAGAAATGGTGAACAACTTGTCCAAAGCTGCTGTTGAATCTCATTATAACAGGCTCAAAAAGAAAGATAAGTCAAAAATAGATCAACCTGAGCCATCTGCTAAACAAGCAAAGGAAGTTCAACCTGAATCTGAACCCCCTCTCAAGAAAAGGAGGATCATGACATTGAGAGAGAAACAAAAAGCTGAGAATGAATCTAAAAGAGCTGAAACACAAGATACCTCTATCCCAGTGGAAATAAAGGAAGAACAAGTGGATGAACCCACAGATCCATGGGAGAATGATGAAATGATTCAAATTTTGAGAGATGTGATGGTGAAGCAAAATGGGATGAATGAAAAATTGTTTGATAATTTGGGTAAAGCACAACTCAAGCAACTATTCTATGAACAAAAAGCAGAATGGGAGAAAGTGTTGTTAGAGGGTGTGAACCCAAAAAGTTTTGTGGGAGGAAGGTTTGTACCTGCTGGACAACTTCATGAAGAAAAGATAATGGAAATGATTGGAAAGTTGTTCAGAGAGGGTGGAGAAAACCTCGTTGAGTTGATAAATTTTCCTGCTGAGAGGATTGTTGCAATGTACAAGAAAACATTTGGAGTCATGGGGCCTACAAAACCTATGAAGTCAAATACAACTAGGCCCTCTGCTTCAAGAAGATACACCTCAACAAGCAGGGGTGAGTCAAGTAGATCTGGAATCCAAAGAGAAACAAGACCATAATCAGATGTGGATCTACCCATGATACTCTATTATGACTTAGTCTCTCAATCCTCGAAAGTAATTATGCAGAGCAGACAATTGAGAGAAATCTTCAAAGATGATTTTGCTGAATACACAAGAGAGCAGTTGGAGAAAATGGCCAGTCTTGAATTGTATGACTATCATGATACCAGAAAGTTGGCCGGGAGACAGCAGAATGAGTTGTCAAAATACCTGAAAGGTGAAGCTGAAAAGGGATTTCCTCTACTGAATCAAAAGAAGAAATGGGAATTGACCAAGCATGAGAGGACCAGAAGATTGACACGCATGAGGAAGATAAGGGATGCAGAATATGATTTATCTTTCAAAAGTCAGGAACAACAATCCCTTGTCCAACATGAACACTTATATCAGCATGAGAAGGCGCATGATAAGACCCAATTATGAGGTGCAGAAAAATGGTAGAATCACTCAAGTAGACTACAACAGCAGAGAAGACCACTACATTCTTCGCAACTCAGATGGACTGATATTGGGGATCATCAAGAATGACGAAGACCTGACCTTCTTGCATAGGGAAGATCTGAGGGATATTGTAGAGTTGACAATTCCAGAGAATCACCCTCACTATCAGATTCTTTCTATTTTCAGCAAAGGGCAGGATCGGTACTAGTTGGAAGAAGACAAGCAGCCCTCAATGCACGAAGAAGATGATTCTTAGAATAGGGTTTGCTTTGTAATGTCCAATGGACAAAATTTTCAACTTCGTAATCATTTGACTTTGTATGTAATATGTAATTTGATTTTGATTTGATCTGTATTTTGACTAAGTGTAAGTAACCTTAGATGTGTTTTGGGACAGCTGAGGTGTTCCAATATAGGGGGAGGTTGTTGAGTCAAAGATTTAACTTGAAATGACTTAAGGAAGTATAAGAAAGATTGGAATCTTCTCAACCTCCTCAGAAATCTCTAAGTATAGAAACCGAGCACACTTGGACACCCGAGCAGGGTTTTACTTGTCCCAGCAAGGTATTTTGCCTATCGAGCAATGTTATCTTCTTGAAGTCTTCTTAAGTGTTAATCCGAGCAGGGTTCACTTCATC
This sequence comes from Bidens hawaiensis, assembly GCF_021521415.1. Classification (NCBI taxonomy): domain Eukaryota; kingdom Viridiplantae; phylum Streptophyta; class Magnoliopsida; order Asterales; family Asteraceae; genus Bidens; species Bidens hawaiensis. Next base: position 130,062 of record NW_027493400.1, on the reverse strand, counting down.
TAGCAAAGGTGTTCTTCTAGCCGAGCACATTTTGTTACTAGCAAACCCTTGGCTAAACCAAGCTTCTGAAGCCAAGTATTTGAAAGATCTAGCAAGGTTTGATCAATAAACAGTAGTCCGAGCATGCTTGTTGAAACGATCAAGAAATATTCTAAGTACTTTCTCTAGCAAGGTTCAACCCCGAGAAAGCTACAGTACTACCGGCAGAGTCCAAACAGTGTTACCAGCACACTATGGTTTGCTTAATAAGTTATCTTCTAACAAAGGGTTGAAGGGACTCATGAAGAACAGTTTGCTCGTAGGACCATATCGAGCAAAGTTTGCTATGGTCAAGAAGATTGAAGTCTGATAGGTGAGTATTTTCTTAGGAAAATACTCTAAGTAAAGTCTACCCAGAGAACTGTTCACCAGCACACTTCAAGGTTACCAAGTCTACTCGTAAAAGACAAAAGGCACGAAGTCTACTCATAGAAGACAATTTTCACAAAGTCTACCCGGAAGACCTGTTTTTACACTTAGTATAGTTTTGAATATATAATTTGATTATGTACCAATCATTAGGGTTTCTAGAAGGAATGACAACTGTCAAGAGGTGGCAGGCCTATAATTATATATATATATATATATATATATATATATATATATATATATATATATATATATTAAGTAAAAGGGCAATGCCCTTGGTAAAATTAACATAAAAAGAAAAATAGTGATTACATACGAGTGCACCTCCCCCCCTCCTGGACATTTACCGTGTATAGGGTAGGCCACAAATGAAAACATACTACCTAGCCCGAAGGCTTACAATTTGAGACATAATGCTAACCAAACATTTGACTAAGCCTAAACTAATCAGAGAAGCATACGTATCCCCCTCCAATAAATAAGCGAAGCCCATCTTGAACCAAAACAGAGGCCCAAACCAAGAGTGTTACATATCGGCTAGAACAAACTTTGCACGGGGCCACGCCCCACAAGCCCAAACGATTTAACTTGTAGCCGCCCATAGCATGTGGAGCGAAGTCATGTCAACCATAAGCCCAACAACAATCCCATGCAAATTCTCTAGCTCAAACCAATTCCATATCCAACTCTAACTCATCCCAACTCAAACCCATACTTTGAGTCAAAATGATTTGATCAGTCAAAATGAAAATAAAAAAGCACACTGATACACTCTCTCTCTAGAATGGCGATTTTGCATAAACTCTTTCTTGTGATCGATCTTGTTTAGGGTTTGGGGTTCATTCGGATTTCTTATTGGTAGTAATCCTTGAATATAACCTTCAATCCTAAACTATGCTCGTTCTTCTCTTGCTGCCGTTCATTCTAGATTAGGGTTCCTTGGGTGTTTTCGTTTTTTTCTTGTGCATGGGCTGTGTTTGATTAGTTGTTTACTTTACAATTCCGTTTTACCTTGTGAGGATCGTTTTGGTTCTTTGTGGCTGGGTTTTTCTTTGTTTTTCCTTTCTTTGTTATGCGAGTATGGAGTCTATTGAGGGGAACATTATTGCTACTAAAATCAAGAACATTGATGGTGCACCGATCCGTGGTATTCTTAAGAAACATAATCATGAAGGTTACATTGCGGCTGAAACGAAGGTGGCTAGGGTTCCATCTTATGCTCATGATTTTGTTTCCAAGAATCATGATTTTGTTTCCATGAATAAAGATTCTGTTAACAAGTTTGTTGCTGATTCCCGAATTATTATGGATCTGAATGGTGATTTGGAGGATAATAAGATTGCAGATCCTCATGGTGATTCCGGTAAGAAAGATGGTGTGGAAAATGGTGGTTCAAAAGCTTCATATGCCGGGGCTCTCAAAACAGGAAATTCTGGAAAAAAGAAGATAAATTTTAGGTGTTTGGAGGCAGATTCTAATATTGAAGGGGTGGATGTAATTCTGCCAAAATCATCAATAAAGGAGGTCAATGAAAGGTATGAACATACATTGTATGGTTATTTTTTGGAAAAAAGACTCCCTTTTCCGGTAGTAGATTCATATGTTAAAAATACTTGGGCTAAGTTTGGTATTCAACGAAGCATGATGAATGCGGATGGATTTTTCTTTTTTAAATTTGATTCTAAGGAGGGAATGGATAGAGTTATGGAACATGGTCCTTGGTTAATTCGGTCGATGCCCCTTATCTTAAATATTTGGACCCCGTTTACTGTTTTGTGCAAATCTGAAGTTACTCGTGTCCCGGTTTGGGTTAAAATGCATCATGTTCCGTTAGCTGCTTATACGGAGGATGGGTTAAGTATGTTAGCTACTAAGGTTGGTGATCCAATTATGCTGGATTCTTATACTTCATCTATGTGTGTGGATTCTTGGGGTCGTAGTAGCTATGCTAGAGCTTTGATTGAAGTGAAAGCGGATCATGAGTTTAAAGACTCTTTAGTGGTTGGAATTCCAGCGTTGATTGGGGAGGGTGTCATCAAACAAACAGTGGAGATTGAGTATGAATGGAAACCTCCTCATTGTAGTACTTGTAAATCATTTGGCCATGCTGATAGGAAGTGTCCAAAACAAGTTAAAGAGATTGTGAAAGAGAAGAAAGTGGATGATGAGGAGGGATACCAACAAGTTAAACGAAAGCATAAATCAAAAGCTGGTGGTAGTGAGTATAAGGGTATTGAGGGTGTTCATCTCTCTAAACCTAAGCCAAAATTCGTTTACCGTGTTAAACAGATTCAGAATTCTCAGAGTAGTGATAAAAAGAAAGGGACTGAAAATTCGTTTGCACCTTTGTCAGAAATCATAGGTAATGTGGATGGTTCCAATGAAGATTTGGATGATGATATTGAGGAAGTTTTCAATGAGATCAATATTAAGGTAAATTCTGAGGGGGCAAGCACTCCCGTTTCAATGGTTCCTAATGTTTAATGCAATGTCTTGGAATGTGAGGGGTGTGAACCGCTCCCCTAAACAAAGTGAGGTTCGGCAGGTTATAGCTGAAAATAAGATTTCGTTATGTGCTATTTTAGAATCGCATGTTCAACCTTCAAATTTGAATGGGATATGTAGTAGGATGTTTCGTAATTGGAGCTGGAGTTCTAATGGAAATGTTTGTGAAAAGTACTCTCGGGTTATTGTTGGATGGGATACGAATGTGATGGATTTGATGATTCTCTCTCAATCGGATCAAGTGGTGCACACGCAAATTAGCCTTAAATCTGATCGGAAAGTAATTTTCTTTTCTTTTATTTATGCTCATAATTCGTATCTTTTGAGGCGTCATTTATGGCAAAATCTTATGATTCATAACAATTTTGTTAATAATCAGCCGTGGATTGTGATGGGAGACTTTAATACGATTATGAGTCTTGATGAGTCTACTTCTAGTTCCTCTTCGAGGGATATCTCGATGGTTGAGTTTAAGGATTGTATTCAAGAGCTGGAAATTGTAGATTTAAAATTTACTGGTCTTCAATACACTTGGAACCAAAAACCAAAGGGTGAATCGGGTCTAATGAAGAAGCTGGATAGAATAATGGGGAACCAGGTTTTCAATGATATTTTCCCGGGGTCTTATGTTGAGTTTCTGCCATATAGAATTTCGGACCACACACCAGCTATTCTTTCTATTCCATTGTCCAGGAAGTTCTGTCCGAAGCCTTTTAAGTTTTCAAATGTTCTGACTTCACATGCAGATTTTAAACAGGTGGTTAAGGATGGTTGGAACATAGAGGTAGAGGGTTATTATATGTTCTCTTTGACTAAGAAACTGAAACATTTGAAGAAACCTCTCCGTAAACTGTTATATGACAAGGGTAATCTCCATTTAAGAGTTAATAAGTTGCGGATGGAAGTGGATTCTGTTCAAAGGAGTGTTGATGCGGATCCGTTTAATCAGATTCTGCGCGAGGATCAAGCTGCGTTAGTTAGTGCGTTGAATGATGCTATTTTGGATGAGGAACGATTTCTTAAACAGAAGGCAAAGGTGGAGTGGCTTGAGTTGGGTGAGTCGAATACAGCTTATTTTCATAAAGCTGTCAAAGCTAATCAGTCTCGTAATCGGATCGATTGTATTGAAGATGAGGCGGGAAATGTTTTCCATGGGGAGGATGTTGCTAAAGTTTTAGTGAATTATTTTAAAAGCTTTCTTGGCAATATGGGAACAGTTTCTGCGTTAGATGATCAACATCTTTTTCGTACAAAACTTTCGACGACTCAAGCTAACAGTATGGTTGGGCCCGTTTCGTCTGAGGAGGTTCGTTGTGCTATGTTTGATATTGGAGATGATAAAGCCCCTGGTCCGGATGGTTATTCAGCTGGTTTTTTTAAGAATTCTTGGGATATTGTTGGTCCGTTAGTGATTTTGGCGGTGCAGGATTTCTTTATTTCGGGGAGATTGCTTAAAGAGGTTAATCATACTATTCTCTCCTTATTACCTAAGGTGGGAAATGCTCGTCTTCCGAAAGATTATAGGCCTATATCTCTTTGCAATGTGGTGTATAAATGTATTACTAAAATTATTGCAGATCGTATTAAAGGTTCTTTGGAGGATTTAGTTGATATTAATCAATCGGCCTTTATTCCTGGTAGGAGTATTTCTGATAACATTTTACTGGCCCAGGAGTTGATGCATAGCTACCACCTTGATCGTGGTACAGCCCGGTGTGCTTTCAAAGTGGATATTCAGAGAGCCTATGACACTGTTGATTGGTCGTTCTTGAAGAGGATTTTGAGTGGGTTTGGGTTTCATCCTATAATGATAAATTGGATCATGACATGTGTAACCTCGTCCTCTTTCTCAGTTTCGGTGAATGGCATTCCTCATGGCTTCTTCGTGGGAAAACGTGGGTTGCGGCAAGGGGACCCGTTATCCCCTTACTTATTTACTCTAGTTATGGAGGTTCTCACTCTTATTTTGAAGCGTAGGGTTCGAGATTCGGAGGGTTTTATTTATCACCCGAAATGTGAAGACTTGGATATTGTTAACTTATGTTTTGCAGATGATCTCTTCATCTTTCTCCATGCAGATCCAGTGTCAGTTCAAGTTATTATGGGAGGCTTGGAGGAATTTAAGGAAGTGTCGGGTTTGGCTCCTAGTTTACCAAAGAGTACTGCTTTTTTCTGTAATACTCTGAACCATGTCAAACTAGATATTCTTAATATTTCTCCTTTTGCTGAAGGTAATTTACCCGTTAAATATCTTGGTGTTCCGTTGGTTTCAAAAAGTCTTTATTACAAGGATTGCCGGATTTTGGTGGATCGTGTTCGAGGAAGGTTAGCTGATTGGAAAAATAAAAGTTTGTCTTTTGCGGGTAGGCTTCAATTAATTAAATCAGTTATTTCTTCTATGCATATTTACTGGGGTATGATGTTTTTACTTCCGGCAAAATTAATTACTGAAATTGAAAAACTCATGAGAAGATTCCTTTGGTCTAATGGGGATTGTTGCCGGGGAAAAGCTAAAGTGGCTTGGGAGGCTGTGTGCCTTCCTAAATCTGAAGGTGGTCTTGGTATTCGAAGGTTGTCCGAGTTTAATGTTGCGCTTTTGTCTGTTCATATATGGAAATTGCTTAGTAATAAGGAATCTCTTTGGGTCAGATGGATTCATACATATAAACTGCGGGGTGTTAGCTTCTGGGCTGTACAAAAGCGGGGTAATATGTCTTGCACTTGGAGAAACCTCTTACAGATTCGGCAAATGGTGAGACAATTTTTCTGGTTTCGTATAGGGAACGGTGACTCTACTTCTGTCTGGTATGATAATTGGTGTACTATACGTCCTCTTATTGATATGGTTTCTACTAGATCAATTCATCGGGAGGGTTTTTCGTTATCTGACAGAGTTTCAAATCTAGTTGAGGAGGGTATTTGGAGGTGGCCGGTTGAATGGAATTCTATTCTTCATTCTGTGCAGTTTCCTTCAATTCAAAATCAAAAAGATGATGAAGTTTGGATTAAAGATTTGAATGGAAAGCTTGTTCAGTTTTCTGTTAAGGATATTTGGCATGCTATTCGATCTAAGGATCGTAAGGTCACTTGGGTTAATGTTGTATGGTATCCTAACTGTATTCCTAAGCACACTTTTTTATTGTGGCTGATCATTAAGAATCGTTTAAAAACTCAGGATAAGGTAAGATATTGGGAGAACCGAACTGATGTCAGCCAGGTATGTCCGTTGTGTGATGTTCAACCTGATTCTCATGGTCATTTATTCTTTCGTTGCTCGTTTTCGCTCAAAGTCTGGAAAGGTGTATGTGAGTTTGCTAAGATTGAATCCTATTCTGATGTGTGGGGGGATATCTTGGTGAAATACGAGTCTTTTGCTTCTAGTAAATCGGCGGATGTGGTTACTGCTAAACTTGTTTTAGCAGCGAGTTGCTACCTGATTTGGCAGGAAAGGAATTTAAGACTATTCAAAAATCAAAGGAGGGATTGCAGTCAGATCATTGATGCGGTAGTGGGCATTGTCAGATTAAAACTTCTCTCGAGTCGGTTTCGTTCAAGCTCAAGGAAGTGGATGGAAGTTTGGAAGCTGCCTAATGCTACTTTAGAAGTCTAATGTTTTTTTGTTTTCTTGTAGTTTTATGGGCTGTGTTTAGTGGGTTTTTTTAGCTAGCGAGTGGTATGCCTCTCGGCTAGTTTGTGGTTGTGTTTTTTGTTGCCGTTTTGATACTCTGTCATTACGCCAGTTTTTATTTTTAATTTATAGCCTGGGTATAAACCCTTTTACCAAAAAAAAAAAAACCCATACTTTGCATCAACCATTCCCGTCCAGGCCCAAAACTCCAGTCCAAAACCATTCGACTAGGAGAAAAATAGGCCCAGCAGGACTTCAATCATAATTTACTTAAAATAAAAATAAATCATCCCACCATTTGTTCATAACAACCATGATCTCTATCCCAAAATTAAAGCAAACAAATAAGGAAATTCCAATCATTGCTATAATTAGGGGATAAGAAACTAGAATCAAATCCGAACCGCTCCATACTACCCAGATCCATTAATACAACCCGGATCCAATCAAACCAATTGATCAAACCCCACATACAGAAACAAGAATCCAGGTTAAGCAAAACAAAACCCGAACTCTTATATCATACTCAAACAACATCATTTGATCAAGAACATCATGATCACAATGAAAAAACCTCAACATGAACATCAAGAAAAAATCCAGGATAACATAGGACAACCACCAATAGACGAATGCCGAACCATGATGGAATTCGATCAATTAAACAATGATCTTCAGTCTAGTTAAACAGGACTAATGATGATCACACCATAAAGCACATTCCCAAGTAAATCAAACTAATATGCAAACAAGAACCCAAAGCAATCAAGTTCCACCAGAAACAATGTAAGAGGTTGTGAGGCTAAAGGTGTGGATGGTGGAGTTGGTATCGGTTGGTTCTCCCCCTGATCAAGTACATCAACTGCCATGGCTCCTCCAGCCCCTCCTTCATTTCCATCATCATCATTGTCTCCATCATCAGAATCATCATCATCACCTTCTCCAACATCATCCCCTTCTTCCTCCTCTGAGCTCAACTCAGGTACTGGCATAATCTCCAAGTCATGGTTCAATAACCATGGCAAAATCTCAAATGGGATGTTTGGATTAAATCTGTTTGCTCTTCCCGGATTTACAATTCTTTTAAATGTGTTGGGATTCTGCAGCAAATGAGTAATGCCAATTGTGGGTAAGTCCTGTTGAAGATTATCTGTAGGAATCTGGGATATTGTAGGAATCTATCGACTTCAGCCTTCTTCAAATTTCCTACCTTCTTCAAATTTCCTACCATTCCTTCAAATATCATCTTGGAGAAATTGAATGGTAGATCATATATGATAGCAACAGTGGATTTTCTAAGTCACGACTCATCAGAGTCCATGATCCTTTCCTCGGGTCAAACCCCTGTATCACATGATGAATTAAAAATCTGTACAGCATAGGGAACATGCCCTATTGAAATTGCCCATCATGTACTGTCCCTTGATATCCCATCGTTTGCTCAAAGATTCTCAGTAGGTAATCAGTGTTGAAATTGATAGGGTTATGGTCGTCATTGTGTAACTGCAAGCATCGTCTGATCAATCATTCAGTTAACTGTATTTCTTGTCTTGCAACTATCGCTTCTATTCTTCGACCATTTATATCATCAACCAGTCTTGCTGAGCGCCAGAAATCGAGTGAATGATTTCTCTAAATGACTGGGCACTCTGTGAGAGCAAAACTCACATTTGATCTTGACATCCATGTAATCATCCTAGACACCCGCTCATTGTCAGGAGTGACTTTCAACAGGGCACACATATTGTGCTTCTGTTCAAAGACATATTTGGGTTGATCTTCTTCTTCTTCTGCCATATATGAACAACACGATCAAACATATTCAAAGTGAAATTAGCATAGAAGTTCATTACTTTAAGCAATTTCAAGTTATAAATTTGAAGAAGAAAGAGAGAAATATCATTAAGAACCTGATCTTCGACAAATTAATAACCTAAACATAAAACAGAAGGTTAGTAATCAAATACATAATCGAAGCCCATAATCGTCTAATCATGGTCGGAAAACAAGTAATTATTGCTTACCGAGTCGGAATTAGTGGGCTGGTAGAATTAGGGTTAGGATTAATCGAATGCGATGAGTCGGTTTGATATTACTTGGAGTAATCAGTGGAAGGAGAGAGAGAGAGGGAAAAAATAATGTATAAACCGTCTCTCACTCCCTCTTATATTCCTTTTGAAAAGTGGGTTTTAAATGCCTTTTGTCGTTTAGTGAGTTATTAGCTGTCAAACAGTAACATTATCCACTTGATATTTTAAAAACATTTGAAAACATCCAACTCTTTAATATTTAAGTTTAGCAAACCTTGCTCGGAAAAGTAAACTTCGCAAAGTCTACTTGGTATACTCCACTTACTCAAAGCTTACCCGATTATAAGTTGGTATAAATTAGAAGTCAAAATGAAAAAAGCTTACTTGAAATACAAGATTACTTGAGAACTAAATCACAAGTAACATTAATCAAGTATAACACATAAAAAAGGCAACCTTACTATGAATCAGTTAAGATGCCCAAATAATTTACATCTAATTTAACTACCTTGCTCATTTAAAACATTTAATCACAAACCTTACTCGGTCAATTACAATTTGAATAATCAGTCAAGTATACTTTAATACAAAGTATGCCCGATACAGAATACATTGTGCTAGGGATTTCTATCACAAAGTGTACTTGGATAAACTGTGAAATTACCTAAGTATATTAAGGGAACATTTGAACATTCAAAGTGTGCCCGGAATATAAAGTTTGCCTGGAAAAACAAGGTTTGCCCGGAAACACTTGTCATTTCAAAGAAAGAAATTAGGGTTAGGATTAATCGAATGCGATGAGTCGGTTTGATATTACTTGGAGTAATCAGTGGAAGGGGAGAGAGAGAGAGAGAGAGAGAGAGAGAGAGAGGGAAAAAATAATTTATAAACCGTCTCTCACTCCCTCTTATATACCTTTTGAAAAGTGGGTTTTAAATGCCTTTTGTCGTTTAGTGAGTTACTAGCTGTCAAACAGTAACATTATCCACTTGATATTTTAAAAACATTTGAAAACAGCCAACTCTTTAATATTTAAGTTTAGCAAACCCTGCTCGGAAAAGTAAACTTTGCAAAGTCCGGTATACTCCACTTACTCAAAGCTTACCCCATTATAAGTTGGTATAAATTAGAAGTTAAAATGAAGAAAGATTACCTGAAATACAAGATTTCTTGAGAACTAAATCACAAGTAACATTAATCAAGTATAACACATTAAAAATGCAACCTTACTAGGAATCAGTTAAGATGCCCAAATAATTTGCATCTAATTTAACTACCTTGCTCATTTAAAACATTAAATCACAAACCTTACTCGGTCAATTACAAGTTGAATAATCAGTCAAGTATACTTTAATACAAAGTATGCCCGATACAGAATACATTGTGCTAGGGATTTCTATCACAAAGTGTACTTGGATAAACTGTGAAATTACCTAAGTATATTAGGGAACATTTGAACATTCAAAGTGTGCTCGGAATATAAAGTGTGCCTGGAAAAACAAGGTTTTCCCGGAAACACTTGTAATTTCAAAGAAAGAAATTATGGTTTGGATTAATCGAATGCGATGAGTCGGTTTGATATTACTTGGAGTAATCAGTGGAAGGAGAGAGAGAGAGAGAGGGAAAAAATAATGTATAAACCGTCTCTCACTCCCTCTTATATTCCTTTTGAAAAGTGGGTTTTAAATGCCTTTTGTCGTTTAGTGAGTTATTAGCTGTCAAACAGTAACATTATCCACTTGATATTTTAAAAACATTTGAAAACATCCAACTCTTTAATATTTAAGTTTAGCAAACCTTGCTCGGAAAAGTAAACTTCGCAAAGTCTACTTGGTATACTCCACTTACTCAAAGCTTACCCGATTATAAGTTGGTATAAATTAGAAGTCAAAATGAAAAAAGCTTACTTGAAATACAAGATTACTTGAGAACTAAATCACAAGTAACATTAATCAAGTATAACACATAAAAAAGGCAACCTTACTATGAATCAGTTAAGATGCCCAAATAATTTACATCTAATTTAACTACCTTGCTCATTTAAAACATTTAATCACAAACCTTACTCGGTCAATTACAATTTGAATAATCAGTCAAGTATACTTTAATACAAAGTATGCCCGATACAGAATACATTGTGCTAGGGATTTCTATCACAAAGTGTACTTGGATAAACTGTGAAATTACCTAAGTATATTAAGGGAACATTTGAACATTCAAAGTGTGCCCGGAATATAAAGTTTGCCTGGAAAAACAAGGTTTGCCCGGAAACACTTGTCATTTCAAAGAAAGAAATTAGGGTTAGGATTAATCGAATGCGATGAGTCGGTTTGATATTACTTGGAGTAATCAGTGGAAGGGGAGAGAGAGAGAGAGAGAGAGAGAGAGAGGGAAAAAATAATTTATAAACCGTCTCTCACTCCCTCTTATATACCTTTTGAAAAGTGGGTTTTAAATGCCTTTTGTCGTTTAGTGAGTTACTAGCTGTCAAACAGTAACATTATCCACTTGATATTTTAAAAACATTTGAAAACAGCCAACTCTTTAATATTTAAGTTTAGCAAACCCTGCTCGGAAAAGTAAACTTTGCAAAGTCCGGTATACTCCACTTACTCAAAGCTTACCCCATTATAAGTTGGTATAAATTAGAAGTTAAAATGAAGAAAGATTACTTGAAATACAAGATTTCTTGAGAACTAAATCACAAGTAACATTAATCAAGTATAACACATTAAAAATGCAACCTTACTAGGAATCAGTTAAGATGCCCAAATAATTTGCATCTAATTTAACTACCTTGCTCATTTAAAACATTAAATCACAAACCTTACTCGGTCAATTACAAGTTGAATAATCAGTCAAGTATACTTTAATACAAAGTATGCCCGATACAGAATACATTGTGCTAGGGATTTCTATCACAAAGTGTACTTGGATAAACTGTGAAATTACCTAAGTATATTAGGGAACATTTGAACATTCAAAGTGTGCCCGGAATATAAAGTGTGCCTGGAAAAACAAGGTTTTCCCGGAAACACTTGTAATTTCAAAGAAAGAAATTATGGTTTGGATTAATCGAATGCGATGAGTCGGTTTGATATTACTTGGAGTAATCAGTGGAAGGAGAGAGAGAGAGAGAGAGGGAAAAAATAATGTATAAACCGTCTCTCACTCCCTCTTATATTCCTTTTGAAAAGTGGGTTTTAAATGCCTTTTGTCGTTTAGTGAGTTATTAGCTGTCAAACAGTAACATTATCCACTTGATATTTTAAAAACATTTGAAAACATCCAACTCTTTAATATTTAAGTTTAGCAAACCTTGCTCGGAAAAGTAAACTTCGCAAAGTCTACTTGGTATACTCCACTTACTCAAAGCTTACCCGATTATAAGTTGGTATAAATTAGAAGTCAAAATGAAAAAAGCTTACTTGAAATACAAGATTACTTGAGAACTAAATCACAAGTAACATTAATCAAGTATAACACATAAAAAAGGCAACCTTACTATGAATCAGTTAAGATGCCCAAATAATTTACATCTAATTTAACTACCTTGCTCATTTAAAACATTTAATCACAAACCTTACTCGGTCAATTACAATTTGAATAATCAGTCAAGTATACTTTAATACAAAGTATGCCCGATACAGAATACATTGTGCTAGGGATTTCTATCACAAAGTGTACTTGGATAAACTGTGAAATTACCTAAGTATATTAAGGGAACATTTGAACATTCAAAGTGTGCCCGGAATATAAAGTTTGCCTGGAAAAACAAGGTTTGCCCGGAAACACTTGTCATTTCAAAGAAAGAAATTAGGGTTAGGATTAATCGAATGCGATGAGTCGGTTTGATATTACTTGGAGTAATCAGTGGAAGGGGAGAGAGAGAGAGAGAGAGAGAGAGAGAGGGAAAAAATAATTTATAAACCGTCTCTCACTCCCTCTTATATACCTTTTGAAAAGTGGGTTTTAAATGCCTTTTGTCGTTTAGTGAGTTACTAGCTGTCAAACAGTAACATTATCCACTTGATATTTTAAAAACATTTGAAAACAGCCAACTCTTTAATATTTAAGTTTAGCAAACCCTGCTCGGAAAAGTAAACTTTGCAAAGTCCGGTATACTCCACTTACTCAAAGCTTACCCCATTATAAGTTGGTATAAATTAGAAGTTAAAATGAAGAAAGATTACTTGAAATACAAGATTTCTTGAGAACTAAATCACAAGTAACATTAATCAAGTATAACACATTAAAAATGCAACCTTCTAGGAATCAGTTAAGATGCCCAAATAATTTGCATCTAATTTAACTACCTTGCTCATTTAAAACATTAAATCACAAACCTTACTCGGTCAATTACAAGTTGAATAATCAGTCAAGTATACTTTAATACAAAGTATGCCCGATACATAATACATTGTGCTAGGGATTTCTATCACAAAGTGTACTTGGATAAACTGTGAAATTACCTAAGTATATTAGGGAACATTTGAACATTCAAAGTGTGCCCGGAATATAAAGTGTGCCTGGAAAAACAAGGTTTTCCCGGAAACACTTGTAATTTCAAAGAAAGAAATTATGGTTTGGATTAATAGAATGCGATGAGTCGGTTTGATATTACTTGGAGTAATCAGTGGAAGGAGAGAGAGAGAGAGAGGGAAAAAATAATGTATAAACCGTCTCTCACTCCCTCTTATATTCCTTTTGAAAAGTGGGTTTTAAATGCCTTTTGTCGTTTAGTGAGTTATTAGCTGTCAAACAGTAACATTATCCACTTGATATTTTAAAAACATTTGAAAACATCCAACTCTTTAATATTTAAGTTTAGCAAACCTTGCTCGGAAAAGTAAACTTCGCAAAGTCTACTTGGTATACTCCACTTACTCAAAGCTTACCCGATTATAAGTTGGTATAAATTAGAAGTCAAAATGAAAAAAGCTTACTTGAAATACAAGATTACTTGAGAACTAAATCACAAGTAACATTAATCAAGTATAACACATAAAAAATGCAACCTTACTATGAATCAGTTAAGATGCCCAAATAATTTACATCTAATTTAACTACCTTGCTCATTTAAAACATTTAATCACAAACCTTACTCGGTCAATTACAATTTGAATAATCAGTCAAGTATACTTTAATACAAAGTATGCCCGATACAGAATACATTGTGCTAGGGATTTCTATCACAAAGTGTACTTGGATAAACTGTGAAATTACCTAAGTATATTAAGGGAACATTTGAACATTCAAAGTGTGCCCGGAATATAAAGTTTGCCTGGAAAAACAAGGTTCGCCCGGAAACACTTGTCATTTCAAAGAAAGAAATTAGGGTTAGGATTAATCGAATGCGATGAGTCGGTTTGATATTACTTGGAGTAATCAGTGGAAGGGGAGAGAGAGAGAGAGAGAGAGAGAGAGGGAAAAAATAATTTATAAACCGTCTCTCACTCCCTCTTATATACCTTTTGAAAAGTGGGTTTTAAATGCCTTTTGTCGTTTAGTGAGTTACTAGCTGTCAAACAGTAACATTATCCACTTGATATTTTAAAAACATTTGAAAACAGCCTACTCTTTAATATTTAAGTTTAGCAAACCTTGCTCGGAAAAGTAAACTTTGCAAAGTCCGGTATACTCCACTTACTCAAAGCTTACCCCATTATAAGTTGGTATAAATTAGAAGTTAAAATGAAGAAAGATTACTTGAAATACAAGATTTCTTGAGAACTAAATCACAAGTAACATTAATCAAGTATAACACATTAAAAATGCAACCTTACTAGGAATCAGTTAAGATGCCCAAATAATTTGCATCTAATTTAACTACCTTGCTCATTTAAAACATTAAATCACAAACCTTACTCGGTCAATTACAAGTTGAATAATCAGTCAAGTATACTTTAATACAAAGTATGCCCGATACAGAATACATTGTGCTAGGGATTTCTATCACAAAGTGTACTTGGATAAACTGTGAAATTACCTAAGTATATTAGGGAACATTTGAACATTCAAAGTGTGCCCGGAATATAAAGTGTGCCTGGAAAAACAAGGTTTTCCCGGAAACACTTGTAATTTCAAAGAAAGAAATTATGGTTTGGATTAATCGAATGCGATGAGTCGGTTTGATATTACTTGGAGTAATCAGTGGAAGGAGAGAGAGAGAGAGAGGGAAAAAATAATGTATAAACCGTCTCTCACTCCCTCTTATATTCCTTTTGAAAAGTGGGTTTTAAATGCCTTTTGTCGTTTAGTGAGTTATTAGCTGTCAAACAGTAACATTATCCACTTGATATTTTAAAAACATTTGAAAACATCCAACTCTTTAATATTTAAGTTTAGCAAACCTTGCTCGGAAAAGTAAACTTCGCAAAGTCTACTTGGTATACTCCACTTACTCAAAGCTTACCCGATTATAAGTTGGTATAAATTAGAAGTCAAAATGAAAAAAGCTTACTTGAAATACAAGATTACTTGAGAACTAAATCACAAGTAACATTAATCAAGTATAACACATAAAAAAGGCAACCTTACTATGAATCAGTTAAGATGCCCAAATAATTTACATCTAATTTAACTACCTTGCTCATTTAAAACATTTAATCACAAACCTTACTCGGTCAATTACAATTTGAATAATCAGTCAAGTATACTTTAATACAAAGTATGCCCGATACAGAATACATTGTGCTAGGGATTTCTATCACAAAGTGTACTTGGATAAACTGTGAAATTACCTAAGTATATTAAGGGAACATTTGAACATTCAAAGTGTGCCCGGAATATAAAGTTTGCCTGGAAAAACAAGGTTTGCCCGGAAACACTTGTCATTTCAAAGAAAGAAATTAGGGTTAGGATTAATCGAATGCGATGAGTCGGTTTGATATTACTTGGAGTAATCAGTGGAAGGGGGGAGAGAGAGAGAGAGAGAGAGAGGGAAAAAATAATTTATAAACCGTCTCTCACTCCCTCTTATATACCTTTTGAAAAGTGGGTTTTAAATGCCTTTTGTCGTTTAGTGAGTTACTAGCTGTCAAACAGTAACATTATCCACTTGATATTTTAAAAACATTTGAAAACAGCCAACTCTTTAATATTTAAGTTTAGCAAACCTTGCTCGGAAAAGTAAACTTTGCAAAGTCCGGTATACTCCACTTACTCAAAGCTTACCCCATTATAAGTTGATATAAATTAGAAGTTAAAATGAAGAAAGATTACTTGAAATACAAGATTTCTTGAGAACTAAATCACAAGTAACATTAATCAAGTATAACACATTAAAAATGCAACCTTACTAGGAATCAGTTAAGATGCCCAAATAATTTGCATCTAATTTAACTACCTTGCTCATTTAAAACATTAAATCACAAACCTTACTCGGTCAATTACAAGTTGAATAATCAGTCAAGTATACTTTAATACAAAGTATGCCCGATACAGAATACATTGTGCTAGGGATTTCTATCACAAAGTGTACTTGGATAAACTGTGAAATTACCTAAGTATATTAGGGAACATTTGAACATTCAAAGTGTGCCCGGAATATAAAGTGTGCCTGGAAAAACAAGGTTTGCCCGGAAACACTTGTAATTTCAAAGAAAGAAATTATGGTTTGGATTAATCGAATGCGATGAGTCGGTTTGATATTACTTGGAGTAATCAGTGGAAGGAGAGAGAGAGAGAGAGGGAAAAAATAATGTATAAACCGTCTCTCACTCTCTCTTATATACCTTTTGAAAAGTGGGTTTTAAATGCCTTTTGTCGTTTAGTGAGTTACTAGCTATCAAACAGTAACATTATCCACTTGATATTTTAAAAACATTTGAAAACAGCCAACTCTTTAATATTTAAGTTTAGCAAACCTTGCTCGGAAAAGTAAACTTTGCAAAGTCCGGTATACTCCACTTACTCAAAGCTTACCCCATTATAAGTTGGTATAAATTAGAAGTTAAAATGAAGAAAGATTACTTGAAATACAAGATTTCTTGAGAACTAAATCACAAGTAACATTAATCAAGTATAACACATTAAAAATGCAACCTTACTAGGAATCAGTTAAGATGCCCAAATAATTTGCATCTAATTTAACTACCTTGCTCATTTAAAACATTTAATCACAAACCTTACTCGGTCAATTACAAGTTGAATAATCAGTCAAGTATACTTTAATACAAAGTATGCCCGATACAGAATACATTGTGCTAGGGATTTCTATCACAAAGTGTACTTGGATAAACTGTGAAATTACCTAAGTATATTAAGGGATTTTCAAAATGTCCTGCACATATTTTGAACAGAAAGCTGAAGGGATTTTCATTTACCAAACCAAATATGTGCAGGACATTTTGAATAAATTCAATTGTCATGAGTACAAAACAGCTTCTGTTCCAATGGACACAAAAGAGAAGATGATTGCTGATGAAAAGGGGGAGCCTGTGGATGAACATGAATACAGAGCCAAAATTGGATCCCTGGTGTACCTTACTGCAACAAGACCAGATATTATGTTTGCTGTATGTGTGTGTGCAAGATTCCAATCAAATCCAAAAGTCTCCCATATGAATGCTGTGAAGAGAATTTTTAGATATTTGAAGGGAAGACCAGACTTAGGAATTTGGTATCCAAAGAATCAGTCTTTTGATCTGATTGCCTACACAGACAGTGATTATGATGGCTGCAACATGAGCAGAAAGTCAACTTCAGGTGGATGTCAATTTTTGGGTGACAGGATAGTGTCATGGCAATGCAAGAAGCAGACCACTGTCTCAATATCAACTGCAGAAGCTGAATACATTGCTGCATCTGCTTGCTGTGCACAAGTTCTATGGATTCAAAACCAGATGCTGAACTATGGTTTGAATTTCTTGAATACTTCTATTCTTATTGATAATACTGCTGCATACTTTACTGTTAAGAATCCAGTTCAACATTCTAAGACTAAGCACATTGAAATCAGACATCACTTCATAAGAGATTGTAGTGAAAAAGGTTTGATTGAAATGCAAAGAGTTGATACAAGTGATAATTTGGCAGACCTATTCACCAAACCACTTGATAGAACCAGGTTCAACTTTCTTTTGAAAACCCTGGGAATGATCAACTCTGATGAAATCTGATTAAGGATGTGTGCCTAGTTGTGTGCCTCTTTGTGCTAACTGATTATATTGTTAGATGTTGCACATAATGAATGTTAAGTGAATATGCTTAATTATGTTACTTGATATGTGCTTTAACTGATTATGAGTGCAAAATTTTGATATGATTGATATTTTTGCATGTTTATCAGTTGATGTGTGTATGTAATGTTAGGATGGGTGTTTTTGTTTTGAATTACCTGAAAGTGTAAGCTTATCTGACATCACTGCTTAATTGCTTGATTATGTACTTTATCTGGTCTTTTGATATTATTAGGATAGGCTAGACATTGAATGTTAGTACTGTCTGCTTATCTTGATGATATTATGTTTGATTAAGAATTGATTATGTTTGACAATTGTTTGTGTCAAAATAAGTTTTATGTCAAAGTGAAATGATATAATGAATTTACTAATGAATTTGCATAAACACTTTATTTTGGTCAAAACATGAGCAAGTTGATTAATGGTGTTGAGATATGATAAGACTATTCAGTTCAAACTTTAAAGAAGCTTAAAAGAAGGATTTTTTTAAAGAAAAGTCTCAAGTAGTTGTTTTTGCTGAAAATTATGTCATTTGTCCAGTTAGATGGACATACACTTGTGTATGTTTGGTCCTATAATCTGTATAGATTTAAAGGATAGCCATTAACCAGAAAACTGAAAACATTTGGGGCAATTATAACTTGTTTTCAGTTCATTCACTTAAAACTATGTCAATAACTCTGACTTTGAAAGGACATATATTCACATATATGTTTGGTCCTGTTGACCATTTTTGGTCAAACAGGATAGCCATTTGCCTGCCAAATAAGAGAAATTCGGGTGATTGAATATTAAACTAATTTTAATTTGGGAAATGATAGTACATTGTCTACTTAGCCAATCATATGGATTTAATAGGCTGAAAAGACACTTAGTATAGTCACTAACATGTATGGTTGCTTTCCCATGATGTGTAAAATCCAAGGTGATATAAACATAATGAATATGTTGATCTTTATGTGGAGATACATAGTTGTCTTTGCATGTCTCAAGATAAATCTCTCCAAATGATAGGCAAAAAAGTGATTACCCAGTCATACACAAGCCTGTTGTTATTTGGTCAACCAAAATGAAACATCTTTGTATATGACAAAGAACATGCTTAAGAAAAATTTGTGAAAATATCAAAAACAAGGGGAAGAATGAATAAATCAACCAAAAGTTGATAAGTGTTTTAAATATTTTATCAAACAAGAGGGTTACAACTAGACTACAAAGATGTTGACTAAATCTATCTCATCTTGAATGAAAGGCCTGTTATTTAAACCGTAAGTCCAACGTTCAACCTCTATATATGTTTGAAAATCAAAAATACAAAAAGATCCAATAAGTTCTGTCATATAAAAACAAATTTTTGACCAAATACAGGAGGTTAGAGTCAAATTGGGGTGATCTGGGGAAAGCCAAATAAGCTTTGAGAAGAGATATGAGGCATCATAGCATAGTGTTGACGATTACTGAATTATGCTTTAATTGAACCTTAATCATATCACCAAAGAGATGAAATTCATGCTAAGTCTAGACATGCTGTTAACCTATCTATGTTGTCATAATAATGCTGAGAATGAAGTATTGAGAAAGCTACTTAGTCAATATGATCCCATTCTTGAGATCTTTTCAGAAATAGAAGAAATTGTTTTCAAGAGAAATACAACTGAAATTTGATCTCTAAATGCACCATTTGCTCTTAAACTATGATCTTTAATGAAAAATCTACTTTGACAAGTGGTTTAAATCAAAAAGTGTTGCATTTTGCCTAAAAATGTCTGAATATGAATTTTCGGGTAAGGTTTGATGTTTATAACCTTTTCGGGCAAGCTTAGTCATTTTGGACTAAGTTTATGATTTTCGGGCATGCTTTGAAGTGTTTACACTTTCCGGGTAGAGTACACAACTGTACTAACTTCCCGAGCAAGCTTGAAGTCTTCAGATGAATATATGATTTAGCTAGCTTTTAACAAGGATTTCTTGTTCCGGGCAAGATTTGCATCTTATATGCTGAATGATATACCAAGCAAGCTTTGTGAACTTAGTTTTAGTACACTGAGTAAGCTTTGTGTTTTTAATTGATCAAGAGTGAATATGTTTCTTTCTTTGAAATTACAAGTGTTTTCGGGCAAACCTTGTTTTTCCAGGCACACTTTATATTCCGGGCACACTTTGAATGTTCAAATGTTCCCTTAATATACTTAGGTAATTTCACAGTTTATCCAAGTACACTTTGTGATAGAAATCCCTAGCACAATGTATTCTGTATCGGGCATACTTTGTATTAAAGTATACTTGACTGATTATTCAACTTGTAATTGACCGAGTAAGGTTTGTGATTAAATGTTTTAAATGAGCAAGGTAGTTAAATTAGATGTAAATTATTTGGGCATCTTAATTGATTCCTAGTAAGGTTGCATTTTTGATGTGTTATACTTGATTAATGTTACTTGTGATTTAGTTCTCAAGAAATCTTGTATTTCAAGTAATCTTTCTTCATTTTAACTTCTAATTTATACCAACTTATAATCGGGTAAGCTTTGAGTAAGTGGAGTATACCGAGTAGACTTTGCAAAGTTTACTTTTCCGAGCAAGGTTTGCTAAACTTAAATATTAAAGAGTTGGATGTTTTCAAATGTTTTTAAAATATCAAGTGGATAATGTTACTGTTTGACAGCTAGTAACTCACTAAACGACAAAAGGCATTTAAAACCCACTTTTCAAAAGGTATATAAGAGGGAGTGAGAGACGGTTTATACATTATTTTTTCCCTCTCTCTCTCTCTCTCTCTCTCTCTCTCTCTCTCTCTCCTTCCACTGATTACTCCAAGTAATATCAAACCGACTCATCGCATTCGATTAATCCTAACCCTAATTTTACCAGCCCACTAATTCCGACTCAGTAAGCAATAATTACTTGTTTTCCGACCACGATTAGATGATTATGGGCTTCGATTATGTATTTGATTACTAACACTCTGTTTTATGATTAGGTTATTAATTTGTCGAAGATCAGGTTCTTAATGATATTTCTCTCTTTCTTCTTCAAATTTATAACTTGAAATTGCTTAAAGTAATGAACTTCTATGCTAATTTCACTTTGAATATGTTTGATTGTGTTGTTCAGATATGGCAGAAGAAGAAGATCAACCCAAATATGTCTTTGAACAGAAGCACAATATGTATGCCCTGTTGCAAATCACTCCTGACAATGAGCAGGTGTCTAGGATGATTACATGGATGTCAAGATCAAATGTGAGTTTTGCTCTCACGGAGTGCCCAGTCATTTAAAGAAATCATTCACTCGATTTCTGGCGCTCAGCAAGACTGGTTGATGATATAAATGGTCGAAGAATAGAAGCGACAGTTGCAAGACAAGAAATACAGTTAACTGAAAGATTGATCAGACGATGCTTGCAGTTACACGATGACGACCATAACCCTATCAATTTCAACACTGATCACCTACTGAGAATCTTTGAGCAAACGATGGGATATCAGGGGACATTACATGATGGGCAATTTCAAAACGACATGTTCCCTATGCTGTACAGATTTTTAATTCATCATGTGATACAGGGGTTTGCCCCGAGGAAAGGATCATGGACTCTAATGAGTCGTGACTTAGCAAATGCCACTGTTGCTATCATATATGATCTACCATTCAATTTCTCCAAGATGATATTTGAAGGAATGGTAGGAAATTTGAAGAAGGCTGAAGTGGATAGATTCCTACAATATCCCAGATTCCTACAGATAATCTTCAACAAGGAGTTACATGACTTACCCAAAATTGGCATTACTCATTTGCTGCAGAATCCCAACACATTTAAAAGAATTGTAAATCCTGGAAGAGCAAACAGATTTAATCCAAACATCCCATTTGAGATTTTGCCATGGTTATTGAACCATGACTTGGAGATTATGCCAGTACTTGACTTGAGCTCAGAGGAGGAAGAAAGGGATGATGTTGGAGATGATGATGGAGACAATGATAATGATGGAAATGAAGGAGGGGCTGGAGGAGCCATGGCAGTTGATGTACTTGATCAGGGGGAGAACCAACCGATACCAACTCCACCATCCACACCTTTAGCCTCACAACCTCTTATACAATCACCACCACAATCACCACCACCCATCTTAGACCAATCACCACATGTATCACCACTACCACAAGACCACACAACTCAATCCCCAATCCAAACCTTAACCCTAAGCCATCCTGAAACATCAACTCATATATCCCCAACACCACAAACACCACCAACCACTAGCCCAATTCAAACAGATTCATTTATTCCAAGCCCACCCTATACACAATCACCACCCCAACCCACTATCCAAACTCAAACCATAACCAAGAACAATCTGAACATGAACATTTCTCTACATCACCACCTACAACCCCACATACTGAAACAGACCCATTTCAAAGAAATTTGGATTTAATAAAAGAAAATGCTGAACTAAAGAAGAGGAATGAGGAGGTGACAATGGAGAATGTGATGTTGCTAGATCAGTTAGCCCGGGCTATGATAAGAATTCAAACCCTGGAGCAGGAGGTTGAGAAGACCTCAGCTGCCCCAAAACAGGGGGAGAATATAAATGTGCCAACTGATGCTATGGAGAATGTGGAGATTGAAGAGGATACAAATGATGAGACTATTGATGGTTTGAAATGTATACTGAATGCATATGATGATGATGAGGATAGTGAAGAGGGGAGAATAGAGGATGTTGATTATGAAGCAAATTCTTCTGATAAAGGAGAAAATTATGATGTTAGTGATGAAATAATGAATGTGATATGGAGAGAAGAGGATGCAGAGGATGATGAGGAGAGTAGGGAAAAGGAGAAAGTAAATGAAACTGAAATGATGATCAATGAAGAAAATGTGGTTTCTATTGATGAGGCAACTGATGTCTTAACTGACATTCTAACTGAAGAACAAACTGATGTAATAAATGAAGAAGATGCTGCTGCTGAGGAGTTAATACTTACTGAATCTGAACAAAAGCTCCAAGACTGTAGAGCATGATGAGGAAATGGATGAGTTAGATAGAGATATTGATGATTCCCCTCCAGAGAATGCAGAAGAATTGAAGAAAAGACTGGACAAGGGAAAGGCTAAAGTAACTAAAGAAGAGCCTGTTAAGGCAAATCCTGTGAAAGAAATTTTATTCACTGAAGATGAAGAAGCTGCTGCTGCTGCAAGAAGAAAACTTGAAGAAATTATAAGAGAAACAAGGGAGAGGGAGATACTGGCCCAAACCTTGACTCCTCAAGAATTAGCAGAGCATGAAGCATTGATTGATCAGGCCAATGTTGCCAAAGTAATAAATGAAGAAGAGGCTGATGATCAGATTGTTATTGAAGCATTGATAAATCTGAGAAGGGATGAGGAAGTTGACAATTCTCTAGCCATGGTTGTGAGTATGTTTGCACAAAAGGATCCTGAACCTGAAAAAGAATCTCAAAAGAACCTGAGAAGGAACCTGAAAAGGAAACTGAAGAATCAATTGAAGAAATGTTGGCTAAAGCCTCAAGAATACATTAAAATGTGGGCAGATTTGAAAAGACATATTCTAGAAAGAGAAAAGCCACTAATCAAGGTATGAGGGAGGATCTGAAAACCAAGAAAGGAAAATGGGATGAAAAGAACAAATGTTATGTAGAAACTCCTGATGATGAAGATAGTCCAATCAGAGCAGTTCCATTGCAAACTTTGAAACTAGGTGAAATCTGCCTGGTGTTCCAGATGTTCCAAGTGTTGATACAACACCAGAAAGTCCAACTCCTGATGAACCCAAAATTGATGCAGTAAATGAATCAACAGAGGAGAAGGATGAGTATGATGAATCTGATAATAATGATGACAATGATGGAAAAGATGATGAAGTTACTAATGTTGTGTCCCCACAAGTCACAATGACTGATGAACAAAGGGAAAACATTGAGCTGAGTATGTTGGAAGCTAAAAGGAAACATCCATTGGTTATGAAACTGAGAACCTTTGGTATAAGCTTTGAAACTTTGGCTGATTTGGATGACAATCAGTTGCAAAAGAGATTGGACAAGGAAAGATATGAAATCAAGAAAAGAATGGAACAAAAGAATAGAGATGCTCAAAAGTATAAAGAATATTTGAGAAAGCATGGGTACTCTGAGAAAGATTTAACTCACTTCAAGATTGACAAGCTTCAAGATCTCTACAATAGTGAAAGAGAAAAGGTAAAAGAAAAATATATCAAAGAAAATGAAGAGGCTGAGAAACTTGAGGCTTTAAAAGAAAATTTTGATGGTAAGTGTAGATACTTGTTGAAGAAAGGATTGAAGCCAAGTATGATTGATTGCTTGGAGAAAGAGGCTGTTGATACACTCTACAATAAAATGAAAATAAAAGACGAAATGAAGGAGTTGTTACAAACTGAAACATCCAATGTTGAATCAAAAGCTTTAAAGCAAGAAAAAGAAAGACAAAGATTCACAGAGTATCTAAAGTTGCACAATCATTCTAAAGCTGACTTGAAAAACTGCACTTATGAGCAACTCAAAGATCTTTATCACAAAATCAAAGAAGCTGAAAAAGAAAAGGAGTTTGAAAAGGCTAAGCAGAAAGTTGCAAATGAGAAGGAAAGGATGGAAAAGATCAATAGCAAGTATGGTGGAAAGTGCAAATTTCTGATTGATCATGGAAGAACTTTGAATGACGTGGAATTAATGACTCAAGATGTGGTTGAATATGAATACAATATTTTGAAAAGAAAGATTCTGAATGAAGAAAGAGAAAGCCAGACTAAGCCTCCTAAGAAGAAAAGGAAGTTAATGTCCTTGAGGAAGAAGCAAGAGGCTGATAGAGCTAAAACCCATGAAACCCCAATCCCAGAGGAAGTAAAGCCTGAACCGGTTGATGAACCCATTGTTCCTTGAAAATGATGAAATGATAGATATCTTGAGAGGGGTGATGACTACACAGAAAGGAATGGATGTAGATGCCTTTAATGCACTGAACAAAGATGAACTGAAAGAAATGTTCTATATGCAAAAGGCTGAGTAGGAAAAGGTACTGCTGCAGGGGGCAAATCCAAGAAGTTTTATTGGAGGAAGATTTGTACCTGTTGGTTTACTGCGTAATGAGGCAATTGATGAAATGATTGCAAGATTGTTTAGTGAAGGGGGTGAAAAGCTGGATGAATTAGTTAATCTTCCTGCTGAAATGGTCATGAGTTGGTACAAGAAAAGATTTGAAGTAGAGGGGCCCAGTCAACCCATGATGTCTACACAAACAGGGTCATCCACATCAAGGCAACAACCAACAACTCAAAGAGGTGAATCAAGTGGAGCTGAATTGCAAAGAACAACAAGACCACAATCGGATGTGGATCTACCCAGAAAACTCTACTATGATTCAGTCTCTCAGTCTCTAAAAGTAGTAATGGAAAGTAAACAATTAAGAGACATTATTATGAAAGAAGACTTTGCTGAGTTCACCCCAGAACAATTGAAGTAAATGGCCAAGCTTGACCTTTATGACTATCATGACACAAGCAAAATGGCGGGAAGACAGCAAAATGAACTCTCAAAGTTCCTAAGAAATGAAGTTGACATGGGATTCTCCTTCTTGAAAGAAAAGAAAAGCTGGAAAATGAAAAGACTTGAGAAAACAAGAACAGCTAAACTGAAGAAATAGCTAGTGCTGAACTGAGATATGAGATGAATATCAAAGATAAAAATCCTTTGTCAAATATGAATACCTGCATTAGAATGGAAAGAAGAATGACAAGACCAAATTACACTGTGCAGAAGAATGGCATCATTGCAGAGATTGAATAAAATGAGAATACAGGCCATTATGTTCTTAGAAACTCAGATGGAGTAACTTTGGCATTAATCAGAAGAGATGAAGACTTGACTTACCTTCACTATGAAGACTTAAGAGATATTAGGGATTTGGTCATTCTAGAAAGTCACACTCATTACCAAATCGTTGATATTTTCAAACAAAGAGCAGCAGCAGTCATGGTGAATAGAAGACAAGCCTACTACAATGCAAGAAGAAAATGATTTTTTGTATAGGATTTGTTTTTTAATGTCTACGGACAGCATTTGAATATGTAATTATTTGATTTTGTTACGAATATGTATTTTGATTTTGATTTGTTATGTATTTTGACTAAGTGTATGTAACCATAGAGTTGTTTTAGGCCAGCTGAGGTGTTCCAGTCTAGGGGGGATTGTTGAGTCGAAGATTTGACCTAAAAGAGATATATGGAAGATTGGAATCTTCTCAACCTCCTCAGAATTCACTAAGTATGGATCCGGGCACACCTTAGACTTCCGAGTAAGGTCTTACTTAGCCGGGCAAGATTATCTTCTAGAATTCTTCTTTAGTGGATATCCGGGCAGGGTTTGCAAATTTGTGTATAGCCGGGTAAGGTTCACTAGTTTGTACATACCAGGGCAAGGATTACTTTATCAAGCAAGTCTGTTCTTCATAGCCAAGTAAGATTTACTCCCGAGTAAGCTTTTGGCTAACCAAGCTCATGAAGCCAAGTGATTGGAAGACCGGGCAAGGTATTCAATAATAATACATTGGTCCAAGTAGGCTAGATGAATAATGGAATATCCCAAGTTACATCGGGCAGAGATCAACTCATGCAAGGAATAGTGCTACTGGGCACACTTTGCAAATAAGCTATTTTCTAGTAAAGAGTTGAAGGGAACATTGAAGAACAAGGTTGCTCGTAAGAGTTTGTCGGGCAAAGTATGATAAAGTCTAGAAGATTGAAGTCTACCCGGAAACTGAGATCGGGCACACATCTATATTACCAAGTACTGAAGGAACGCAGAGCACACAGTCTACTCGGAAAATCATATTGCTACAAAGCCTACCCGGGAGACTTGTTTTACACTTAGAATAGTTTTGAATATGTAATTTGAATATGTTTTAGCATTTAGGGTTTCTAGAAGGAATGATAGCTGTAAAGGAGGTGTTAGGCCTATAAAAGGAATAATTTAGGGCACGCCTCAGAGGACGGATTCAGGCAATCACACATTTAAGATAAGAAGGAATATTTCTGAGTGTGACAGCCGTCCTAGGAATCGCACGGATATAGCTTTCCATTCAAGAAGCCCTAAATCGATTATCGTTTGTATGATGAACATTATATGAATGGAAATCTTTTGAGTGAATCTTGAGTGTGTTAGATACCTTTGATTTATTTTTTAGCAACTACCCTGTTTGTTATTGATTCCGCCTTTAACAAACGGTTATCTTTCTATATATAGCAACCCGTCATTAACTCCCTTATTTATTTGTGTGAGTTATGACTTGATATGTGTAAGATCTACCTGAAATTGGGGACCTAACAAGTGGTATCAGAGCTTGTTGCTGTTATTTCAGAAAGATACTTGTTGCTGATAGAAGATTTGAAGATACTTTTAGAAAGATATTTGTGTAAGATCTACCTGAAATCGGGGACCCGACATGCCCATTTGCCAATGGTCCCTGATTTCAGGTAGATCTTACACAAATATCTTTCTAAAGAAAATATAGTTCCTTAACGATTAAGAAACATAGCATTTCATACACAAGGAATATAAAAAAAACATTATTTCTTTATGACTAAGAAACATAAGATTTTACATTCAACACTAGCAATAATTGAATGTTTCTTCTTGAAGAATAAACAGATTATAGATGTTTCTTCATGAAGAAGAAACTCAGCATATGATTTGGTAAATAAACAGAAAGACTACAGGTCTCAATATTTTATTCAAACGAATGCTCAATCAAGGTTTAAAGCTATCAAAACCAGACTAAGGGTCTGTAGCCGGATCAGATGACGATCCGGATATTTATATAAACCTATTTTATAATAGGTCAATCATCAATCAATCAATCATTCACAGTCAAGGTTTCAAACGAGATCACCATATCATTCAGACAATCACAGGTGAATATGTTAACCTTTTCAATCAATTAAAACATATTTATACTCGATAAAGATGAACGGGTGTTTGTCTTAACGAGTCAGTCAATGTTTACATAAGATTATGTGATCTTTAAAACGTTATAATACAATATAGAAAATAAAAGCAACTTAGACCGAGTACACATGTGTCTGGACCCAAACATAACTGTCCAGTCCATCAATCAATGGCCGGGGTGGCCGCGGGCTAACGGTCATAACTAGTTCTCCTTGCAGGGGCTATACGCATATAACTCGGGGGAACAGTTGTGTGTGTGTAGGGGAGTGGTACAAATCCCAGATGTGGCCGTGCATCTGCTGAGTGAAAAGAAAACTATGATTGTATTGTAATTGTCATTCAAAATGTTTTATAGGGTCATACGTGTTCAGCAGCATATAGCTGACGTATTTTCCCCACATTTCAGGAAAACAGATTAGCACAAGTAGCAAGGAATATAGTCATTCATGAAGATAGATGCTCGCAAGGTAGAGTTGGCTCAGTTTTAAACTATTGAATTATTATAAACAAGATTTAAACATGGTTTATAAATCAAACATTCAGAGATTTATTATCTGAGATGCTTTCAAATAAATTAATATTATATTATAACCAATGTCTTCCGCTAAAATAAATTGCAACTCTGATGTATTTACAAAACAGGTACCAACTATTGGTCATACGCCTAGGCCCTAAGCATGGGTGTGACAGGTTGGTATCAGAGCCATCGATTTTAGCGAATTAGGTATTTAATCATACCTAGGCTTTGATCAAAGATAGATATCAATCTTATAAATATGAGCCATCGGTTACAACAAATTAGGTATTAATTTATTGGTACCTAAGCTTTAAATTATTTGTTGAATAAGTAGGGATAAGCAAGAATTGATAATATCCCTGAAGCATAATTTGTTCATATGTCTTATATAAACTACCTTGGGCATATATGTCGAGTAGTTAGACATTCAATCACCGCATTCGAATCTGAGCCATCAGACATGGCGAAACAGTAATAACAGTTGTTATACAAGCATTATCAGTTAAGAACAATCGATGAGTTCCTAAATTTTCCATATGAAGGTCAACTGAAGTATCTTCCTGGCAATTCATAAGTACTTATAGGAATATCAAACATAGTTACAGTAAATTAGATATTTGATTGAAAAATATCTAAATAGAATATTCAAACATTACGGATAAGATAGGAACGCATTCCTACTTTCAATCAAACCTCACGCAGATGTCTAATCACAATAGTTATACCAGTTGACCTCGATTCAGTAAAGGAAAGGGGCACATTGAAACTCCTAATTCATGTGTCCAGTGACAAAGACTTATATTAAACAACAATGGAATTCAGATTCATTCGATACTAAGACTCCGCCATTTCTGATAAGTGCAAATCAGAAAACGTAAAGAGCAGGATCAAATAAATCAAAACCAAAAGGAAAAAAAGAATAATAAGGGACAACAATATTACAATTATCGAACATTTTCGAAATCCTTACTTTGCTCACGCTTAAGGAAAAATGCTCGAATATGACTCAAAATTTCCTTAGAAGGAATGTATGACATTAAAAATAATTCTAATCATTACGAAATCAATGTCACCAAATTAGTAGAAACACTGCTTAAGAAAGAAATGGAAAACGAGAAAAAGCACCAAGAAGGAAAACAAGATCAAGAAATCAATCATTCGTTGAAAGAAGTAGACAATAAAGATCTTAATAGTTATAATCAGTATAGAAATAGAATAAGAGCATAAAACTCTTAAAGTAACTCTCCTAGCAAGTCTGGAAGAAAGAAAATGTCAGCATAAGGAAAAGTTCAGGTGGACAGAATCCCAAGGATAAGTGACCTCAAGTCAATGCTAAAGAAATATTTAACAAAAGAGACGTAAATAAACCTAGGAAGAGAATTAAAAATTCTCATGGGTTGTCTGTACACAAGGTATGTACTAGTCATTTCAAGAGCACACAATAAAAGGATGAAGTGATTATACCTCTATAGAACCGTATCAAGCATCATCAAGATAACCGGAGAATACTATGGTAATTATGAGATATATGGATTTATCATTTCATAAAACATAAGGATTGTGCTTAGCACAAGACAGATAACCTCAAGGAAAAACTAGTTAAGATAAGAGAAGAGTTGGAAATGAATTCCTCAAAGAATACGACAAATTTATAATTAATAGATTTCTTATACTTGTAGCATTAAATCCATATGTCACGTAGTTTATCATTAGTATAGAAGTTTCTTTTATACTGATGCAATCCCAGTTACAGGATGTCGAACCTAAATAGTCAAGCAAATAATGATGAAGTTTCCAATCAAAGAAGCAACAAGAAAATGACAGAATCTGATCGTGAGATTCATGAACAATGTTTAGTCAAATTGCAAAAGATAATTCATGACACAATAACTCCTCTCACTGATGCGATGAAAGAAGAGATACATAAAGTTAACCATTCAAATAAGGTCGTTAGAAACCATCCTTATCAAAAACCTACGCATTATGATAAAAGCATTCAGAATCTCAAAACTGATAATCGATTCAACAATAAGCTCAAGAATCCTATAGTAACTTAAGGTTGTAGTTTTGAGGATTTCAAAACCTTTGAACCAAAAGAATTTTATGGAAACCAAGGTGTTATACCAACTTTACGATGGCTTGAAGAGATCGAGTCCATCGTCATCATTAGTCAATGTACTGAGATTCAAAAGATTCAGTACGCATCTCTGAAATTCAAAGGTGAAGCTTTTGAATGGTAGAACACTCTAATCATAAGAAAGGGCAGAGAAACCTTGTATCAAATGAAATGGGAAACATTCAAAGAACTCGTATTACAACAGTTTTGCCCCAACCAGAAGCCAATCTTATTCAAACTAAGATGGATATCACAAATCTCATAGAGTACAACACTATGTTCCTTGGAGATTACCAATCAACTTTGCTACTAGACAACTCAGAATATGACAAAGTTATTTAATACACATCAGGATTACCCAAAGAGATAGGAGACATAGTAAGAACCCATATGCCACAAACTACCTCCTCGGCTATGGAATTGGCCAGGTATTTGATCAACAATATGGAAAGAAGAACGGAGGTTAAAGAAAAGAATATAAAGAAAGAAAAAGCCACAATCGAACAAATGAAGAAGATCAACCACGAGAAACCATTTGAATACAGCAGACCAATTTGTGAAAACTGTGGAAAACGACATTTTGGAAAATGTCGAACACAAAACAAGAACAAAACAATAATCACCTGTACTTTTTGTAACAAAAACGGTCATTCAGAAGAAGACTGTAGAAAGAAAACAGTTACATGTTTCAAATGTGGAGAAAAAGGACATTTTAAAAGTGGATGTTCAAAAACACAATAAGCAATAAAAAGATCAACAACAGCAACACTAGAAAGGAGGAAACACAAGAAGCATCTGATAACTAAGTATAAATGCAAACAAGAGGATAAGGAATAAATAGTTAACTCTTGTAACCGTTTGTAAACTAGTGTTTAAAAGAGAAGTTTTGTAATAGAAAAAGGGTATTTAAAACCCTAATCTATATAAAGAAATATATTAGCAACTGTCTTTACATTTTGGAAAGAGGTAGTTAAATTTCGAAAGTTCTCGAAATACAAGAAACTTTGTTATTCAAATTAGCATGTGATAGAAAGATGAAAAACTAAGACATAAGAATATCTGAACTTCGAAAGTTTGAAGGTATCATTGATAAACGGAAGGAATCCGTCAAAATCATGAAGTAAAGAATTACATGATCCAAGAATGGATATCTTGAAAGTTATCGAGATGAATAAATTAAAAGGATTCAATAAATTGAATTCAAGATACAATCGAGTTAACATCAGTAAATGTTTAGAATATCCAGCATAAGGTAAATAATTAAACACAACTGACCACTGTGTTTAGCAATTTACAGTTACTTGTGACGTTCTGAACCATTAACTGAATACATCATCCAAAGACGTGAGTTAACAACAATCAAGAATTCAAATCATTCAAATAACTCTAGTTAAAATACAAGAAACAAATTTGATAGAATCTGATCACAAATCAAGAATTAAGAAATCACTCGCAACGAATCTCGAGGACGAGATTCATTCCAATGTGGGGAGGATGTAACATCCCCAAAATTTCGATCCAAATTTGACAACTAAGTAAAGTTGGAGGATCAAAATTATTCCCTAAAATAAGTGTTGGGAAAATTTAAATAAAGAAAACAAGATCGTTCTATAAGGAAATAAAAATATTCCATAAATAAAGATAACTTATGTTAAGGATATGGAATAAGGAAATTCCATCCCACATTGAAAGATGTAAGAAAGTGAAAGCATTCCACATGGGTATAAATAAGAAATGTAATCTCATCCCACATGGAAAGTGGTAAAGAAATGGAAGCTCTTTATAAGGAAGAGAGATTCCATTATAATATTCTTATATGTCTAGCATGCACCAGTGGTCCTAGCGGAGGGTGCGAAGCACCCGACGCGCACGGGCACGGGCACGGGCACGGGCGAAAGGCGTTGGGCGATGGGCGCAATATGGCGCTTTGATGGTGCACTTTGCACTTCGCACGCCCGCATCGCCGAGAGCCGCCTTAGTATTTTTGGACAGTGGGAGTTAAACCCAGAAGTAACAAGTTATCAAAAGACAAGGGACTAAAAGTGAAAAATTGAGTTCAGGGACCCATCGCGCTACGCGATGAGCCCAGAACACAGGTCATCGCGTATCGCGATGGACCTTGGTGAGTCAGCGGACACGTGTCATCCTGTGGTATGGCGGCGTAGAAAATGCGGCACAGCGATACGCGACGTGATCACCCAGACCCATCGCGTATCGCGATGGATTGCAAATTCATATATAAAAGGGGGGTTCATGGCACATTCATTCCTCACCCCAAATCCTTTCTCTCTCTAGAAATATACTCTCTCACTACCTCGGTTTCCATGCCCCGACCCGACAATCGTTACCTCGTAATACGTGCCATATACCAACGATACCTCAAAGTGCGTGCCATCCAAAAATTACCCGACAATCTATCTCGAAGTACGCGCACGACATGACAATCACCACATGTCGCCTCGATTTGCGTGCCAAGTATCGTAGTGCGTGCCAAGCTCTAAGGTTCCGACAGTTTAAGCTCTAGTACGCGTCAGAGAGTAGAAGTGCTGCTCAATCAGTCTTATTAATCAAACTCCGAATATCCGTGTAAGGTAGAAATTCTGCCTAAGTCATTATTTTATCATTATATTATTATGGCTTAGACCATAGTTAGGGGTATAGCCCAAACCTTGATCATAAATATGTTTACATATGCTTTGAACATACAAGGATTATAGTAATATTTCTTTACAATTAAGAAACATCAATTGTACATTCATTCATAAGAAAATATAGTTCCTTAACGATTAAGAAACATAGCATTTCATACACAAGGAATATAAAAAAAAACATTGTTTCTTTATGACTAAGAAACATAAGATTTTACATTCAATACTAGCAGTCAATGAATGTTTCTTCTTGAAGAAGAAACAGATTAGATGTTTCTTCATGAAGAAGAAACTCAGCATATGATTTGGTAAATAAACAGAAAGACTACAGGTCTCAATATTTTATTCAAATGAATGCTCAATCAAGGTTTAAAGCTATCAAACCAGACTAAGGGTCTGTAGCTGGATCAGATGACGATCCGGATATTTATATAAACCTATTTTATAATAGGTCAATCATCAATCAATCAATCATTCACAGTCAAGGTTTCAAACGAGATCACCATATCATTCAGATCAGACAATCACAGGTGAATACGTTAACCTTTTCAATCAATCAAAACATATTTATACTCGATAAAGATGAACGGGTGTTTGTCTTAACGAGTCAGTCAATGTTTACATAAGATTATGTGATCTTTAAAACGTTATAATACAATATAGAAAATAAAAGCAACTCAGATCGAGTACACATGTGTCTGGATCCAAACATAACTGTTCAGTCCATCAATCAATGGCCGGGGTGGCCGCGGGCTAACGGTCATAACTAGTTCTCCTTGCAGGGGCTATAGGCATATAGCTTGGGGGAACAATTGTGTGTGTGTAGGGGAGTGGTACAAATCCCAGATGTGGCCGTGCATTTGCTGAGTGTAAAGAAAACTATGATTGTATTGTAATTGTCATTCAAAATGTTTTATAGAGTCACACGTGTTCACCAGCATATAGCTGACGTATTTTCCCACATTTCAGGAAAACAGATTAGCACAGGTAGCAAGGAATATAGTCATTCATGAAGATAGATGCTCGCAAGGTAGAGATGACTCAGTTTTAAACTATTGAATTATTATAAACAAGATTTAAACATGATTTATAAATCAAACATTCAGATATTTATTATCCGAAATTCTTTCAAATAAATTAATATTATATTATAACCAATGTCTTCCGCTAAAATAAATTGCAACTCTGATGTATTTTCAAAACAGGTACCAACTATTGGTCATACGCCTAGGCCCTAAGCCGGGGTGTGACACAAATAGTATGTTTACTTAAGTTTGTGCGATGTTACCTATTTCTGAAACGCGTAAACGACCAACTTGGCCAGGCACGGAAAATGGTGAAGCTGAGACAAGACTGGTTTTGAACATTTCATATCGTACAACGTAACAATCTAAGACTACTGATTGTTCTAACAGCCATACCTAGACTAGATATACAGCCCGATTTCGTTTAAAAACTGTACTAATATTAACAATACAATACCGATTATATGTGCTATAATCAAAGTGTAATACATACTACACGTGATACTGCTCGATGCCACTATAAGGTGAGTTGCTCGATACCACATTTGGGGTGGAAAGCATGTTTATATATGCCTATTTATTTGGAAACCTGTTATGATGTGAATTATCTAAGTGCTAACTCATAAAAGTCCCCCCCCCCCACACACACACACAAGTGATTAACTATGAGCCCATGGCATGTGAATAGTATTATTGGTTTGACAAACCCAACTGACAGGGCCGGTGAGGTATGTCGGAACATGTTTTACAATTGCACAAGACCACACGAAACTTTTAGTAACATGCTATGTGGTGTTAGACATAGTACCTTTGGGGAATGTGGCAGTTGAGGCCACGGGGAAACACGTGCGCGATGGAGGCCACGTGGTATAACGTGTCAAGGACATTAGAAAAGATTTGGGAACTCATGATCGGCTCGTATCCTCCTGTCTCAAGTAACTGATGTTCCTCCTTCTCCTACAACTCAAAATCAAATTTTGTCATCTCGAATGACTGATTTTCCACATCGATGATCTGGGTGTCGGACGTGTCTCTCTGACAGACCTTCGTAAGATAGTTGCCTCCATGCATCATGAAAGTGTCGATGAAGTAGAGAGTGTCATCATGCTGCTGAGTATGCCTCATGGATTTCTGCACGTCGAATGTGACTGTATCATCATGAACTCAAAGAGTCCATTTGCCATCGGCAACATCGATGAGAGCACGTTCGGTGGCTAAGAAAGGACGACCGAGGATGAGCAGAACATTCGAGTCCTCATCCATATCGAGAATGACAAAGTCGACCGGAAATATGAATTTTTCCACCTACACCAACATGTTCTCCACAATGCCCCATGGGAACTTCACAGATCGATCTGCCAACTGGATACTTATTCGGGTGGGAAGAAGCTCTCCCATGTTAAGTTTGGAAAATACAAAATATGGCATGAGGTTAATGTTCGCACCGAGGTCGGCCAAAGCATTGCTAACATGAAGATTACCAATCAAGCAAGGAATGGTAAATCTGCCCAGATCTGTCATCTTCCTAGGAAGCTTGTTATGTATGGCGGCAGAACACTCCTCACTAAGAGTAACAGTCGAAAGCTCCTCAAGTTTCTTTTAATTAGTGAGAAAATCTTTCAGAAACTTGGCGTGTTTTGGCATGTTCGCGAGAGCTTCAATAAATGGAATGTTCACATGTAGCTTCTTAAGCATGTCGAGAAACCTAGAGTACTGCTCCGAATTATTCTTCTTCACCAGACGACCGGGATATGGCGGTTTTGGCTAATAGAAGCGCACCGGTTCCTGCTCAACCTGCTTCTCCTTCTCAACTGACACACTGCCTGACCGTGAGGTACTTGCTGGGCCTCGCCTCTGGTTCACCTTTTCAGGCGATGTCTCCAACTCCAGCTCCTCATCGACTTCCTCCTCCTCACTTGATGTATCTCTAACAACACCTCGCCCACTTCGGGTGGTCACTGCCTTGGCCTGAGCATTTTGAAATGGTTTAGAATAGGTGGGACCAGGATTAGGGACGATGTTACTTGGAAGACTCCCAAAGGGTCGTTGATCAATCTTTGCGGACAACTCACCAAACTTGGCCTCGAGATTCTGAAATGCGACCTGTTGTCCCTTCATAAACGTCTCATGTTGCAAAAGAGTGGACTTGGTGCTGGCATCATTTTGTAAGAGCTGATTTAACAATTGAGATTGGTTAGCCAACATCTCCTCGATCTTGGAAGTACTATTCGGTACAGGAGCAGGTTCGGGGGCGGGATCTTGAAACAAATTCTCGCGTTGCTGATAATCGGAGTTACCTGCCCGCCAATTAGAGTTAGAATTATTGTTTCGCCACCCTAAATTGAAGGTACAGTTTTTATTAGCAATAAAATCTACCACCTCCTGAGAATCAATGGGACAATCGGCTGTCTCGTGATTTCCACGACATATCTCACACCTACGAGCTTGCAACTTAAGCTCTCTGACTTCCCTCTTCAGTGCCTCCACATCTGCCGACACACTCGTATTCTGATCAACATGATGCACTCCACGTGATGCTGAGATGGCTGCAGCCTTGGCAGCAGAGACAGACCTTCTACTCGGTGTATGCTGATCCCCTAATGCAATGCTCTCGAACATTTCTTTAGCCTCCTCTATGGTGAGTATATCGAGCATGTTTATTCCAGCGGCGACATTGAACCTTTATTGGGTTTCGGGAGTAAGACCGTTATAGAATTTTTCAACCACAGCCCAATCGTTTAGGCCATGCTGAGAACAACGACTTATAAGAGTTTGGAAACGCTCCCACGCAGAATAATATGACTCATCGGGGTACATATGAAAAGAACGGTGCTCGCGTAGACGCCCGACCTTCGATGGAGGAAATACTTCCTAAGGAACTTGGATTGCAAGTTGGCCCATGTGGCAATTGAGGCATTTTAAAGAGAGTCAAACCATGTAGCAGCACGACCGGAAAGTGAGAATGGGAATAACTTAAGATGAATGACGTCAGACCAGATATTATTAATATTAAAAGTTCCGCAGATCCGCAGGAATCGGGACAGGTGTCCCGGAGCATCTCCGTCATCCAAGTCGTGGAACTGAGCAGAATTGGTCATATAATTCATGACGTGAGATGGAATTTGCCAGTTTTGATTATTAGTCGCAGCAAGTCGGACAATTGCAGATCGGGCTCCTACGATACCATCGTTGGCTCTAGCATGAACGGTTTGTCTCGGCGGTGGAACGGCGTCGCCCATATCTATTATAGGAGTAGAGACGCTAACCTGGATGTCGGGCGAATCGCTCTCGCTATCAGTAGTCTCCTTAAGTCGCTCCTGAAACACTCTCTCAGGCTCTTTTAAAGCATTGAATAAAGGTGGGCCTTGAGAACGGGTATTATGCATGAACTAAAACAAAAATTATTTAATTTAATAAAAAAAATTAAGAAAACCTAAAGGCACAAATAGCAAGTAAAGGCACCTAAAGGAAAAATAACAACTAAAAAGTAAATAAACAATTAAACAGATCAGATAATCAACTCTGTTTAAACAAATAATTTTCCAGTGTCCCCGGCAACGGTGCCAAAAACTTGAGGTGTGAAAAACGTATATAATATTAAAAACCAATTTATATCATATTCACCTAAAAACCATACACAATCGGCAAGTGTATCGGTCGTAATGTAACTAGCAAGTAAGAAAGGATATCGAACCTAGGACACTATGGGTAAACTCTAATTATTAAACCTAATGATTACTAACCTAGACTTTCTTTTGATTTTTATATTTTTTTATATTACTTAAAAACTAATAATACTTAACTAATTAAAAATTAACTAAAAAATAAAACTTTATAAAAATCGGGTTTAAAACAAAAATAAGAAACGACTACCTAGGTAATTGAATCCTACTAGTTAATTTAATAGCTAACGAACTTGACTTGGTTGAAAAACAATATCTTAAAAATATGACACTGAAGACCACTAAAGTACGCTAGATCGCCTCCCGGCCTCACCAACGACACCCTAGAACTCTAATGACATGTGAAGCTCAATTGTTAAAGGTTTGGATCACCTCCCGGTCTCTTGCCTAATAATACTATGGTACCCCAAAACTCAAATCACCTCCGGGTTTCTTCGAATACAATATAAAATAATATAAAGAGAGTATTTTTAATTAACTTGAACACAATAATCTAAGGGACCTAGGATACCTCACTCCCGTGCAATTATTACCAAAACCCGCAAAAGACAAAGATGACACAACACTAAATTGTCTCCCGGCCGCTCTAGAGATAGAACAATAAAATCTAATCCACTCTCAATAATTATTCCTACGATTATTTCAACCATAAACCGCAAACAAGTTGAAAACACAAAGTAGACAACCTAATCATTCATCTAACAATCACCAAAAACTATTAAACACAAGTGAAATAAATATTAAAGTAATAAACTAGATTCAATTACTCAACAATACCATGAACAAACCAATTAAAAACTTTACCATAATACCAAATCAACCAAAAATCAATAATAGTTCGTCAAACTATTAATCAAACATAGTACTCAACCAAAACCTAGGCAGTATAAAATAATTGAGATATTAAAGTTCATTAAAAAGAAATAAAAATAGTAATTTACTAATTGGATTTATTCCTTCAATATACACAAGATCGTCGGCTAGGTTATGAACATCCAAACAAATAGGTCAACCTTTGACCAATCAGGTCAACCTTAGACCAGAATGGTTCCCCTTTAACCATTTTGAGTTTTCGGCCAGAAGACCAAAGTTTCAGAGTTTTCGGCCCGAAAACTTTAGACAGCCGAGAACCTGGAGTTCTCAACCAAGACCGAGAACTATGGTTTTCGGTCAACTGAGAACCATGGTACACAACCATTGAGTTCTCGGTCCAACCGAGAACACGTTTTCGGTCAACCAAAATCTCATGGTTCCCAACCATGAGTTCTCAGCCAACCGAGAACAGGGTTTCGGGTGTCTTCAGCCAGACCGAGAACTATGGTTTCCAACCAAGGGTTCTTGGCTAAAGCTGAAAACCCCGGATTTGTCCAAACAATGAATTTTTCTAGATTTACCACATGCATGTATGGTACCATCTTGAAAAACCAAGGGGCAACCAATATCCTAATGTTTTCGGCCAATATGGTAAAAAATACCATAAAATCTGAACACTTTAGATCCCATTTTGAAGCATGATCGTATAAGCGGCTCCTGATGCCATTGTTGGGTTTTTACAAGATTATCAAAGTCCAAATAAACCCTTTTGTTAGGAAAACGCAGTGAAAATAAGTTTTAAATCTTGTTTACCGAATACACATAAACTCGTTTACGTTAAACCCAATCAAGGATCCATATACAATTATCATGCTATCAAATACAACCATAGGGTGTTTTAAAACATACCTTCAAGTCTTAGAAACACCGAAGGGGATGAATGGTTTAAATGACGAGTCTTCAATGTAGAAAACCTCAAGCTTGTATACCCGAACAAGCCTTCAACAAACACCAAGTTGCTAGGATTCTTACACTTTGTAATCCTCTTGTTCTTCCTCTTGTTCAAGTAGAGAGAAGGAAGAGAGAGTTGTGTGTGTTAGAGAGAAACTGTTTGGTGAGAAGTTCAAGAATAATGATCTCCCTATCACACAACATGCATGTCTTGGAAATAATACAAAAGAGGAGACAGAGAGAGGAGGGGCCGGCCTCCATGGGGTTTCCCCCCCAAACCCCAAAACCAACTTTTGTTTGTTTTCTTTTAAATACGTACTTGTTATTTATCCAAATAAATAACATCTCACAAATATAAATTATCCATATAATTTATTTATCACACAAGTGCAAATATTTAGAAACCCATTTTCTAAATATTATAAGTGTTGATAATTATTACTTAGATCATATCTAATAATAAATCTTGTGGTGTTTGTCTAGCTTGTTATTGGGTTATACCGGCTTGGATCATAACGTACTAGCCACATCAACTCAAATATGTGTCTTGGGCAGATCGATTCCAACACTAATAATATTTGAGATAGACAAGGAATGAGGGATCAGACACTAATAATATCTGAGATAGAAAAGGAGAGTGATCAGACTCTAATAATATCTGAGATAGAAAAGGAAGGGATTCGACCCTAGTAATATCTGAGATAGGAAGGTCAGTAAGTATATAGTATAGAAGTAATAAAGTATAAATGTATGTATGAAATGAAAGTAATAAGTAAAGTACTTAATGTGTATCTATGGATACATAAATGAAGGTAAGTGTATGTATTATATGATGTATGGTTAACTAGAAATCACTCAACGTAGATGCCTTTTAGTATGCACGCAGGAGAGTAGGATGAGGCGGCTACCTTGAGCGGGGCACATGGCAATTGAATAAAGAAGCTGGAATCTGAAGACTCAAGTTGTTTTTATTATTTGATGTTTAATTTGAAAGACAAGAATATTGATTAAGACAAGTTATGAATTACTATGTAATATTTTACGAAAGTTTTATATTCCGCAAAAGTTTTAATTAACTCTGATATTTAGAACTGTGTTAATGAATAAATCCAACGTCCAAAGTAGGGCACCGGTATCGAGGCCTTGCAAGTTGGTATCAGAGCATAAGTTCGATATTAAGCATCCTACATGCTTAGACTCGAAGAGAGAATGTGACTTAAGTAAGAAAAAAGAAGATGACAGTTCAAGAAAGCCATGTGTCGCTCAAGCAAGCTCGATAAAGGTAACTTGCATGATTAAGTTCATGTAAAGATTTAGAAATATATGTATATGTATGTTAAATGAAAGTGAAAGAATATATTATGTTAGCTTAATTACTAAAGTAAGAATTTCTGTATGCTAGCTTAATTGCTAGGGAAAGAATGTGTGTATGCTAACTTAATTGCTAGGGATAAGAATGTAGGTTATATGTATGTTTACATGATTGTGTGAGAAGTAGAAACTAGCACAAGTGAAATCATGAAAGGAAGTATGTAGGACCTGAGGAATAATGTAAAGAGTTAATTACACTTGGCCAATGTCATTAACTACTTACCTTACGAATCATGTGCTAAATAATTCCTAGAGTGATAACATTTGTGTTTCCTTAGAGATAAGATAGATGGCTGCTACAAAAGGGACGAGCACGAGGAGGTCGTACTAGACACTATGGTAAGACACGTGCCAACCAGACACCTTTTTTAAGCAGGTGTGAAAGAACGATATTCGAAAGCAAGATGAATCCGACTGTAGAAAGTAATGAAGAAGGATCACGCTTGGAGTTTCTAGTCAAATGCGCTAAGGGAGTTGCTCAATTATCACCGAAGCATCAAAGGCAGCCCCAAATGGTAAATCCAAGTGGAAGCAACATGAGAGATGCGGAGATAAGCCAACTAGAATGAGTCAAGACATGTAGTATGTCTGCAATAGTTAACTCCATAAGGGAACTTGCTGGGATCGAGAGTAACGAAGCGAACGATGAGGAAGCGGAGATGATCGAGAAGGATGGGTGATTGTCAAGATATCCTAAGTGAGCATGCATTAAAGGATGAGGCTACATAGTGTAGCGAATATGAAAGAAGAAGCTAAGAAGAATGTAGTTGTGTACCTGAAACATTATAGAAGACCACTAGCGATACTTTCGTTAAAGTACGAGAATGGTTAAGAATTTTAAGGTGAAACTATAGGGACGTGAGTTCCTTGCTACTCTTTATGATTGACCTTAAGAGAGTTCGATGTTGTTTGGGAATGGATTTGACGTTTGAGTTTAAAGATCGTATAGCATGTAAGAGTAAGTTGATAAGGTTTACATCATTGGATGGCGGTACAGTGATGGTTTATGGTATTAAGGAAAGTTCAAGGCTTAACGTAATTCCGATGATAAAATCTAAAGGTTTGTTAAGGCGAGGGTGCAGTGCCTACCTGGCGTATGTTGTCAAAGCTACGGCCGACACAAAAAAAAATGAAAGATGTTCTTGTAGTGTGTGACTAATCAAAAGTGTTCCCAAAGGACCTTCCGGGGTTACCACCGGAACGAAACGTAGAATTCCAGATAGAGTTAATACAAGGAGCACGGTCTGTCGCGAAAGCACTTTACCGCCTGGCGCCGTCCAAGATGAAAGAGTTAATGTCCCAACTACCAGAACTCCTCGACGAAGGTGTTTATGTCGGGTATTTCCCTACGGGATGTACCGGTGATGTTCATGAAGGAAAAAAGACGGAAGTATGAGAATGTGTATTGATTTCTACGAGTTGAACAAGCTTACGGTGAAGAATAGGTATTCGTTGCCACAAATTGATGATTTGTTGATTAAATGTACGGAGCGAGTTGGTCCTCGCAAATAGACCTTAGAGCAGGCTATTAACAGTTGAAAGTGAAAGAGGCATACTTCCCTAAGACAACGTTTCAGACACGATATGAACACTAAGAGTTCTCGTGATATCGTTGGGATTGAAGAATGCTCCAGAAACATTTATGGTTATGATGAATAAGGGTTGTCATCAGATGTTGGACAAATCTGTCATTGCCCTTATTGATGATAATATTGACATATTCAAGGAATAAGTCTGACCATGATGAACACTCGAGAGAAGTGTTGTAGATGTTGAAGAAAGAATAAATGTATGCTAGGTTTCCAAGGTATACCGTTGATACAGGTTATAAGAGTTTGGATATCTCTTCAAGCAGAAAGAATGGAATATAAGACAAGAAGATGGGGAAGGCTGATAAAAGAATTGTGATTTTGAAATCAAGTATTATCCTAGTGAGGCGAAAGAGGTCGCTAACGCGCTAAGTCGTAAGTTGAAGAGGTTATCACAACGATTATGTTGTATAAACTAGTTAGCACTTCAGATTTCATGAGCGTGCTCTGCGAGACGCAATAGGAGTTATAAAGAATGAGAGCAAGATGAAGAAGAAAAGGAATGAATTATCGGGTTACATAGAGATTTGAAAGATAATACTTATGATGTGAGAATCAGATTTGGTTGCATGTGGATTCGTTAGATATGTGAGATTCATCATGATATATCAAGACTTGGGGATAGACTACTAGTGGCCGAGTATGGAAAGACATGCAAGGAAATCGTAAATATGGTTTAAACTTATGTTTATTTGAATTGAGTCTTAACACGAATGATTAGTGTTGTGACGGATAATCATATGACTATGAGAGGGAAGCCTCCTAGAACGATA
Organism: Bidens hawaiensis; assembly: GCF_021521415.1. Lineage (NCBI taxonomy): Eukaryota > Viridiplantae > Streptophyta > Magnoliopsida > Asterales > Asteraceae > Bidens > Bidens hawaiensis. Next base: position 86,839 of record NW_027493400.1, on the reverse strand, counting down.
AAGACAAAATGGTATTATAAATGTCCATATGAATGCCAAAGCGTTTCTGGGAAGGAAGTCAGTTAACATAAATAGTTATCATATATTAGGCAACCTGAGATGCAGCTTGATTAGTCAAGAAAAAGGGAGATGTATCATCATGGACTTCATGATCAAGCTACCTTGGACAGCTATAACTCATGAACCCTACATGTTGATGCAGAGCTGAGAATGAAAGAAGGTATAAATGGTGACTTAAGGAGTTCTCCGACAAGTTAAGCAATGGATGTGCTCAAGAATTGCAATAAGTGTTTTACCTTAAGGGAAATAATCATTAAGGAGAAACTGGAAATGTTTCCTTATGTTTTGAATGTATTGCAAGCAGTATACTTGCTAAAGGTTGTAATTGGATGGAATGGCCATTCAGTGCTAAGTGTAAAGATGGTAAGTGCAATGTTTCAATTTAAAGGACTAGAAAGAAGAGCATGCTTGTGGAAGTGATATGTACTTGCAAAGTCTGGATAAGGAAGCGTATCATCGATGACTTCATGGACAAGCTACCTAATAAAGCTATAACTAATTAACATCACTCATTGATTGTAAGACAAAGGATAAGCCTGTAAGTCAGGAAGCTAAAGAAAGGATGTGAATACAGGAAGTATTCCTTTTTATAAGGACTAAGCAGGTTTCGAGGATGAAACCTCTTATAAGGTGGGTAAACTTGTAACATCTCGAAATTTCTAAGAATAATATTTAATATATTATTTATGGTGGAAAAGCTTACTTGAGTTCGTAGAGAAATAATAAAATAATAAAGATGGAAGGATAAGTAGGCTAATTAGATGGAATTAATTATGGACCAAAAAGGAAAGATGGGGCTAAGGTCCATGGGCTTAAGGGAGTATAAATACCCTAAAAACACACACTTCTCCAATTCTCGTTTTTGAGAAAACCACCCATAAAGACAAAACGATTCTCAGAAATCTAGCCGTCGAATCAGTCTCAAATTTTAACTGAATGTTCATGACATATATATGAAGATTTCCACCGATTAGATCTTCGACAGAGGTCGGGAAGCCCGTTTTTTATCAGCAAAACCGTAGCAGCTCAAAAATGAAGATTCTGGCGACTGTTCAGCTTTTTCGGTGACTGAAGCGGTTGTTTCCGTCGAATGTGAGCTGATGAGTTTGTAGATCTGGGAAAGACGGTTCTGTGGCCGCTTGAATCACTCAATTCCGGGTTCGTTTAATATGGTTTTGGGCCTCTTGAGTGATTTCAGACAAAAACCTCAAATGTACGTTTTTGTTAAAAAGGTTTACTTTTCATGAACGGATTTACATGAAATGGTAGGATGATATATCGGGTCATGATTATTGATAAAGTAATGAACTTGATAATAAACGGGCTAGTTGGTTCGTTTCGGGTAAAACGAGTAGTGTTCGGTTTGTGAAAAGTACGGGTAAACGAAGTCGGTTTTGCATGAAATTTAGTAGGATAGTAAATCGAGTGTAGTTATACCATAAAATGTAAACTTGATGTTTAAAATGGACTTAATGAACTCGTTAGTGAATACGGTTCACATAAAAACCCTAGATCTAGCCTAAACGGGTTTGGGATCTACAAAGGTTCAAGGTTTACGGATAAACGGGTTAAGTCTTAGCCGAGCACGAATATGGAAACGTTTATGGGGTGATATAATACTATAATGGGAGGGTATAGATGTCAAAACATGTATGAATAACGAAAATAAAGAACTGAGCAGGAGCAGCTCACTCGAATACAATGAAGACTCGAATACCTATATATATTGGAGTACATTTAAGGCTCGAATACAATGGTGGTATTCGAATACATCTAGAACTCGCATATAATGGTTATGATCGATTACAATACAGCTCGAATAGAATATAAGTATTCGCATAACTCGATTACATGCATGGAATCGCATACAATGCCATTTGATTGCATTCATGGACTCGAATACAATATGCCATTCGATTACATTGTAAAACTCGCATACAATGTTATACTCGATTACAATATTAAATTCGAATACAACATGTAGACTCGATTACAAATGGGTCACTCAAATACATGCATGATTCGCATGCACTGTGTATACTCGAATACAACACGTAGATTTGATTACATGGGTTGTTCGAATACAACATGCAAACTCAAATACAATATGGGTTCAAGGAAATTTCTAATACATTACGGGTTCAATTACAAGTTATAACCCGACAATAGAGGATTCGAATACATTGTATTAATCGAGTACAATAAGACATGTTCGGATAGAATATATATAACCGAATACATTAGATAATTCGAGTGTATCCATATGCTCAAATGCAATATAAACATTCTAATATACGGAAATTGCATGCAAGATTGTATTCTAATGGACCAGTAAAGAAAGAAAGAATGGAAGGGACACATTGAATTTAAATACAAAGTATTTGAATAAATTTAGGTGAGAGTAAGATTATATTCTAAGTAAAATGTATTCTAATAAAAAGCCATACTTATGAATACAATACCTTATAAGGTCATTAGAATAGACCAGACTTAGCCATTTTGGCTGAAATATGAATATTATGATTAGGACAAGTATTGATACACGTAATTAATATACAGTTAGCAGAGCTCAGTTTAAGAAAGGAATAACAGTGAACGGAGAAAGAAACAAGATCCAGTTGAGTTTCTAGCCCCATTTCCTTGCTATGTTTTCGGGGCTGTGTGCATAGTCGATGTGATAGTTAATACACTTACATTAAATGGTAAGTGTATGCCATGTATGATTGTTTTGGTAATTAATATATGACTTGAATGTGAACGAAAGTTTGTCGGTATGTGAACGATCTTCGGATATTGTGCGTATGGACAAGGAAGGTGAGTATATGAATTATGAATGTGTATGAAAGGTATATGTATGACATATGAGTATGTATGAATGTTAAAGAAAGTATGTATATATACAAAGGTACAGTAGGATATGGGTACGTAAAGAAAGTATGCATGAAGATGGAGAAGTAAGGGATCATACCTTAATAATATCAGAGATAGAGAAGTGAGGGATCAGACCCTAATAATATATGAGATAGAGAAGTAAGGGATCAGACCCTAATAATATCTGAGATAGAGAAGTAAGGGGATCAGACCCTAATGATATCTGAGATAGACAAGGAAAGTGGGATCAGACCCTAATAATATCTTAGATAGAAAAAGAGAGGGATCAGACCCTTATAATATCTGAGATAGAAAAGGAAGGGATCAGACCCTAGTAATATCTAAGATAGGAAGAACAGTAAGTATATAGTATATAAGTAATAAACTATGAATGTATGTATGAAATGAAAGTAGTAAGTAATTTTTTGTTTGTTCGATCAAGGGTTATAAATGTATAGTGTCCATAATTAAGATTGATGGGTTTCTATGGTTGTGTGCGACTATAGAGTGGTTTCTTTAAAAATGGTTGTTTGACTAAGTAGTCTAATGCAGATGACATGTGGCACTTGTCTTAGTTCTAAATCCCAAACTCTCACCCAAATATTTTCATCTATGAAATATATTCGCAAACAGGTTGTTAATTTAACATGTTTATTAAATGATTGTGTTCATGTTAATCCGCTTATTAAACATGTCGTGTTTGGGTTGACTTGTACAATAACATAGATTGAATTAACCAATTCAAAGAAATATCTTTTGGGTCGCGTTTCGAATAATTTTTCAGGTAATATAAAAAACAAACTGCCAAATCAAATTATCGGAATAGATTTTTATTTTGCTAACAATTTTCCGTATTATTAAAATCTCATAAGCGTAAAATAAAGTTTCAATAACAACTAGGCATAAACCGCGCTGTGTTGCAATAGCCAGAGGCGGATCCAGGAATTTTCACTACGGGGGGGCACAAAATAATTCGGGTAAAATGTAGGTCGGGTTCAAAAGAAAAGGACCGGTCAACCATTCAGAAGGCCGGAATGAAATGAACTTTCGGGTATTTAATGCACATTGGTTTGGTTTTGAGCATCGTTTGAAACTACCCCAATACCTGAGAGAGTCTTTTTTAGACAGGATATAAACCGTTCATACTGATTTTAACGCTCCATACCTGACTCACACAAGAACACCATCAAAAATAAAACCCACCATTATAAGAAAACCCTTCTGAGTCATGTTTCATATTTGAAATCATAAAATCCAAACCCTTAACAACTACCCTCATATTATTTGACCAGAAGACCAGCTGCATCTTACCTCATCTGATAATTCAAATTTTATTGAAATAATTATTGAGTTATTTTTACTAGTATTTAGTATTTACTACTTTAATGAAAGTTAAATCTAATAAATAACGTATTATATTATATAATAATATAACCAATAAAAGAACCTTACAAAATAAAGATAGGTTTACTACAAATTTAAAATATAAATTAACAAACAAAACAAAATAAACCGTAAAGAACAGTAAAAGTAAAAGAGCATAAGTAAATAATAATAATAAATAATATAATAATATAACTTTAACCTTTGACTTGGACTCCAGGTTGTACAAAGATGTTCATACATTCTTTAGTAAATAATATAATAAATTATTTTCTTCCTCAACGAACAATATTTTGCAGTCCATCGGAAGAAAAAAAAAACTTGGTTCGCTATCTTCTATATTCACTTAGATTCTGTTTTACACTCTCTTCTTCTCTCTTATGGTAATTGACGGTGGGCACTAACCTATTTTTGATTCATAATACACTAGTGCATAACTATAAACACGACACTCCAGCAGGCGGACGGTGGGTACCGGCCCACCCTCCCCAAACCATAGATCCACCCCTGCTGACAGCGGTGCAATGTTGCGAATTTGATAAACCTAGTTTATTCAAATTGAATCGGCATTTGATAGACTTTCAACCTCAAAACCATCAGTGGATTTAATTGGTATCCGTGACTTCGAAATGGCAACGACACTAAATCCAAAAAATAAATCCGAGAATACCCAAACTAGCATTGGCACACGTACAACTTATGATCAAAGAGAAACAAATTCGATCATTATCGATTAACATCGTTATGATACATGCACTATACCCAAAAAATTAAATCAGTAAACACCGGAAAACTCGTATAACTTATGATACAAAAACCACATATATAAAATGGCGTTTATCATTTATCCCGTCTGTAATACCTGGATGTTGCGGCAGCTAGTCGACCCAAATAAGACGGTACCAGTTACATTCATTACAATATCGCAAAAATATAACAAATTAACATATTTAAAAAAAAGTGAGAGAGAAAATACAACCACCTTGATTATTGATCCATGAAGGAATACGAATTGCGAATTTCCTTTTAATCTTCGTTATCATGTCTTTGGTTTATTCTTCTTCTGATCCTGCGCAATGCCGTTCTTCCGTTAATCAACTCCCCTCAGGTTTCTATTATTATACGTAATTAGTTAATAATATATATAAGATTTTATATAACTGCATGCATGTATATGATTGAATTGATTGTATGATCCAGGGGGCTAGAGCGTGACTTACATGGGGAGATGCGACAACGTTCGGCATTTTTTTCGTCTAACCGGTTTTCAGATTGGGTATCAACGCATGATTGATTTGATTATTTGAGTTTTATATAGGGTTTTGATTGGGAATTATTTTCAACCTAGGCTACTTTCAAATTGTTTATTTATCATGCTTTCATATGGCAAATGTAAAAACATAACTTGTGTGTGATGATAAGCAAATTCTATGACACCTTAGGCTATTGTTTTGTTCTGTTTACTGAAGGATCATGAGCCTATCTAGGGGTATGCATGAGTCCGTCTTGGACATTTCGGCTCAAACAAATCAAAAGCCTAAAAGTTCGGTTTTAAGATTTATAAAAACCATTTTGTTTCAGTTTGTAAGGTTTTCGATTTCCTCATGATGGGTTGATTCGGTTTCGGTTTTTCCATTTTGGGCTTGAAATTTTGGGTTTTTCCAATGTAATGAACTTTGGCCCGAATTTTTGGGCAATTTTGAGACCGTTGGCCATGGACTAGAGCAGAACTCCATAAATAAGTGTACTTGAGTGGGATAAATCCTTGACAATGACCTCCTAGGAAGTTTCCACTAATGCAACAAAAAAACATTTTTGTTAACTTCTCACAGGCAAAGCGAAAAATATTGGTTATTAGGAGAGGCCGTATGTTACAAACACCCTCATGTTTTACCATCTAATATGTAACCCTCGCCTTTAAATAACTAGTAAAGTTATGTTTGGTACACGAATATATACATATAATTAATCATTGACTTGTTACTTGCAGGGATTTGCAGTCTTATCTTTCTGATCTTAGCCTTTTCTTGGCACCTGAGAGCAAGACATTTTACATATTGGTGGATAACAGACCATGGCTAGAAGACTTGGTCTCAGGGCCCACACACCTTTGGCAGTTAATGATTACCAAGGTTAACTCTTTTCTAATATTAACGGCTAACTTTTATAGTTAGTCCAATACTTTATGATTTCTTCTTGATTTTGTTACCAGTCCAGGTTGTCACCCTTTGCATTCACAAGAGGCCAAAAGGAGAATAAAGAGGATCCCGAGTTCAGTGAGCTCAACTGTCGTCCCAAAACTTTAAATCATTCACAAAAGTTGAAAAGATGGTTGTCAATGGTAACACTTTCAAGAAAGAGGGTGTTGCTGCCTGTAAAGAAATTTAGGACTTCTTTGCTTGCAAATAGTAAATTGCATATATGGGTTTATTGTTTTTGAAGTTGCGTGGAAAGATGTCCGCGGTGTCAATTATTTGAATGAGCTTCAGGTATATCTTGTCCTACTTCTGTAAATCCTTAGTTCCTTAGGGAGGAATTTGTAAAATTGACCTTTATTTTATCTGGATTGCAAAACAGGTTTGTTTTGTAAGATTGCGTTGTCATTGGTTGTTGGGAACATCATGAAAATATCCATTTTGATTGAGAAAATTAACAAAATAGCCTTGACTTTTAAAATAAAGCAATCAACTAGAGGGAAATAAAGTTTTTTGGAGCAATGGATTACAATCTGGCGCAACAGATAGAGACCCAAAAATTAAAAATATATATACTTTTCTTTAAGTTAATTCGTGGCATAAGAGATTACACTTCTGCGCAAAGAGATTTTAATCGAGGGTCTAATCCTTCAGTGACTTGTAGAAATAGTTGGAAATTAAAACTAAAAAAAAAACCCGCCTATTTTCGTAATTTCAAATGTAAAGTTTATTTTGTTCGGTCAAAATGTATTTTTTCATGATTTTCTGTTTTTGTTATGATGTGGCAACTTACGTACGGATAACTTTGACAATGTTGGCTTTTTTCTGTGTTAAAAGTGGTTAAAATGTTGAAACCTAAATTAAAACATTTTGAAGTCCAAAACACGAAACAAAATCAGATCAATTTGCCCTATTTTTTTACTAATGTGTAGCAGGTATGTTATGAGCAGACTGATACATCTCTTGCTATAGAGGCGAAAGACATGAGAAGATGGGAATTTGATAGTATAGCTCAAGCTGCTAACAGCACAACTTCATGGTTTCTAGGCACTCCATATGAGCGTCTTCTTTTGGAAAATCATCTCAATTCCATGACAGGTATACACTAGTTATATACATGGCAAAATGGGCTGGCCAGGCCGGGTAGGCTACTTTGATATAGAATGAAACATGTTTTAAGTCTGCAAGAGCCACTTTGAAAAATGAATGAAAGGTGTTCAGTTGTCAAACTGCGTCTGTTTGGTTGACTACTAACCTTTATATTTTTTAATTTTTATTATTTTTTTCTATTTAGGCAAATTGAATCTTAATAATCTAAAGTCTAAACCATTACCTATTGACCAATGAAACTCCTAACTTCACTTTCAATGCCAACGACAATCCCAATAAGAAAACCATCAAAGATTTACCCCTGATTTCCACTCGATTAAGAGTTTGCTCTCAACTCCGATTATAAATTAAGTGAGGAGACTTACAAGCGAAATCGAATGAACATTAAGTGTAATTTGTCTTTAAATCTTTGATGATTATGCTACTTGCATTGCCATCGTCATTTGTCAAATATAATGGAGGTTAGTAGCGACATTGGTCAAATTGCAAGTATGGTTTATTATCTGCGAAGGATCATAGTTTGGATTAGTGAAATCCAATTGTCTGTTTAATTAAATAAAAATTAATATACTACTTATAGTTCTATGATAGGGATTTGTAATTACAACGCTATCAATTCTACAGAAACCATCTAATTAACCGCGAGAATATGTGGATTAAACTATATCTTCTTGTTTTGTTTGTGATTTCTTCAGGAGATGCATTTCATGAAGCTGGTATGGATACACCAAGCACTTGTGGTTCATCAACTGACCTCGACGAAAATGATGACAAAATATTAAACAATGGTGTGTTGTCATCACATGGGTCACCATACAATGTTAGTGGTCAACTAGAAACTTTACAAGAAGATGTAGACCAAACAAGTATAGAGAATACAACATTAATAAACGCTCCTGATAATTATGATATTGATAATGAGTTAAATACCGAAGCATCCTCACCGTCTCCAAGTGAATGTTCAGATGCAACCGACGCAACCCAATACACAGACGTGTTACTCTTATTTCGGTTCAATGATTGTCACCTCCCGTTTAAATTACAAAAAATAATAATGTCGGATCTTCGCTTACTTTATTAGAAGCTGGACTTCCATCATGGGTTATTTTCTTTCAATCTTATCCGGTTTTCTGCCATGTGTACCGTCCATGGATGTGCCCGTTAGCAAGAACTCTATACGTTGCAATATCATTCGTTACTCTTGATCGGCTTCTATGATTTGTACAAAAACATCCCAGTTCTTAAAGCAGCCGCTTCCCGTTTGTTTGGACCTTTGTTTGACTGGATAGAAACATGGGAGATGGTGTCTAGGATTAAGTACTTAGGTACAATGCTGTTTCTGCATAATGCTGAGAAGGCGATTATGTGGTTTTTGATGGTGACCCGCACAGTTAAATCGATTGTTTCGGTTCTCACACAGCCGTTAGTTGCACAGTTGATGGTGGTTTTTGACGGGCTCTTTCCATTTTGGAATGTGTTTATTGATATAGGAGATCATTTCTACTCGTGTATTTGTGTACTTTTGGGGACATGTTGGAGTTTATTGGATAATTTGATTGACACTCTTTTGCTCCCTGTGTGGTACATCTTATCAGTTATTTTCAATTTTGGTAAGGTTTTTTTCTCTGAATAGATCTTTATTAACCTGAATATATGGGTCGGTTTTGGTAGTGTTTTATCTTTGAGTCATGGGTCAGTAGAAAAATAGAGTAAATTACAGTTTTTGTTCTATTGTTTTGTTATATAAGAATGAAAGTGAAATTTTCTATGTAGTTGTGAAAGACAAAATGTGTAATTTACTCTAAACAAATATTAGCTAAAAGGGGATCTGGTTAAGTGTATGGGCTAAACAGATTGAAATCAAATCATATTAATGCAGTGAACCTTGAAGCTTTTAGTCAAAGATAAATATTATTATATTATTGTAAGAATATTGTTTTTATAATCAGAATTAGCACATAAGTTTACTTGAAATACATAAAATTTATATAAAATTACAAGTTTCAACCTGACCCATATTGATCTGTCCGTTTTGCCACCTAACCGACAACTTAGTTTGATGCATAATGCTGATATTATGAGTTTTGTAAACTGCAGCGACAGGTGTCATGGGCCCGATATTGTTGTGCGTTTGGAGAGCAATTTGTTCTCCAATACATGTCGTTTTTGAACTATCCAAGTTTTTGGGATATATATACAAGTACACATATGAATCACTTGAAGGTATATGGTTGTTTGTTAGCAGCATATTAAAGGTAGCTTCAAATGCTGACGTGGCAGCCACGCATACATATGAGGTTTCTATGTGGCGTGCGCTTTGGAGTGACCTGTTCTCTAAGGTTGTTAAATATGACAAAATTGTTGATTTTTTGTTTTTGTTTGTTAAGATACTGGTGGTGTGTACTCATAGAATAATGTATCTTGTTTTAGGTTTTCCGGGCAATCAAGAGCATTTTATATGGTGTTGTTGCGTTCTTTGCAGCTTGCAATAGACACCGACTAAGGTTAGATTCGTTGATTTGCTGGTTATTGAATTTTAAATGCAGCTAGTATTATATTTATATTTATAAAAAAAAATTAGTTCTGATAGCTAGATGATAAATTGATAATAATGCTAAAGAATGATAATAATAATAATAATAATAATAATAATAATAATAATAAGACTAGGAGTGTGTTTGGTTCATGGAAATCAATTGAAACCGAATAAATTTCATTTATTTAATGTGTTTTTCGAATAGAATTTGTTTTAATGGAATCTAAATTGCATTCTTATTGGGTTATTTCGTCTATATAATCATATTTGCAGTATATACAATCATTTGCGAGAGTTCATACAACGACTTCATCAGCCAGCCCAACCATTGATTTCTAGCACTAGAGTGCAAAAAAATGGAAATAGGATGCCACCCGTAAGTTTCTTATATAATCATATTATTATCACACCGGTCGTTTGTCCCTATTTTAGTTCATTTATAAATAACTATGGTTGCAAAAACAATCTAAATCATTAACTGAAACAATTGCCTTCTAACTACTTGTTTGACCTGTTTTTTTTAGCTTTATTCCTTATTCGGCCCGTTTAAAATAAAACACAATCCAAATTAGCGCATCACAGTCTCGCCTTATAACTCTTAGGTTATAATGATGGATTTCTTGATTTATACAGTCAGAACCCAGGGAATTTAGGCCATTGCCTACTAAAAGCACAAAACAGAGTTGACATCATCTTTTTATGTTGATCAACAAATTCTACTGATGTTATTATGGGATTGGCCCTTAACATTGATAGTTACAAAAAACAATGATTTTCGTCCTTCAGGGTTTGAGTTTGTGTATAGTGTTTTCGTTTCTATTTCATAGGGAGAGATGTAAATAGGTCTTGGTGTATTTGGCTATGATGTTGTTCGTTGTTAGCAATGGAGTATAGTTTGTGTATATTTACTTATTAAACTTGTAATGTCATTAGACCACAATGCTCTTCGTTTTTTAATCGAGCAATCTATTCTGCTAGATGATACTTGTAACATGGGAAAGCATCATGCGCAAACATGTAAGCAGTGGCGTAGCCAATTTTTTTTTTCTACAGGTTCGGAAAATTTCGAGAGACGGTCTACTGATTGTTTTAAACTTAGATTTGGGTTTTCTACGGGTTTGATGTTGAAATTTCTACGGGTTCGATATCAAAATACACTAATATATAACACTAAAACAAAATTTTGTACGGGTTCGACCGAACTCATTCCCCTAAGGCTGCCTACGCCACTACATGTAAGTAGAAACCCTTTTGGAAAGCATGCCAACAAGTCAAGGAAGTCAATGCAGTATGCCATTCAATTTAATTTGTAGATGGGTACTGGGACTTCGCTGAAGGATCATGTGGGAATCAATACAAGTACATAACAATATTTGGTAGAGGCCTTTGCACTTTTTTTGTTGCTTGGGAAATTATTTAGTGTGTAACGAGTTGGATATTATAAGTTGATCACCTAATTGAGCCATTAGGCGGCACCATATTAGTCAACATTTTTATTTTTATTTTTGTTTTTTTTTTCGTTTGACTTTTGGTAGTGCAACGAACGTAACGAACACATACTGGATGCCAAATTTTTTCATGTTTTAGTTCTAGTACCGTAATGAATGTGACAACAACCGACCGAATTCGCGCAGACTCTCCACGTTTTGTTTTAGGTATGGTACCGTAACGAACATAACAAAACCGACCGGGTGACAACGTAACAAAAATATAAAATGGGTCGGATTTTCGGGTTTGACAAAATGGCGAACGTCACAAGACATTAAGTCTAGGAATGTTAGAACACAACCTTGATCAACCTAGGCTTGATGAAAGACTAACTTGTGTAGAAAATGGCAAAGGTCGAGTTCCACGGTCAATGGACACGAGTGCCAACAATGGAGTGGCTTGGAAGTCCGAGGAGAAGCAGTTCTCACTGTTGATTAGACCGACTGTCACATCGACCATCAACATGGCAGTTTGGAATTTAGAAATTGTACCCGGCTCCACGGTCGAATAACCCGACTGCCCACCGAGTGTCACAACGACCTTCAAAGGGGCAATGGCTAATCCAGATTTTGCATCCAATTTCACGAGCAATCAACGGAATCCTCTTCCCAAAACCTTCATTGATACACTAACCAAAGCTCAATTTTGATCCTCTTTGGCTCAAAAATTTTACGAATCGACTCTGGATTTTTGATCATCGACATTTGAGACATCTATTGACAGTTAAGATTTTTAATTTTGACGTCGATTATTTTTTGAGGATTTCTTAGTTTTTGCTATTCCTAATCATCACATAATGCCTTGGTGTCACACCCCGACCAGGTAAGTGATCTAGCGTAATACGAGAATGCAACAGAAACCTCTGGTATCAACCACATTGTTTATAAAGAAAATTAACAAACAAATTTACATCATGTTACATTGTTTTGTATTAAGTTTACAAACTAGATGAAATACACATAACCAATTCTCCTGGTCGATTATTCTTTAATAATATATTTACGTCTATCTACACATTGTCAGTCTCATTCTTAGCACAAAGCACATAAGCAAATTATACCAATTTCGGCCCACCTAAAAAACATGTGAAAACAGGTCAACTACAAATAGTTGGTGAGTTTCATAAGTGTGTACAAGATCAGTATACCTAATCGTAGTATTCAGTATGTATGTATGTATGTACGTACGTATGTATGTGATGCAATTATACTAAGCCACAAGTGGATCATTGACACGTTATACCACGTGGCCTCCACTTCCCACGCATGTCCCCGTGACCTCAACTACCACATGCCCCAAAGGTACTATGTCTAACACCACATAACATGTTACAAAAGTTTGTGTGGTCATGTGCAATTGTAAAACATGTTTCGGCATACCCCACCGGCCCTGTCAATTGGGTTCATCAAACAAATAGTACTATTCACATGCCATGTGCTCGTAGTTAATCACTTGTGTGTGTGAGGGGTGGGGGGGGGGGGCTTTCAAGTGTTAGCACTTCGATAATTCACATCATAACAGGTTTCTGAATAAATAGGCATATATAAACATGCTTTGCACCCCAAATGTTCGTAAAACAATTCAAAAAGTGGGGTCATGAAACTCACCTTATAGTAGTATCGAACGGTATCACGTGTAGTATGTATTACACTTCGATTATAGCTCGTATCCTATAATCGGTATTGTATTGTTAATACTAGTACAATCTTTAAACGAAATCGGGCTGTATATCTAATCTGTGTATTGTTGTTACGCCCAAAACATATTAGTAGTCTTAGATTTTTACGTTGTACGATATGAAATGTTCAAAACCAGTATTGCTCAGTTTCATCGTTTTCCGTGCCTGGCCAAATTGGTCGTTTACACTTTTCGGAAATAGGTAAGATCACACAAACTTAAGTAAACATACTGTTTGGTAAGACTTTCGATTTATAAAAGAAATTTAAGGTTTCAGTATATTGGCCGCAAGGTTCGTTTTCGTTTTATACAACTCACCCGAATTTGATTGTACAATATCGTACAACTCACCCGAATTTTCCGGAAATCTCGTAAAAAGTTCATTTATCAAATTCATTCAAAACTATGATATTTGACCACTTTTGACGTTTTGACATACCAGTCAGTTCGTTAAACATATAACTCTTGGTTTTGTCAAAACATATATATTTTAAATCTTTAAATTATTATAACTATGGGTTGGTATCATTTAAAAACTCTAAAAAAGTTAAAAACTCTTAGGAACCATTAACAACCAAACAATTTTTTAATTTTTTTATATATTAACATTATTTAATAGTAGTTTTATCATATTTTATATAAAAAATTTTGGTTACATATATTAATCACAAGTTTACATATATATAAAATTTATATCTAACAAATTTACATAGGTGTAAAACAAAACACAGATATGTAAAAAACTAATTTTAAAAATTGTAATCGTACATATAGATATAAAAATGATAAAACTAACTCTCAAATAACATTAACATACAAAAAGTTTTATAAACAACGTTAGTTTTCAAGAGTTCCTTCAAGTTCTTAAATAATTTAACAGTTCTGCAATGATACGCATCCTTATAACTATTTACTTAAATATATAAAAATTAGGGAAATTTTTGTACTAACAAATTAAAATATGTAGTATTTTATAAAATAGTTCCAGAATTTTTACACTTATTTATTTATAAATATTCATTTTATGTGTTATAATTAACCGATAAATCATTCGTTTTTACTAAACGATTCCCGAAAAATCCGATAAACTTTTTGAATTGTGAAAATATAATCAAATAATCCCTGTAAAATTTCCAGAACTTAACTCATTTTCTAAAAAATCTTTTTGTGCATGATTCGGCTTTAAAACTCGATCAAACGAAAATGCACGAACCATACTTAGAATAATCCAATTGATCCCAAATTTTCTGAGTAACTTAACAATGAAATTTCTGAGTTCTCCACAATATATCTACATTTTTCCAGTAGTTTAACTATTTTTCATAATATATCCACAATAACGGTAATAAATTCGCCAAATATTCTCCGTTTATCATAAAATTTCCAAATTTGGACAGGGACTCTATTATATGGTTCCTAATGTCCCTGAAACTTTTCATAGTCTAACAATAAGCACATTTCAATCTAATCTTAAACAACCCCTAAACGATAATTCGGTTATTACCTTTTTCGGTTCGTTTTCTCGCCTCTCCAGGTTCTTGTTTCTCAAGTTAGTATATCTATAGGTCATAAAAAAATACCAAGCATCCAAAATCAATCAAAAAGCCATGTTTTTTAGGGTTTTGGTTAGGTTTCAAACCGAACTTTTAAACCGTAAAAATTCTATATAAACATTCTAATTCGTGTACTTAGCAAAAATGTCACACCCCGGCCAAAGGGCGCGGAACATGCAACAGATTGCCCAAAACACAAGACACTATTTAAGTGACAATATTTAATCAACTCATTTTATTTCATAAAATCAATAAACAACACATCTTGCTCATACAAAACAAATTGGATACAAGTAAACAAATATATATTGTTCGTTTTGCTAATATCCTAATAGTCTTGATAACGTTTTCCTTCAAGTCCTCGAGTCAACTAAAATTAAAACATGTAACATTGCATAAAATAAAGTTTATCAACACAAGGTTGGTGAGCAATTTCATAGTTTTGAACAATACGTATATACTAGGAAATTCCACAACTTGTATACAAAACAATAAATAATAGCAAGAATTTGGATAGTGAGATCGTTAATAAAAACACATTAACGACACCGTCTATAAGAGAATACCAAATAGATTAGGAATCTATATGAGATCATCAGTAAGAATACATTAACGATACCGTCTATAAGAGAATACCAAATATCTTCGGATTTCTATCAGATCATTAATAAGAACACATTAACGACACCGTCTATAAGAGAATACCAATAGATTCGGATTTCATAAATCAACTAACCAAAAGCGGTAAACACATTAGCATGTAAGCATGTAAGCATATAACACAAAATCGAGCATTTATTTAAGTAAAGTATACAATAAAGTTTGTGGTTTAAGACTCAAGTATAAAACATTTAGTTTGAATAAGTATGCAATATCACCCCCAAAACGAAAGATGGAAAACGGGGTATGAAAAGTACTCACATTCAAGTAATAAACTTGATCGGTAAAATGACGAGTAACCGGAGGGATGAGGTTTAACGAGCAAGGTCTAGATGAAAGGAAATCTTGTATTAGAAAGGTTGTCTAGGGAGTCTTTAAATAAAAATAAATGATAAGAAATGCAAACAATTTAAAGTTAAGGTTTAAAAATGTAAATATTAATGAATCGTAATACTAGTCTTTTTAAAATATAAGTTTACTCGAAACCGGGTTAAAGTATATAGCCTTAATATTTACTCAACGTATGTTAAGTAATAAGGTGGGTAAAAATGCAAGAATGCAAGTCCCTATATAATATAGATACTAAAACGGGTTTTAACGAGTGTTTCGGGTTGTTGGTCCGGGTCTTGATAATTGGTCAAACCCAAAGTCAACTTTCCAAATTAATGAATGTTATGAGATAACTCAATAAAATTTAATAAGACTTAACCAAGTATGTAGTTCTATTGTTTTAGAACTAACAACGTCCATTAAGTGAGTGTTCGGTTTTGTCGGTCCGAACTTTGCTATGAGATCAAGTTGGATCCAACATTCCCAAGTACATAAGAAAATAATTAAAATCATTTGATAAAGTATTTTTAAAGATTTATACAAGTCTTGATAGCTAAAAACACACTTGTGTGTCTTAAGCGAGTGAAAATCGGTTTAGTTCGGTTTCCAACTCGCAATAAGTTCATAGATGGTTTCCACATGCCCAAATATCAAAGAACTTGTATTATAATTTATAAATTAAGATACTTAAGTTTTACAACAAAAAAGTTAACAATAAAGTCTTTAAAGAAAGTTCGATTTTCGGTTCGGATCTTGTTTCGGGTTAAGACCGAGGTAAGATTCTACAAACCCATAACCATAGAACTTATAAAAAATGATTTTACAAACTTAAATCTAACAATAAGCATGTTTAAACAATTATTTAACAAAACTAGTAAACAAGTTCGGTTTAAGGCTTAGAGCTATTTACGGTTAAACCGAGGCTAGTCTCTACAAACCTATAACCATGGAACTTCATAAATATGATGTACAAACTAAAATGAGTAGAAGTTAAGCATGGTTAATATGTATAAACAAGTTATATAAGTATATATATATATCAAGGAGTACGAAAGTCCTCCATGAAGCCTTGCCTTACGAGGCCTGACACTCCACCGAACGAGACCGGGGAAGTGACCACCAAAGGTAACAAGGGGTGTATATTATATATATGTTGTGCCATAAACTTCAAGTATTAATAAGACTATACAAGCTAATTAAGATGTAAAAACATGGTCAGTTTAAGTTTTATAGTCAAACTGCCAAGAACATGAACAACAAGCTTAAAGAGCAATGAATTTGAGTGAGAAAATGAAATGAGAGCAGGTATGGATGTATGAAAGGGTCTTGTATTTATGGGACAAGGTTTGGAGGGTTAAACAAGAGGTTTAGTGTGTAAAACCGGGTTTTGGATAAAGGAACAGACAAGAAAGCAAAAACTGCAGCTGCTGTCTGGTGTATCCATCGTGATATGCGACCACAAGGGTGCTCCCCCATCGCGTGGCGCGATGGGGTGGGTGACCAAGAAATTTCAAAGTTTGAAAAATATCAATTTGGCCCCTTAAGTTCGTTTTAAGCGTTTAACGCGTTTTAAGGACCGAAAAGGATGTTTTTGAGACCCAACAAGTGTAAAACAATATTGTAACATAAAATCCTTCATTTTGAATATATCGAGGGTTTCGGTTTACTATCCGGGTCAGTTTCGTAATAAACAAATACGAAACAATAATACGATTGACCTTAAATTGACGAATGTCATAGTATCCCCAACTTTTTGGAAATTTCGTCCCGAAATTAAAATAACATTAAAGAAAAAGTAATTACTAAAGAATGTCATTTTTCGTAAAATAATTGCATGAAAAATTTTAAGAAAAGGAATAACGTCAAACCCTTGTATGACTCGAAAAACGTTACAAATGAGAAACATAATAAAGACACTTATATATAGGACGTACCGGCGGCGTATCCACCATGCCCTTATAATAACTCGCATTTCTACCGTTTTTCCGCTATCATTCTCGGGTTTGAGTTAACGCACACAACCACACTTACTATAGTTTCCATACGGGGATTTCGATAATTAAGTGTGCACCCGTATTATTTTGATCGTCGTATGGTCCATATGGTTCGTTCAATTGTGTGGTTTAAGAGGCATACTTATTTCGAAATTTTGAACATTAGAAACGTACATAAAATCTGTTGAATTTTACAAATATTGATAAACCAATACCTGTGGTTAAAAATAAGTAGGAAAATGGGATAGATAATTGAAACAACTAAAATCTTAAAATATGAACCAAGGTGAATATAACAATTCGGTTTAAATAAGTAAAGACGATCAAAAAATAAATAAAATAAGATTTAAGGGTAAACAATAAGAAATGAGATTTGGAGCCAAATGTCATCAAGTGAAAGAATAAATAAATAAAATCCATGGTTGTAAGTCGGGATACTAAATTAGTATAAAATCCAATAAGTGGAATTTTGGTAATGAGAACTCCGATAAAGGGAAATGAGAAATCCCATAAATGAAAACGAGAATTCAGAGAGTGAAAATGATGAAAAATCTAATAAGTGAAAAATGAGAAGTCCAATAAATGGACATATAAAGTTGGGATAAACAACTATACAATTTACAGTAACACCTTACGATGAGTTTCACACGTGAACAAATTTGAGGTTATAAGTATTTAAGGATATGATTGCGTGAAATGTGATAACATGAGAATTTGATGAGTTCTATTGGGGTGATGTATACATGTATCAAACTAAAAATAAATAGAATTTTGATTAACAAACCAGTCGATGAAATGTGATAACATGTGAATATGGCTCTCTATTATGAAACCATTTACATAATCATGATTATAGTAATGGTTCTAATAGCGCCAAAACTTGCGGACAGCCACACATAGGCCGTTGATAGATTAAATGAAATGATGTCGAAAAATGCGTAGAATCGTGTTTCGCTTTAAAAGTATAATACCCAAACATGCACTCATAGTCATGAAAATAAAGTTTAAATGTAAATTTTTTTTAGCGAAAATGAGGCTTTGAAAGTACACAATTTGTTATTAAATAGCTTGAATTCGGTCATGAATAATCAAAACACAAAATGAAATCTCATGTTCCATGGAAACATCTCATCAATTGAAAAGAAAATCGTAATAATCGTGAGACTCAAATTAATGACGAAATATGTATATATCGTATCTTATACCCTTTGAATATATAAGAATAAAATCGAAATTGAAGTCTCAAGTAAAGCCGTTTTATTGTTTCCAAGAAAATGTATATAATAACAAAGCATCGCGGTTACGCGTAGCTAGAGAGACATTTAAATTGCTATCAAACGAAAATCTTGTAAGTTAAATTGTTAAACGAATTTAGCACACGTAAAGTTGTCGCGTTTTTAATAAATCATGAATGAAATGGTGCTTGTGATAATAAGGAGTAAAAATTCGCATAAACCGTTATCGAACAAAATTCATGTTACAATATTTAGCGTATGAAACATTTATGAATGCGTCCCAAAAGATTTTTAAAGCCATGGTCATGAGTTTTATGCATAAAGATGAAAGTTAAAATTTATTATTGAATAAGTCTCGAATTCAACATTCAAAATGAAACTTCGTATCTATAAAGTTATTATGGGATCTATCACCTTAGGTGACAATATTTAAAATCTTGAAATCACCCATATAATCGTTTAATAATTCTTAAAAACAATCCTCACAATTGAATTTTGTTGTCATGATAATATTATATTCTACAAGGATGATTCAAAAATATGAGCGAAATACGTAAATCGTTATTCTTGAAAGAGTTTATAACTTAAAAGTGGTTATTTGAACACATGAGGTTGTTCTAAATACGCTAGCTGTATATATATATATATAGGATGAGTATCATTACAAAATTGTTAAATTATTTAAGAACTTGAAGGAACCCTTGAAACCTAACGTTTTTTATAAATTTTTTTGTATGTTAATGTTATTTAAGTGTAGTTTTATCATTTTTTATATCTATAATTACGATTATATTTTTGAAAATCAGTTTTTATACGTATCTATGTTTTGTTTTACACATATGTAAATTTGTTGATACATAAATTTTACACATATGTAAACTTGTGATTAATATATGTAATAATTTTTTTTTATATAAAATATGATAAAACTACTCTTATATAATGTTAATATGTAAAAAGAATTAAAACTTTCTTTTGGTTATGTAGAGTTTCTAAGAGTTCTTAATTTTTTTAGAGTTCTTAAATGATACCAACCATATATATATATATATATATATATATATATATATATATATATATATATATATATATATATAATTTTAAGGGAAAAATGAAGCTCGCGTGTGTATGGAGAGGTCTTAGGCCTTAAATGGTGAATGGTTTGGGAAATTTAGTGAAGAGTGAATGTGTTTAGGTTGGCTTGCGTAGTTAAGTTTTCTTGAGTTGGACTGATGTGGTTTTTTGAGTTTAGGTCATTTGAGTGGGTTAGGCTTAGATGACTTGTGTGAGTAGTGGTTGGGCTATTTGGATGAGGTTTGCTTATTTGATTTCAGATTAACTTGATGGGTTGAATAATTTGACCTTGATTTGTTTGAGTTGGGATTTGGTTTATACATGTATTTCGCAAGGAGTGTTTAGGTTATTGATTTGGTATCAACTCTATGGTTGGGTAGGAACGGTGTGGCGACATGGTTTGCGATTTGGCATAGCATAGATCGAGTGTGACAATCGTCAATTTCATGTTAACTCCGTTAACTCAACTCCGTCAATTCAAACTTAAGATCACTAAATCTATAACGCACACTTCATTACATTTAAACTAGGGTTTAAATGACGCTTAACACTTACTACATGTGTAGTCTTTCGGGATTTGCACCGAAACGCAAACGAGTTGACGCAAACGATTGATGAATAAACGAAAAACGTCAAAACAGTAATTATGTGATAATTATGTGTTAGACTTATGTGTTACGTGATAACATGGTTATGAACATTAACTCAAGATGTAAACTAGTTAGTTAAGTTAGAAAAACAACAATTGAAAGTAGAGAGACTTGAGTGTAACTTGTGTGTTTATAAATAGATCATTAACAAGTAAACCCTAACTATTATTATTATAATCCCAACCCCGATCGGAACTCTCCCACCCCAAACCCTTGGCTGCCGTCGACTTTCACACACACATACATCAAGAAATCAAGCCCTTGATTGAAGAACTAGGTGCTAGGAAGGTATAATTGATTATCCTATACATTCTTATTACTTGATTTTGATGTTTGTTGGGTTAATTGTAAACCCTAAGCTGCCGATTTCATATATACATGTAATCAATATGATTGTTGTTGATTGAGTAATGATTTGATAAGTAGAATTGATATTGTAACATGTTGATCGTTGTGTCTTTGATTTGAGTTCAAACAAAAACCCTAATCTTGTGTGTAATGTGTAATTGATGTGCATGGATGGTTTTTATGGAGTCTAGAGGGTTATATGAATGCATGATAGTTCATAGATTGTTATTATGTTGAGTTTGGATGCAAACAGTTTCTGGACAGAATGTGTATTTGATGTTTAAGTGACTGTAACGAAGTGTAAACATGAAAATTGGTTGAGATTATTAATACTACAGTAAACTAGGTTGAGTCTAGTTTCTAAAGAATATAAACTTGTAATTTTTGGACAAGTAGAATTTAACGTTTATGATTTTACAAAAACGTTGTGCAAAGCTGAGCTGTTAGACCTGATGTTAGGTTGTTTTGTAAATGTTATATCTCATGAACTACGAGACCAATTGGGTTCGTTCCACTTCTGGAAGTTGACTCATTGAGTTAGGAACCTAATCCAAGTGGTCTTGCATTTATTGGATTTTTCGTTTAACGGGAATTGCAAATAACATTCTGTTGCGCATGAATTTGACTGTTATGAGTTTGCTGTAATGATTTGATGATTTTGAGAAAACTATCTGGAATAAAAATATAATAAAATATGTTCTGGAAACCTAAGACATATATGCTTCTGTGATGATTTTTAGTAAATTAATTGAGATGCCATGATCGGTGAAATAGTACAATCTTTCTAGTAGGATTTCTGTCTCGATGAAACTAGCTGCTGAGTTGTGTAAAAAAATGCATGAAACATGATACTTGCTATATAATTGTTTTGTTTTGACCAAAATACCCTTGCGGGGAATAATTGCTAATTGATTGCCATGATTTGACCAAATTGCCCTCATGGGGAATAATGGCTAGTTAATTGTTATTTGTTGACCAAAATGCCCTTACGGGGAATAATTGATAGTGATGTACTATATGAATACATGACACGTATATGATTGCTTACACATGTAATGTGTCACAAAAACACTTGTTAAAGTCACACATGATTCACAAACGAAACACGAAACATGTTATGTGCACAGGTATTATGTGCCGGGTCTAGAGACTCGATAATATTCCGACACTTAGAAAAATCTCTTTATTGTCTTAGAATGCTAGAGAGAGTTTTTTCGGTGACGCGCATCTTGGTGATTTAATTTGGGAAATTCTTCGCAAACAGTGAGTTTCACTTTCCCCTCTTTAAATTGTTTTCAAACGCTTTTCACTTGGGGGAGATAACATACTCCACAACGCATTTAAGATTTTGTTATAAATTATATATCACTTGTAAAGGCTAAGTGTCAAACGAAACATTTGAAGTCCTACACATCGAACCGGTTAATATTTTGAATAGCGAGTCACTGTTAAGTAGTACTACTGGGTTTGACAAACCCCACCCAACGCTAAACTCGACGGGAGGTCGAGCGGGTGTAATTTTGGCTAACACGTACCATGGTCTGGAGGACCTGGTGACAAGGCACTTAATAAACGAGTCAGCTTCGGTGTCGAACACTTAGTAATACTTGTTGTATAGACTAGCTACCTATCGATATATAATTGACATAACACTATCTGGTAACGCAAAACGCTGTAACGCTGTAACGCAAAACGCTGTAATGCAAAACGCTGTAACGCACAACGCTGAATGCAAACGCTGAACGCTTTATTTTTATATAAACTTGTGAACTCACCAACCTTGTGTTGACACTTTTAGTATGTTATTCTCAGGTAGCCGAGGCGGGCGCGCGGTTTAGGAACATGCATTGCTTGAAAAACTTTTAACTATGCAAACTTACTGTTAACTGTTATCATTGGTTTTAAATCGTCCTGCGTGACGTAACATTGTTTCTATGGTTTTACGCTTCCGCACTTATTTTCATTTAAACGTTTTTATGGTTTGATTATAACTGATGATTCCGATCCTGTTAGTTCACACCCTCTGATGGTAAAACTCCGTTAGTGGATTTTGAGGGTGTGACAGATTGGTATCAGAGCCATTGGTTATAGCGAACTAGAAGCTGCATGCATACTAGACTATAACCGCGACGACCCATTAGTTATAATGATACGCACTGCATAGATTTGAGTAGTATTTGTTATCCTACCTCTTTACCTCTTTCACTCATACGCGCGCGCATACACGGCTTACCTGTAAGGATGTCGACGCCATCATCATCATCATCCGATCAGATGACGCATGCTCACGGGAAGGAACCGCAGTTACCCACCGCATCGCCACCCCGAGTAGTCCCGGAACTCGAAACTCCCGCACCGAAGAGGTACCCGCCTATCCGGAGGCATATACGAAAACAACGTTAGCTGGGATTGGTACCCTAACATGATCAGACGTATGGTCTATCGCAAACAAGTTCCCCCGTTACCTCACCCGAACCATCCTGCTTATCCCAACACCCTACCACCCATAACCGAACATGTAGAGCGAGTTCTCGCAGTTGTTGTTTCATGCTTGGAACGTGACGTGGGTTACATGCGCTATACGAGAGCGAACGTTTCCGGACTGTTAAAAGACGGAACCGAGACTAAGGAGGAGATTGCCCGCATGGCAGCGGCAATGAAGGAAATGCAAGAGGCTAGTGATCAACAGATGAAGATTATGATGAAGATGCAAGCCGAGATGATAGACTTGCAAGAGCAACTCCAGGTAGCAAGGACCCGAACCGAGATAGCTCTAGAGCGTTGCGATGTCTTACAAATGCAACTTGCTCAGAACGCAGCCGAGCATGAGGCGGAGCCTGAGGCCGAACCTGAAGAAGATCCCGAAGAGGAGCCTGAAGAAGATCCCGAGGAAGATCCCGAGGAGGAACCCGAAGAGGAACCGGAGGAAGAACCGGCTGAGCCAGAGGCACACTCAGAGGTGTCCCCAGACGATGTGCAGATGTGCAAATTCTTGGATTGGAACTGGCTAACGCTATGAACTGGGAGGAGTTCAAGAACATGATGCGAGAGGAGTACTGTCTGAGAGAAGAGATTTCAAAGTTGGAGTCAGAATTTTGGTCGCTGAAGATGGTGGGCTCAGAAATTGAAGCCTACACTACTCGTTCTCACGAGTTGGCTGTGATGTGTCCGCGGATGGTGGATCCGCCGAGTAAGAGGATTGAAATGTACATTGAAGGGTTAGCACCGCAGATTCAGGGCATGGTGACGTCTTCCAGACCAGCCACGATTCAACAAGCGATCCGTTTAGCTCACAAACTGACGGATCAGGCTGTGACCCAAGGTGCGTTACCACCTAGGGGTTCAACCACTAAGGCCCGTGACAACCCGAGTAACGACAACAACAGCAACAGCAACCCGAGCAGCGGAAAGAGGAAGTTTGACAACGCCAGATCTTCATCCTCGAACCTCCCACCGCAACAGCACTACCGTAAGCCCGAATTCGCTCGGAGCCTTAACACTCAGAGTCACAACAACAACAACAACGGTAGTGGGCAGGTTTCGAGCGGTTATGCTGGGAGATATCCAAAGTGCAATAGGTGCAACTATCATCATGTTGGCCAGTGTGACCGCGTCAGGTGTAAAAGATGCGGAAAGATGGGTCACCAAGCGAAAGAATGTAGAGGAGACCTTGCGGCAAAGGGTGCTCCTAAACCATCTATGACGACTAAGGGATGTTTTGAGCGTGGTCAAGAGGGCCATTATAAGAAAGACTGCCCTAAGCTGAAACAGAACGACAACAATGGAGATAATGGAAGTGGCAGTGGTGGTGGAAACAATGGTAAAGGAAGAGCTTTTGTTATTGGGTCGGGTCAAGCCCGCAATGATCCGTACGTGGTGACTGGTAAGTTCCCTGTGAACGATTGTTTTGCTTCTGTATTGTTTGACACTGGAGCTGATAGGAGTTTTGTGTCGAAAGCCTTTAGTCAACTCTTAGACCTAACTCCAACCCCGTTAGATGCTAAGTTTCCTGTTGAATTAGCTGACGGTAAGACTATAGTAACGACTCATGTACTTGCGGGATGTAAGTTAAAACTGTCAGGTCATATTTTCGATATCGACCTCATACCTTTTACGCTTGGTAGTTTCGATGTCGTTGTCGGCATGGACTGGTTATCCGAGAACCGAGAAGAGATTATATGTCATGACAAGATAGTCCACATTACTACCCCTTCCGGCGAGATCATTTCGATCCGAGGTGAGAGAAGCGGCATGACCAACAGCGTCATCACCCTCATGAAGGCGCAGAAGTATCTACGAAAGGGTCATCCGGCAATTTTGGCACAGATTGTTGAGAAACCCGCGGAGGAGAAGCGAACTGAAGAGATACCGATTGTGCGAGATTTTCCGGAAGTTTTCCTGGAGGATTTGCCTGGACTCCCTCCTATTCGTCAAGTCGAATTTCAAATCGAGTTGACACCCGGTGCAGCACCCATAGCACGAGCCCCGTATCGGCTCACACCGGCGGAGCTTCAGGAACTGTCCACTCAGTTGCAAGATTTGTTGGATAAGGGCTTTATCCGACCTAGCTCATCGCCGTGGGGAGCCCCTGTCTTGTTTGTCCGAAAGAAAGACGGGACTTTCCGAATGTGCATCGACTACCGGGAGTTGAACAAGGTGACGGTCAAGAACCGTTATCCTTGACCCCGAATAGATGATTTGTTTGACCAGCTTCAAGGATCGAGTTACTACTCGAAGATCGATCTGCGATCCGGTTACCACCAACTGAGAGTGCGCGAAGAAGATATTTCAAAGACGGCCTTCAGAACACGGTATGGTCACTACGAGTTTTCGGTTATGCCTTTTGGCTTAACCAACGCACCAGCCGTATTTATGGATCTCATGAATCTAGTATGCAAGGCGTACCTCGACAAGTTTGTGATTGTTTTCATTGATGATATTCTCGTCTACTCCAAGAACGAGGCTGACCACGAAGAACACTTAAAGGAAATTCTGGAATTGTTGAAGAAGGAACAACCGTATGCTAAACTCTCGAAATGTGAATTTTGGCTTCGCGAAGTTCACTTTTTAGGACATGTGATCAACGAGAATGGTATCCATGTCGATCCCGGTAAGGTAGAGGCCATCAAAAACTTGGAAGCACCTAAGACTCCGACTGAGGTGCGGCAATTCCTGGGACTGCCGGCTACTACCGGCGTTTCATCGAGGGATTTTCAAAGATTGCTCAACCCCTCACCGCTTTGACTCACAAAGGCACTAAGTACAACTGGGGTGACGCGCAAGAATCCGCTTTTCAACTGTTGAAAACCAAACTTTGTAGCGCCCCTATTCTAGCCCTCCCCGAGGGAACGAAAAATTTTGAGGTACACTGTGACGCATCTATACAAGGTCTCGGTTGTGTGCTGATGCAACTCGAGAAGGTTATAGCCTACGCCTCCCGACAACTACGGGTTCACGAGAAGAACTACACGACCCATGATTTGGAACTTGGAGCTGTGGTGTTTGCTCTTAAGATATGGAGGCATTACTTGTACGGTACCAAGTTTACTATTTACACTGACCACAAGAGTCTCCAACATATCTACGATCAGAAGGAGCTGAACATGCGACAGCGTCGTTGGGTCGAGCTGCTTAAAGATTATGATTGTGCCATCAAGTACCACCCTGGCAAGGCCAATGTGGTGGTCGACGTCGTCAGCAGAAAAGAAACAGATAAACCCAGACGGGTGAGAGCATTGCAACTCACGATTCATGCCAGCTTACCCGATCAGATTCGCGATGCGCAACTTGAAGCTTTGAAAGATGACAATCTTCCATCGGAACTCATGCGGGGCATGAACAAGCAACTTGAAACCAGATCGGACGGGGTCCGATATTTTGAGAACCGGATTTGGGTTCCACGATACGGAGAGTTGAGAACTCTGGTGATGGACGAAGCACACAAGTCCCGATATTCTATCCACCCTGGCTCAGATAAAATGTACCATGACTTAAAGGCACTTTACTAGTGGCCGAACATGAAAGCCGACATTACCACCTACGTGGGCAAATGCTTGACTTGTGCAAGAGTCAAAATAGAATATCAGAAACCATCTGGCCTACTACAACAATCGGAACTTCCAATGTGGAAATGGGAACACATTTCAATGGACTTCATCACGGGTTTACCTAAGACACCGACGGGATGCGATACCATCTGGGTGATCGTTGACCGGTTGACTAAGTCGGCACACTTTTTAGCGATTAAGGAATCGGACAAAATGGAAAGACTAACTCGTGTTTACATGAAAGAAGTGGTGTCTAGACACGGAGTGCCTATCTCGATCATTTCCGATCGAGATTCTCGTTTCACGTCACACTTTTGGAAGTCGATGCAAATTGCGCTAGGCACCCGTCTTGATATGAGCACAGCATACCATCCTCAGACGGATGGGCAAAGTGAACGAACTATTCAGACCCTGGAGGATATGTTGCGTGCCTGCGTATTGGATTTCGGAAAAAGTTGGGAACCTCACTTACCTTTGGTAGAGTTTTCGTATAATAACAGCTACCACGCAAGTATTAAAGCAGCGCCGTTTGAAGCGCTGTACCGACGGAAGTGTCGATCACCACTCTGCTGGGCAGAGGTGGGTGACAGCCAAATCACTGGTCCGGAACAGGTACTCGAAACTTCGGAAAAGATTGTCCAAATCCGAAATCGCATGGCAGCAGCACGAGTTCGCCAAAAGAGTTACGCCGACAAGCGCCGAAAACCTCTCGAATTTCAAGTGAACGATCGAGTGTTACTCAAAGTCTCACCTTGGAAAGGTGTGGTTCGCTTTGGGAAGCGAAACAAACTCAACCCACGATATGTTGGTCCGTACCGGATAACTGAGCGCATTGGTCCGGTGGCGTACCGACTGGACCTGCCAACGGAACTCGGTGGTTTACACAATGTATTCCACGTGTCCAATTTGAAGAAATGCCTATCTGATGAAACCCATGTAGTCCCTTTGGAGGAACTGCAAGTCGATGAACAGTTACGTTTCATTGAAGAACCAGTCGAAGTTTTGAATTGGGAAACCAAAACGCTCAAGCACAGCAAAATTCCAATCGTTAATGTGACAATCGTCAATTTCAGGTTAACTCCGTTAACTCAACTCCTTCAATTCAAACTTAAGATCACTAAATCTATAACGCACACTTCATTACATTTAAACTAGGGTTTAAATGACGCTTAACACTTACTACATGTGTAGTCTTTCGGGATTTGCACCGAAACGCAAACGAGTTGACGCAAACGATTGATGAATAAACGAAAAACGTCAAAACAGTAATTATGTGATAATTATGTGTTAGACTTATGTGTTACGTGATAACATGGTTATGAACATTAACTCAAGATGTAAACTAGTTAGTTAAGTTAGAAAAACAACAATTGAAAGTAGAGGGACCTGAGTGTAACTTGTGTGTTTATAAATAGATCATTAACAAGTAAACCCTAACTATTATTATTATAACCCCAACCCCGATCGGAACTCTCCCACCACAAACCCTTGGCTGCCGTCGACTTTCACACATACATACATCAAGAAATCAAGCCTTTGATTGAAGAACTAGGTGCTAGGAAGGTATAATTGATCATCCTATACATCTTTACTACTTGATTTTGATGTTTGTTGGGGTAATAACAAACCCTAAGCTGCCGATTTCTTGTATGGTGTGTGTTAACATGATTGTTGTTGAATTAATTATGATTGATAACTAGTATTGATGTTGTTACATGTTGATTGTTGTGTCTATGATTTGAGTTCAAATAAAAACCCTAATCATGTATGTAATGGGTAATTGATGTGCATGGATGGTGTTTATGGAGTCTAGAGTGTTATATGAATGCATGATAGTTCATAGATTGTTATTATGTTGAGTTTGGATGCAAACAGTTTCTGGACAGAATGTGTATATGATGTTTATGTGACTGTAACGAAGTGTAAACGTGAAAATTGGTTGAGATTATTGGTACTACAGTAAACTAGGTTGAGTCTAGTTTCTATAAAGTATAAATTTGTAATTTTTGGACAAGTAGAAGTTAACTTTTATGATTTTACAAAAATGTTGTGCAAAGCTGAGCTGTTAGACCTGCTGTTAGGTTGTTTTGTAAATGTTATATCTTATGAAATACGAGACCAATTGGGTTGGTTCCACTTCTGGAAGTTGACTTATTGAGTTAGGAACCTAACCCAAGTGGTCTTGCATTTATTGGATTTTTCGTTTAACGGAAATTGGAAATAACATTCTGTTGCGCATGAATTTGACTGTTATGAGTTTGCTGTAATGATTTGATGATTGTGAGAAAACTATGAGGAATAAAAATGTAATAAAATATGTTCTGGAAACCTAAGACATATATGCTTCTGTGATGATTTTTGGTAAATTAATTGAGATGCTATGATCAGTGGAATAGTACAATTTTTCAAGTAGGATTTCTGTCTCGGTGAAACTAGCTGCTGAGTTTTGTGAAATTGCATGAAAACATGATACTTGCTATTTTATTATCGTGTTTTGACCAAATTGCCCTTGAGGGGAATGATTGCAAGATAAATGTCGTGTTTTGACCAAAATGCCCTTGCGGGGAATAATAGCCAATTGATTGTAATGATTTGACCAAATTGCCCTCGTGGGGAATAGTTGCTAGTTAATTGTTAAGTGTTGACCAAATTGCCCTTACGGGAAATAATGGCTAGTTATGTACTTTATGAATACATGACACGTATAAGATTGCCTACACATGAAATGTGTCACAAATACACTTGTTAAAGTCACACACAATTCACAAACGAAACACGAAACATGTTATGTGCTTAGGTATTATATGCCGGGTCTAGAGACTCGATAATATTCCGATACTTAGAAAAATCTCTTTATTGTTTTAGAACGCTAGAGAGAGTTTTTCGGTGACGCGCATCTTGGTGATTTAAGTTGGGAAATTCTTCGCAAACAGTGAGTTTCACTTTCCCCTCTTTAAACTGTTTTCAAACGCTTTTCACTTGGGGGAGATAACATACTCCACAACGCATTTAAGATTTTGTTATAAATTATATATCACTTGTAAAGGCTAAGTGGCAAACTAAACATTTGAAGTCCTACACATCGAACCGGTTAATATTTAGAATAGCGAGTCACTGTTGAGTAGTACTACTGGGTTTGACAAACCCCACCCAACGCTAAACTCGACTGGAGGTCGAGCGGGTGTAATTTTGGCTAACACGTACCATGGTCTGGAGGACCTGGTGACAAGGCACTTACTAAACGAGTCAGCTTCGGTGTCGAACACTTAGTAATACTTGTTGTATAGACTAGCTACCTATCGATATATAATTTGACATAACACTATCTGGTAACGCTAAACGCCGTAACGTTGTTACGCAAAACGCTTAACGCAAAACGCTGTAACGCTGTAACGCTGAACGCAAACGCTAAACGATTTATTTTTATATAACTTGTGAACTCACCAACCTTGTGTTGACACTTTTAGTATGTTATTCTCAGGTAGCCGAGGCGGGCGCGCGGTTTAGGAACATGCAATGATTGAAAACGCTTTTGTCCTGCAAACTTATTTTTAACGGTTATCTTTGGTTTTAAGTCGTCCTGCGTGACGCAACTTTTGATTAAAGATTTTTACGCTTCCGCATTTAATTACTCGTAAACGTTTATGGTTTTGAAACTTTATTTTATGGTTTGATTATAATTGATGATTCCGATCCTGCCAGTTCACACCCTCTGACGGTAAAACTCCGTTAGTGGATTTTGAGGGTGTGACAGATTGGTATCAGAGCCATTGGTTATAGCGAACTAGAAGCTGCATGCATACTAGACTATAACCGCGACGACCCATTAGTTATAATGATACGCACTACATAGATTTGTGTAGTCTTGTAATCTTATCTCTTTACCTCTTTCACTCATACGCGCGCACATACCCGGCTTACCTGAAGGAATGTCGACGCCGCCATCATCATCATCATCCGATCCGATGACTCATGCTCACGGGAAAGAACCGCAGATACCTACCGCATCGCCGCCCTGTTTAGTCCCGGAACTCGAAAGTCCCACACCGAAGAGGTACCGCCTATCCGGGGGCATATACGAAAACGACGTTAGCTGGAATTGGTACCCTAACATGATCAGACGTATGGTCTATCGCGAACAAGTTCCCCCGTTACCCCACCCGAACCACCCTGCTTACCCCAACACCTTACCACCCATAACCGAACCTGTAGAGCGAGTTCTCGCAGCTGTTGTCTCATGCTTGGAGCGTGACGTGGGTTACATGCGCTATACGAGAGCGAACGTTTCCGGACTGTTAAAAGACGGAACCGAGACTAAGGAGGAGATTGCCCGCATGGCAGCGGCAATGAAGGAAATGCAAGAGGCTAGTGATCAACAGATGAAGATTATGAGGAAGATGCAAGCCGAGATGATAGACTTGCAAGAGCAACTCCAAGTAGCAAGGACCCGAACCGGGATAGCTCGAGAGCGTTGCGATGTCTTACAAATGCAAATTGCTCAGAACGCAGCCGAAACTGAGGCAGAGCCTGAGGCCGAGCCTGAGGCAGATCCCGAAGAGGAGCCTGAGGAGGAACCTGAGGAAGATCCCGAGGAGGAACCCGAAGAAGAACCGGAGGAAGAACCGGCTGAGCCAGAGGCACACTCAGAGGTGTCCCCAGACGATGTGCAGATGTGCAAATTCTTGGATTGGAACTGGCTAACGCTATGAACTGGGAGGAGTTCAAGAACATGATGCGAGAGGAGTACTGTTCGAGAGAAGAGATTTCAAAGTTGGAGTCAGAATTTTGGTCGCTGAAGATGGTGGGCTCAGAAATTGAAGCCTACACTACTCGTTCTCACGAGTTGGCTGTGATGTGTCCGCGGATGGTGGATCCGCCGAGTAAGAGGATTGAAATGTACATTGAAGGGTTAGCACCGCAGATTCAGGGCATGGTGACGTCTTCCAGACCAGCCACGATTCAACAAGCGATCCGTTTAGCTCACAAAATGACGGATCAGGCTGTGACCCAAGGTGCGTTACCACCTAGGGGTTCAACCACTAAGGCTCGTGACAACCCGAGTAATGACAACAACAGCAACAGCAACCCGAGCAGCGGAAAGAGGAAGTTTGACAACACCAAATCTTCGTCCTCGAACCTCCCACCGCAACAGCACTACCGTAAGCCCGAATTCGCTCGGAGCTTTAACACTCAGAGTCACAACAACAACAACAACGGTAGCGGGCAGGTTTCGAGCGGATATGCTGGGAGATATCCAAAGTGCAATAGATGCAACTATCATCATGTTGGCCAGTGTGACCGCGTCAAGTGTCAAAGATGCGGAAAGATGGGTCACCAAGCGAAAGAATGTAGAGGAGACCTTGCGGCAAAAGGTGCTCCTAAACCACCTATGACGACGAAGGGATGTTACGAATGTGGGCAGGAAGGTCACTTCAGGAAGGATTGTCCCAAGCTGAAACAGAACGACAACAATAGGGGTAATGGAAGTGGCAGTAATGGTGGAAGCAATGGCAAGGGAAGAGCGTTTGTAATTGGGTCGGGTCAAGCCCGCAATGATCCGCACGTGGTGACTGGTAAGTTCCCTGTAAACGATTGTTTTGCTTCTGTATTGTTTGACACTGGAGCTGATAGGAGTTTTGTGTCGAAAGCCTTTAGTCAACTCTTAGACTTAACTCCAACCCCGTTAGATGCTAAGTTTCCTGTTGAATTAGCTGACGGTAAGACTATAGTAACGACTCATGTACTTGCGGGATGTAAGTTAAAACTGTCAGGTCATGTCTTTGACATCGGCCTTATTCCTTTTACGCTTAGTAGTTTCGATGTCGTTGTCGGCATGGACTGGTTATCCGAGAATCGAGCGGAGATTATATGTCACGACAAGATAGTTCACATTTCTACCCCTTCTGGCGAGATCATTTCGGTCCGAGGTGAGAGAAGCGGCATGACCTCCAGCGTCATTACCCTTATGAAGGCGCAGAATTATCTACGAAAGGGTCATCCGGCAATTTTGGCGCAGATTGTTGAGAAACCCGCGGAGGAGAAGCGAATTGAAGATATACCGGTTGTGCGAGATTTTCCGGAAGTTTTCCCGGAGGATTTGCCTGGACTCCCTCCTATACGTCAAGTCGAATTTCAAATCGAGTTGACACCCGGTGCAGCACCCATAGCACGAGCCCCGTATCGGCTCGCACCGGCGGAGCTTCAGGAACTGTCCACTCAGTTGCAAGATTTGTTGGATAAGGGCTTTATCCGACCTAGCTCATCGCCGTGGGGAGCCCCTGTCTTGTTTGTTCGAAAGAAAGACGGGACTTTACGAATGTGCATCGACTACCGGGAATTGAACAAGGTGACGGTCAAGAACCGTTATCCTTTACCCCGAATAGATGATTTGTTTGACCAGCTTCAAGGATCGAGTTACTACTCGAAGATCGATCTGCGATCTGGTTATCACCAACTAAGAGTGCGCGAAGAAGATATCTCAAAGACGGCTTTCAGAACACGGTATGGTCACTACGAGTTTTCGGTTATGCCTTTTGGCCTAACCAACGCACCAGCTGTATTTATGGATCTCATGAATCGAGTATGCAAGGCGTACCTCGACAAGTTGTGATGGTTTTCATTGATGATATTCTCGTCTACTCCAAGAACGAAGCTGACCATGAAGAACACTTAAGGGTAATTCTGGAATTGCTGAAGAAGGAACAACTGTATGCTAAACTCTCGAAATGTGAATTTTGGCTTCGCGAGGTTCACTTTTTAGGACATGTGATCAACGAGAATGGTATCCATGTCGATCCCGGTAAGGTAGAGGCCATCAAAAAAAAAAAAAACTGGGAAGCACCTATGACTCCGACTGAGGTGCGGCAATTCTTAGGACTGGCCGGCTACTACCGACGTTTCATCGAGGGATTTTCAAAGATTGCTCAACCCTTCACCGCTTTGACTCACAAAGGCACTAAGTACAATTGGGGTGACGCGCAAGAATCCGCCTTTCAACTATTGAAAACCAAACTCTGCAGCGCCCCTATTTTAGCCCTCCCCGAGGGAACGGAAAATTTTGAGGTACACTGTGACACATCTATACGAGGTCTCGGTTGTGTGCTGATGCAACTCGAGAAGGTTATAGCCTACGCCTCTCGACAACTACGGGTTCACGAGAAGTACTACACGACCCATGATTTGGAACTCGGAGCTGTGGTGTTTGCTCTTAAGATATGGAGGCATTACTTGTACGGTACCAAGTTTACCATTTACACCGACCACAAGAGTCTCCAACATATCTACGATCAGAAGGAGCTGAACATGCGACAGCGTCGTTGGGTCGAGCTGCTCAAAGATTATGATTGTGCCATCAAGTACCACCCTGGCAAGGCCAATGTGGTGGCCGACACCCTCAGCAGAAAAGAAACAGATAAACCCAGACGGGTGAGAGCATTGCAACTCACGATTCATGCCAACTTGCCCGATCAGATTCGCGATGCGCAACTTGAAGCTCTGAAAGATGACAATCTTCCATCGGAACTCATGCGGGGCATGAACAAGCAACTTGAAACCAGATCGGACGGGGTCCGATATTTTGAGAACCGGATTTGGGTTCCACGATACGGAGAGTTGAGAACTCTAGTGATGGACGAAGCTCACAAATCCCGATATTCTATCCACCCTGGCTCAGATAAAATGTATCATGATTTAAAGGCACTTTACTGGTGGCCGGACATGAAAGCCGACATTGCCACCTACGTGAGCAAATGCCTTACTTGTGCAAGAGTCAAGATAGAATATCAGAAACCATCTGGTCTACTGCAACAACCGGACTCCCAATGTGGAAATGGGAACACATCTCAATGGATTTTATCACGGGTTTACCTAAGACACCGACGGGATGCGATACCATCTGGGTGATCGTAGACCGGTTGACTAAGTCTGCACACTTCTTAGCGATTAAGGAATCGGACAAAATGGAAAGACTAACTCGTGTTTACATGAAGGAAGTAGTGTCTAAACACGGAGTGCCTGTCTCAAACATTTCTGATCGAGATTCTCGTTTCACTTCGCACTTTTGGAAGTCGCTGCAAAGCGCACTAGGCACCCGTCTTGATATGAGCACAGCATACCATTCTCAAACGGATGGGCAAAGTGAACGAACTATTCAGACCCCGGAGGATATGTTGCGTGCCTGCGTATTGGATTTCGGAAAAAGTTGGGAACCCCACTTACCTTTGGTAGAATTTTCGTATAACAACAGCTACCACGCAAGTATTAAAGCAGCGCCGTTTGAAGCGTTGTACGGACGGAAGTGTCAATCACCACTCTGCTGGGAAGAGGTGGGTGACAGCCAAATCACTGGTCCGGAACTGGTACTCGAAACTTCGGAAAAGATTGTTCAAATCCGAAATTGCATGGCAGCAGCACGAGATCGCCAAAAGAGTTACGCCGACAAGCGCCGAAAACCCCTCGAATTTCAAGTGAACGATCGAGTGTTACTCAAAGTCTCACCTTGGAAAGGTGTGGTTCACTTTGGGAAGCGAAACAAACTCAACCTGCGATATGTTGGTCCGTACCGGATAACTGAGTGCATTGGTCCGGTGGCGTACCGACTGGACCTGCCAACGGAACTCAGTGGCGTACACAATGTATTCCACGTGTCCAATTTGAAGAAATGCCTGTCTGATGAAACCCAAGTAGTCCCTTTGGAGGAACTGCAAGTTGATGAACAGCTACGCTTCATTAAAGAACCAGTCGAAGTTTTGGATTGGGAAACCAAAACACTCAAGCACAGCAAGATTCCAATCGTTAGGGTTCGATGGAACTCGAGACGTGGACCGGAGTTCACGTGGGAACGCGAGGATCAAATGATGAAAAAGTATCCTCACCTTTTGGAAGGGCTAACCAAACACAGAAAACCGCGAAACCCGGCAAACCGTCAGACATCACCGGAGGTATGAATTAAATTTCGGGACGAAATTTCTTTCTACTAGGGGATGATATGACAAACTGAAATTTTTTTTCTTACTCTTTCAGACTCTCATCACGACTTGACTCAAATTTTCGGGACGAAAATTCTTTAACATGGGAATGATGTGACAATCGTCAATTTCAGGTTAAATCCGTTAACTCAACTCCGTCAATTCAAACTTAAGATCACTAAATCTATAACGCACACTTCATTACATTTAAACTAGGGTTTAAATGACGCTTAACACTTACTACATGTGTAGTCTTTCGGGATTTGCACCGAAACGCAAACGATTGATGAATAAACGAAAAACGTCAAAACAGTAATTATGTGATAATTATGTGTTAGACTTATGTGTTACGTGATAACATGGTTATGAACATTAACTCAAGATGTAAACTAGTTAGTTAAGTTAGAAAAACAACAATTGAAAGTAGAGGGACCTGAGTGTAACTTGTGTGTTTATAAATAGATCATTAACAAGTAAACCCTAACTATTATTATTATAACCCCAACCCCGATCGGAACTCTCCCACCACAAACCCTTGGCTGCCGTCGACTTTCACACATACATACATCAAGAAATCAAGCCTTTGATTGAAGAACTAGGTGCTAGGAAGGTATAATTGATCATCCTATACATCTTTACTACTTGATTTTGATGTTTGTTGGGGTAATAACAAACCCTAAGCTGCCGATTTCTTGTATGGTGTGTGTTAACATGATTGTTGTTGAATTAATTATGATTGATAACTAGTATTGATGTTGTTACATGTTGATTGTTGTGTCTATGATTTGAGTTCAAATAAAAACCCTAATCATGTATGTAATGGGTAATTGATGTGCATGGATGGTGTTTATGGAGTCTAGAGTGTTATATGAATGCATGATAGTTCATAGATTGTTATTATGTTGAGTTTGGATGCAAACAGTTTCTGGACAGAATGTGTATATGATGTTTATGTGACTGTAACGAAGTGTAAACGTGAAAATTGGTTGAGATTATTGGTACTACAGTAAACTAGGTTGAGTCTAGTTTCTATAAAGTATAAATTTGTAATTTTTGGACAAGTAGAAGTTAACTTTTATGATTTTACAAAAATGTTGTGCAAAGCTGAGCTGTTAGACCTGCTGTTAGGTTGTTTTGTAAATGTTATATCTTATGAAATACGAGACCAATTGGGTTGGTTCCACTTCTGGAAGTTGACTTATTGAGTTAGGAACCTAACCCAAGTGGTCTTGCATTTATTGGATTTTTCGTTTAACGGAAATTGCAAATAACATTCTGTTGCGCATGAATTTGACTGTTATGAGTTTGCTGTAATGATTTGATGATTGTGAGAAAACTATGAGGAATAAAAATGTAATAAAATATGTTCTGGAAACCTAAGACATATATGCTTCTGTGATGATTTTTGGTAAATTAATTGAGATGCTATGATCGGTGGATAGTACAATTTTTCAAGTAGGATTTCTGTCTCGGTGAAACTAGCTGCTGAGTTTTGTGAAATTGCATGAAACATGATACTTGCTAATTTATTATCGTGTTTTGACCAAATTGCCCTTGAGGGGAATGATTGCAAGATAAATGTCGTGTTTTGACCAAAATGCCCTTGCGGGGAATAATAGCCAATTAATTGTAATGATTTGACCAAATTGCCCTCGTGGGGAATAGTTGCAAGTTAATTGTTAAGTGTTGACCAAATTGCCATTACGGGAAATAATGGCTAGTTATGTACTTTATGAATACATGACACGTATAAGATTGCCTACACATGTAATGTGTCACAAATACACTTGTTAAAGTCACACACAATTCACAAACAAACACGAAACATGTTATGTGCTTAGGTATTATATGCCGGGTCTAGAGACTCGATAATATTCCGACACTTAGAAAAATCTCTTTATTGTTTTAGAACGCTAGAGGGAGTTTTTCGGTGACGCGCATCTTGGTGATTTAAGTTGGGAAATTCTTCGCAAACAGTGAGTTTCATTTTCCCCTCTTTAAACTGTTTTCAAACGCTTTTCACTTGGGGGAGATAACATACTCCATAACGCATTTAAGATTTTGTTATAAATTATATATCACTTGTAAAGGCTAAGTGGCAAACGAAACATTTGGAGTCCTACACATCGAACCGGTTAATATTTAGAATAGCGAGTCACTGTTGAGTAGTACTACTGGGTTTGACAAACCCCACCCAACGCTAAACTCGACTGGAGGTCGAGCGGGTGTAATTTTGGTTAACACGTACCATGGTCTGGAGGACCTGGTGACAAGGCACTTACTAAACGAGTCAGCTTCGGTGTCGAACACTTAATAATACTTGTATAGACTAGCTACCTATCGATATATAATTTGACATAACACTATCTGGTAACGCTAAACGCCATAACGTTGTTACGCAAAACGCTTAACGCAAAACGCTGTAACGCTGTAACGCTGAACGCAAACGCTAAACGATTATTTTTATATAACTTGTGAACTCACCAACCTTGTGTTGACACTTTTAGTATGTTATTCTCAGGTAGCCGAGGCGGGCGCGCGGTTTAGGAACATGCATTGATTGAAAACGCTTTTGTCCTGCAAACTTATTTTTAACGGTTATCTTTGGTTTTAAGTCGTCCTGCGTGACGCAACTTTTGATTAAAGATTTTTACGCTTCCGCATTTAATTACTCGTAAACGTTTTCATGATTTTGAAACTTTATTTTATGGTTTGATTATAACTGATGATTCCGATCCTGCCAGTTCACACCCTCTGACGGTAAAACTCCGTTAGTGGATTTTGAGGGTGTGACAGTTAAGGTTCGTTGGAACTCGAGACGTGGACAGGAGTTCACGTGGGAACGCGAGGATCAAATGATGAAAAAGTATCCTCACCTTTTTGAAGGGCTAACCAAACACAGAAAACCACGAAACCCGGCAAAACGTCAGACATCACCGGAGGTATGAATTAAATTTCGGGACGAAATTTCTTTCTACCAGGGGATGATATGACAAACTGAAAATTTTTCTTACTTTTTCAGACACTCATCATGACTTGACTCAAATTTTCGGGACGAAAATTCTTTAACATGGGAATGATGTGACAATCGTCAATTTCAGGTTAACTCCGTTAACTCAACTCCGTCAATTCAAACTTAAGATCACTAAATCTATAACGCACACTTCATTACATTTAAACTAGGGTTTAAATGACGCTTAACACTTACTACATGTGTAGTCTTTCGGGATTTGCACCGAAACGCAAACGATTGATGAATAAACGAAAAACGTCAAAACAGTAATTATGTGATAATTATGTGTTAGACTTATGTGTTACGTGATAACATGGTTATGAACATTAACTCAAGATGTAAACTAGTTAGTTAAGTTAGAAAAACAACAATTGAAAGTAGAGGGACTTGAGTGTAACTTGTGTGTTTATAAATAGATCATTAACAAGTAAACCCTAACTATTATTATTATAATCCCAACCCCGATCGGAACTCTCCCACCCCAAACCCTTGGCTGCCGTCGACTTTCACACACACATACATCAAGAAATCAAGCCCTTGATTAAAGAACTTGGTGCTAGGAAGGTATAATTGATTATCCTATACAATCTTATTACTTGATTTTGATGTTTGTTGGGTTAATTGTAAACCATAAGCTGCCGATTTCATATATACATGTAATCAATATGATTGTTGTTGATTGAGTAATGATTTGATAAGTAGAATTGATATTGTAACATGTTGATAGTTGTGTCTTTGATTTGAGTTCAAACAAAAACCCTAATCTTGTGTGTAATGTGTAATTATTGATGTGCATGGATGGTGTTTATGGAGTCTAGAGGGTTATATGAATGCATGATAGTTCATAGATTGTTATTATGTTGAGTTTGGATGCAAACAGTTTCTGGACAGAATGTGTATTTGATGTTTAAGTGACTGTAACGAAGTGTAAACATGAAAATTGGTTGAGATTATTAATACTACAGTAAACTAGGTTGAGTCTAGTTTCTAAAGAATATAAACTTGTAATTTTTGGACAAGTAGAAGTAACTTTTATGATTTTACAAAAACGTTGTGCAAAGCTGAGCTGTTAGACCTGATGTTAGGTTGTTTTGTAAATGCTATATCTCATGAACTACGAGACCAATTGGGTTGGTTCCACTTCTGGAAGTTGACTCATTGAGTTAGGAACCTAACCCAAGTGGTCTTGCATTTATTGGATTTTTCGTTTAACGGGAATTGCAAATAACATTCTGTTGCGTATGAATTTGACTGTTATGAGTTTGCTGTAATGATTTGATGATTGTGAGAAAACTATGAGGAATAAAAATGTAATAAAATATGTTCTGGAAACCTAAGACATATATTCTTCTGTGATGATTTTTGGTAAATTAATTGAGATGCTATGATCGGTGGATAGTACAATTTTTCAAGTAGGATTTCTGTCTCAGTGAAACTAGCTGCTGAGTTGTGTAACAAAATGCATGAAACATGATACTTGCTATATAATTGTTTTGTTTTGACCAAAATACCCTTGCGGGGAATAATTGCTAATTGATTGCCATGATTTGACCAAATTGCCCTCATGGGGAATAATGGCTAGTTAATTGTTATTTGTTGACCAAAATGCCCTTATGGGGAATAATTGATAGTGATGTACTTTATGAATACATGACACGTATATGATTGCTTACACATGTAATGTGTCACAAAAACACTTGTTAAAGTCACACATAATTCACAAACGAAACACGAAACATGTTATGTGCATAGGTATTATGTGCCGGGTCTAGAGACTCGATAATATTCCGACACTTAGAAAAATCTCTTTATTGTTTTAGAATGCTAAAGAGAGTTTTTTCGGTGACGCGCATCTTGGTGATTTAATTTGGGAAATTCTTCGCAAACAGTGAGTTTCACTTTCCCCTCTTTAAACTGTTTTCAAACGCTTTTCACTTGGGGGAGATAACATACTCCACAACGCATTTAAGATTTTGTTATAAATTATATATCACTTGTAAAGGCTAAGTGGCAAACGAAACATTTGAAGTCCTACACATCGAACCGGTTAATATTTTGAATAGCGAGTCACTGTTGAGTAGTACTACTGGGTTTGACAAACCCCACCCAACGCTAAACTCGACGGGAGGTCTAGCGGGTGTAATTTTGGCTAACACGTACCATGGTCTGGAGGACCTGGTGACAAGGCACTTAATAAACGAGTCAGCTTCGGTGTCGAACACTTAGTAATACTTGTTGTATAGACTAGCTACCTATCGATATATAATTGACATAACACTATCTGGTAACGCAAAACGCTGTAACGTTGTAACGCAAAACGCTGTAATGCAAAACGCTGTAACGCT
The DNA here is from genome assembly GCF_021521415.1 of Bidens hawaiensis. Lineage (NCBI taxonomy): Eukaryota > Viridiplantae > Streptophyta > Magnoliopsida > Asterales > Asteraceae > Bidens > Bidens hawaiensis. Next base: position 45,304 of record NW_027493400.1, on the reverse strand, counting down.
GTAACGCACAACGCTGAACGCAAACGCTGAACGCTTTATTTTTATTTAAACTTGTGAACTCACCAACCTTGTGTTGACACTTTTAGTATGTTATTCTCAGGTAGCCGAGGCGGGCGCGCGGTTTTGGAACATGCATTGCTTGAAAAACTTTTAACTATGCAAACTTACTGTTAACTGTTATCATTGGTTTTAAATCGTCCTGCGTGACGTAACATTGTTTCTATGGTTTTACGCTTCCGCACTGATTTTCATTTAAACGTTTTTATGGTTTGATTATAACTGATGATTCCGATCCTGTTAGTTCACACCCTCTGACGGTAAAACTCCGTTAGTGGATTTTGAGGGTGTGACATCGAGGGATTGAGTCATAGTTGGGTAAACTTTGGTTTGCATATGTTCAAGACATTCTTGGGTGTGTTTTTCATGTTTTCAACTCAAATAACGATTATAACAAATATAATAAATCGGAATACAACGTCATGTCAAAACACTAGTCCACGAACCACCGTGGTTCTATTGTTTCAACACCGAAAAAATTAGGATGGCGACCGGAACACTCGCATTCGACTACTTAAAGTGGTCATCTCATATGAGACCATCTTTAAAGAGATTTGAAACAACGGGATCCAAGTTAGGCTCGTGATCCATAAAACATAATAAAAACTAATGTTTTTACGGTAAGATAAGGATACCTTAGATTATTTCACTTCTTGGGAAAAATGCTCCAATAAAAGGGTTTTGAGTTCAGCTCATGACAAATGATTTATTGCTTCTTGTCCCCTTATTTGTACAATAATGTTCCACCACATCAAAGCATTATCCACAAACATACATGTGACATACTTGACTATACCGTCTGGTGGACAGTCACTGATGATGCTTATGGATTCCATCTTTTCGATCCACTTTACTAACCCATTGAGTCCCTCAGTACCCTTGAATTCTGTCGGTTTACATGACGTAAATTGTTTGAACGAATATTCCTGACGCGGGGGTTCTTGGTTGTTACGATTGTTATCGGTATTTGGTTGAGCATTAACATTTGCATTTGTATTGACATTCGGTGGGGGAGTTTATTCATAACATTATTGGTGTTTAGAACGGGTTCAGGGTTCCCGATGACATTAACGGTCGGGCGATTATTATTATTGTTAATAACAATATCAGTAGTCAGCGGGGTAGAAGTGCCCGGGGCTACATTAGTACTTGGCGGAGGTCTAGTACCAGTGGCTGTAGTGGTGCTCGGCGGACAATTAATAGTTGTATTTTCATGAATACCGGCAGTGAAACAATAGTTGGAATCACTACTTGTAATTGGCGAGCACTCATTTCGGCCACTTTCGTCTCAGATATAGGGTTAGCTTTCTTTGGGGCCATTTCATAACAATAATCAGATATATATATATATTGATTAGTATCATTTCCACCATAGCAAACACATTATCAAGATAATCATAACCATAAACACATAACTATGCCAAAGAACACATTATATTACTCATAATCGTTATTGTACATATGCATAAAAATTTAGCGCATAGGCTTAACCTGGTATAGGCCAGCGCTTGTATATGCGTATCATAATTTGTCACAGATAGACTTAATCCGATAAGGGCTAGTGCTTGTAATAATAGTAAACCGAAAATATTTCCCATGTCAGCCCAACATACCGCTACAAAATGTTGCATGAGATGTCAAAAGACTATGTACAACCTAACTATACTACTCGTGTTCTTCCCATTCATATGCATATGATATAACAACCACACAACAGCAGCCACTAAGGCCGTAATGACTGCCATACAAATCCCCAACAGTGTAATCGCCCGATCCAAGCGCCAACGGTAACGAGCATTTGACCTTTGTACGTCCCTCACTTCTCGACGTATATACCAGATGTGGTCCTGCATCTCGTGTCTGTGTTGGTTAAGGTTGTTTATTGTGTATGATTATTCTAATATCTGATTAGTTAACAATCCCAACCATGCTGAATCAGATAGAAAGGGTGGCTCCAGTACTGGTGCAGGTAGACCCCAAGTGGGGATGGGTATCTCGATAACCTGTACACGTGAAGTTCCTCACCTATGGTATGTTGATATGGTCTAAATTATATACAATTATTATATATATTCCCTACACTTTTGTGTTAGTTTTGAGCTGTTTTTATTGAATATATTTCTATTTAGCTCATAATTGGATTATTAAGGTTTCAAGAGACAACGAGCTAAAACGAAGTGTTTTTACTAAACTTGATGACGAGTGAATATTTTTAGTAATTACAATAAATAAAAAGAAAAGAATGAAAAGAACTTTATTTGTTTTCTTTGTTTGTGTTTGGTGTACATAGGTGACAAAAACAAACAAATCATGTGGCTAGGATTTCAAAAGGAATTGACGTTGACTTTAAAGTTTTAGCAAACCAATTTACTTATTTGGGCTGACAAGACAACCCACTAAATATTATGGTGTTTGTCTAGCTTGTTATTGGGTATGACCCGACTTGGATCATAACGTACCAGCCACATCAACTCTAATATGTGTCTTGGGTAGACCGATTCCTACAATCTCCCACTTGCACAAGATACATAGAAGATTGATGCAAATAGCAAATACCGCCTAACAACGGTTTACTACCCCTAATACGTATGAAGAAGTGCCATTCAATAACATCATCCCCTTCAAGTCCCTTACTTGAAATGATTTAGTTGAATCTATCATTTATCCTTTTGCCATGGATGTCATGTCAAATCCAAAGACACAGAATGATCATTCCTTGTTGATTTAACTTAGCAGGCTTAGACATCTCACTCTCAACGAATAAGAGGGACAAATCCCCTATTGACTACATACGTTTCTCATTATCACCTTGTTCTACACTTGAGCTCAGCCTTATGTACTGAGATGTTTCAGACCAGCGAAGAACTAAGTCAAAATATAATAGTCGATGAATATCAAGACCCAATATGTACCTCAGGTCGGAGGATACTATGATGTTCGCCTTTACTCAAATTTACTTATGATCACAAATCACAAGGATTCCATGCAGTAAAATTGAGGGCGGGTCAGTCCAATATTTATATCCCATAAAATATCTATGAACCTTGGTAGCAAACCCTTGCTCTATATTCATGCCTTATGAATATCCAACAATCTAAGTTCATAGTAGTCTTACCTTCATACTTGTTCCCACAAATATGAACGACTACGGACATTTAGAATAATTAATTTATTCATGGATTTAAACATGCTAAAATGGAACATAACTCAAATGTCATAATCATAAACCATAATCATATGAATGAGTCAAAATAACTATTGTTCCGATATCCAAATACAAAATAGATCAAATCCAATCACTAGAATATCGAAGTCTTAAGGCGCAAGTATGACCCTCATGCTTCGGCCTTTCAAGGAGCTTCGTGAGTGGATCCGCAATGTTTTGATCAGTGCCAACTTTGCTATACATATCTTTCCCTTTTCAACTTCATCCCTTATGTAGTTGAATCTCCGTTCAATGTGCCTTGTCTTTTGATGTGCACGAGGTTCTTTGATTTGAGCAATGGCACCCTCGTTGTCACAAAACATCTCTAGAGGGTCCCGAATGGTATGGACTACCCCTAGATCGGCAATGAACTTTCTTATCCACGCAGCTTCTTGAGCTGCCAATGAGGCGGCGATGTATTCCTATTCAGTGGTGGACAAGGCTACCACATCTTGTTTTGCCCTCTTCCAAGAGACAGCTCCACCATTCATAACGAAAACATATCCCGATTGTGATCGAGAATCATCTCGATCAGTTTGGAAACTCGCATCAGTGTAACCCTTTACAACGAGTTCCTCCTCACCATAGCCATATATTAGAAACATATCCTTAGTCCTTCTAAGGTATTTCAATATGCTCTTAACCCCCATCCAATGGCTACTTCCCGGATTTTGTTGGTATCTGCTTGTCATGCTCAAAGCGCACGACACATCCGGTCTAGTGCAAATCATGGCATACATATCCATTCATTTTGTCTTGCTTATCCTTTGAGATTGGACATTGAGAAGCACTCAATATTGTTCCTCTTTGAATGGGTACAAAACCTTTCTTATAGTTGTCCATCTTGAACCTTTTCAAGATTTTGCCAATATATGCACTTTGATTCAAACCTATCAACCGCCTTGATCAATCCCTATAGATCCTTATTCCTAAAATATAGGTGGCTTCACCAAGATCTTTGATGGAAAAACAATTTCCAAGCCAGGCTTTTACACCTTTCATGGTTGGAATGTCATTCCCGAACAAAAGTATGTCATCAACATACAATACTAGGAAAGTAATGATGCTCCCACTAGCTTTCTTATACACACAAGCCTCATCAGCATTCTTGATGAATCCAAATTTCTTGACTTCTTCATCAAAACGATGATTCCAACTTCTAGATGCTTGTTTCATTCCATAGATTGATTTCTTTAACTTGCATACTTTATTAGGATGTTGTGGTTCGACAAAACCTTCGGGCTGAACCATATAGACATCTTCTTCAAGATGTCCATTTAGAAAAGCGGTTTTGACATCCATTTGCCAAATCTCATAGTCATAATATGCGGCTATGGCAAATAATATCCTAATAGACTTTAGCATCGCCACGGGCGAGAAAGTTTCATCATAATCAACCCCTTGAGTTTGAGTGAAACCCTTTTCTACGAGTCTAGCTTTATAAGTATCCAAGTTTCCATGCATATCAGTTTTCTTCTTGAAAACCCACTTGCTTCCAACCAGTTTGGAATTAAGAGGTGCAACAACCAAGTCGCATACTTGGTTGTCATGCATGGATTGCATCTCAACGTTCATGGCTTCCAGCCATTTATCACAATCAGATTGCGACATTGCATCTCAGTATGTGATGGGTTCATCCGAATCTACCACGTAGCATCCATCCATGAAAAATCCATATCTTTTAGGTGGGGTGCTAATTCTACCAGACTTGCGAACGCTTTGTGTGTTTTGATCAACCATTTGATCATCATCAACAACCTCTTGCTAATTGCTAGTGTCAACCAAACGTGTATCGGCTTGTGGTTCTCGATCCTTTTCGAGTTCCACAGTTCTATTAGCTCCTTCCCTGAGGAACTTTCTTTCCAAGAACACAGCCTTTCGAGCAATAAACACTTTATGCTCGTTTGTGTTGTAGAAATAATATCCCATCGAATCTCTGGGATATCCTACAAAAATACACATAGTGGATCGGCATTCCAGTTTGTTTCGGGTGTGGTTCTTAACATAAGTCTCACAACCCCATACCTTTAAATAAGATAACGATGGAACCCTTTCATGCCATATTTCAAAAGGTATCCTTTCCACTTTCTTGGTTGGTGCCATATTTAGAATACAGGCTGCGGAGATCAATGCGAAGCCCGAAAATGATAGAGGTAATGTGCTTCTAGCCATCATGGATCGAACCATACCCAATAGGGTTTGATTTCTACTTTCAGACTCACCATTATGTTGTGGTGTTCTAGGTGGAGTAATTTGTAAGACAATCCCACAACTCCTAAGATGTTGTAGAAACGCATCGTTGAGGTACTCTATCGGATCGTAGTACTTTGATTGTTTTGTTGAGTTGATTTTGTACTTCATTTTGGAAGACTTTGACCATTTCAAAGGCTTCATCGTTGTGTCTTAACAAGAACACATACCCATAGCGACTATAATCTTAGGTAAAGGTAATGAAGTATCTTTCACCATTCCTTGTCATTGTCTTAAACGGACCACATACATCCAAATGTATGATACCTAATAAGTCTTTTGCCCTTTCGTTAGTTCCACTAAAGGGTTCCTTGGTCATCTTTCCTTGTAAACAAGATTCACACTTATCAAATGAATCATCATTTGATTCCAAAAGACCATTCTTTTGAAGTGTATGAATGCGACCCTTGTTTATGTGACCAAGGCGACAATGCCAAAGAAAAGTTTTACTCAAATCCAATTTGAGTCTTTTGGTGTTATCTTGGTACAACGAGTTATCAATGGATGTGTTATCATGAACCAATTCATAAATGCCATTAGACGACATCGATTTAAAATAAAAGACATCATTCATGAAAACACAAATACCATTGTCTACAAACTTTAAATCATAACCACATTGTCTTAAAAGAGAAACGGAGATAATGTTCCTAGTCAAACTAGGAGCATAAAAAATGTTTTTCAAAACAACTTCCAAAGCATTTGGAAGCTTCAAAACATAGTCTCCTTGGGCTTCAACATTAACCTTTGCTCTGCTGCCCATGAAGAGACTTGTATCTCCTTTCTTGAAATGTTTATTTCTTTTGAACTCTTGCAACAAGTTGCAAATATGGGTTCCACATGATAGGTTGGAAAATCCCTTTTCCAATGTCTTATCTCACCACAACCAAAGCACGGGTCGTTTATGCTAACGTTTAGCTTCTTTTCCTTTGGTTTGGGCGGTTCCGCTTTAGCTTTCCCTTTGACGTTACCATTGACGTGTCCCTTACCTCTAGCAACCTTAGCTTTAGGTTCCGGGTGACGCCTCTTCATCGATTGTGTTTCTTCCATATGACATGCATGAAGCGCTTGAACCCTTTCAAAGCGTTCCACCCTAACTTGAGTAAGGAACATTTCCTTAAGTTGGGTGATCATGTCATATGCCCCATGATGTTCAAAATCCTTTTGAGCTTCGGGAATCATAGTTCCCAACATGAGACAAGAAACTTGCACCGAATCCTCAGTGTATTTTTAACCAATCGTTATAGGCATCTAGATCGTCAATGTTTGGTTCATCGAGAATAGGATCGTCCAATATGTAGGACCTTTTTTCTTGTTTGAGAACAATTCTAAAATTTCAATACCAATCCATAAAATTATTATGGTTAAGACGATCCTTATCAAGTATAGCTCTTAGTGATAGGTTATGCACGGGTGGGATAATTGCGTTAGGTGGATTGTTGATTGCGGACAACTATAAAAGAATTTAACAAAGTTCAATTTAGTATTTTCGATATCAATAAATTTTAATCGTTAATACCCTTTAATGTCTTAAAGACAATTAATGATTAAAATAACGTTTCATTCAAATAGTAGTTAGGTGACCTTTATCCCACTATTCAAATTAACAAGGCAGTCAACGTTTGACAATTGCAACCCTTTGCAACTTCTAGTTTTATGGGATCGGTAAAACATCTTATGTTTAGTTGGCACGTTTAATCCCATCAACACCTTTGTATGCCATGTTTCGGTGACCCTATAACCATGGTTTCCAAATCAAGTCGTCCTACTTACACACACGTGTGAGTTTACACATACAAGTGGTTAGGTGACCCTCATCCCACAAGTATTGTAAAACCACCTCAAGATCACAAGTTTTCTTAAATGTGGTTAGGTGACCCTTACCCCACATCAAGTCTACAAGTGACTCGAGTGTTGTATAAAAGGATGGTGTTTAACTTGTTTTAAAAGGGATTTAAGTTTTCTAAAATCTAGATTGGAAAACTATGTACCTTGCATTTTCATGCATTCAAATGTACGGTACTTTATTTGAAAACCCATTTTCAAAGTTCCTTTTAATAAAACCCATTTTATTGTGAAATCATTATCCTTTAATAAAACCAATTTTAATACCTAATGATTTCTAAGGAACCAATTTTATGCAAGTTGGTGATATTAAGTTTGTTAATTATCCTTATCCAAATAAGATAAAACAAAATATATAAATCAACCATGCAAGCATAAATAAACAACCACAAGTTCATAACCTTAGCCACCTAATCTTGGCCACACTTGTTGACTGAAACAAGTGTGCCAAAAGGTCTCTCCTAAAGGACGAGAAATGACACAAGGCATGTGTCGGTGAACTCCCACTTGATCCCGCATCCATATGCTTCAACCTTGTGTTGTGAACTTTCCACTTTATTTGGGCTTCCAATTGGGCTCCAACTTCAGTTCCTTGTTTCCTTGGGCCTCCACGTTTGGGCTTTGGCCTTTGGGCTAAAATCCCATCTTGGACTATAAGGTCCATTAAGGTCAAAACCAAAACCGTAACCTTGTTGCATCTTCTTTTACAAAAAAATATATCCTAATACATTTTTTGTCTAGTAAAAGAAATACAACTAATCTACTTATTATTACAAACCAATATGAAATGAATAAATAGATTACAAACCCAAATAAATGAATATTACAACCAAATTGAATATTGAATAAATCACAACACAAGCACACATCCAAACACAAGGTCATGGCTAGGTTATGAACATCCAAATGCACATCCAAATATGCAAGTATTACATGTCTAAAATGGTTCTCCTTGTGAACCTCAAACTTTCGGCCAAGGATAAGAAAAACCGAAAGTTTCGGGTTTTGTCCAAACAAAACAACCAAACATCCAAATGACTTAATTCTTCAAGATTATCACACGCATGTAAAGTATAACCTTGAAGAACCAAGGGGTAACCAAAAGCCCCCAAAATTTCGGCCATATGGTGAACCACACCATAAAACCCGAAAATTTTTAGATCTATTGATGCATGTATCCGTATAAGCGGCTCTTGATGCCATGTTGGGTTTTAACAAGATTATCAAAGCCATATAAACCCATTTATATGAAAAACGCAGCGGGTCAATTTGTTTTAAATCTTGTGATATTGATTAATATAAAACCCGTTATATATGTAAAACCCAAGCCCTGGATCCATATACGAATAACATGCATACCAAAACTATCAACCATAGGGGGGTTATGTAATACAACCTTTCAAGAGGCAAGAAGATGAAGGAGATGACGGTTTGAATGGCTAGCCTTCAATGGAAAAAAGCCTCAAGCTTGTATACCCTCTAAGCCTTCAACAAACACCGTGCTTGCTAGGATTTAATGACTCTTGCACTTGAAAGATAAACCCTCTTGTGTTCTTCCTCTTAGCCGAAATCAAAGAGAGAGAGAGAGAGAGAGAGGAGGATTGAGAGAACAATATTGCATGTAATGTGGTTGGTTGTAAATGTGTTCTGTCCCAAGAAGAATATTAATAAGAGAAAACTTTCAAACAAATGGGTGGGAAGTTTCCCCCCAATATGCTGGAGCTACCAGAATATATATTTTCTCTTTCTTCCTGGCAGCAGACTAATACCCCATGTACTAGTCTCAAGACTAATATACTCCATGTATTAGTTCACAGGACTAATACTCCATGTATTAGTCACAGGTCTAATGAAACTTTGTGACATTTAACACTTTTAACATGCCATAAGTTTCATGCAACATACCACAACCATTATCATATATATATATATATATATATATATATATATATATATCATTTAACCAACTTAAATAATATCATAAGATAATCTCTCTTAATAAATTATCCTTATAATTTATCGATTCCTCAAGTGCAAGTATTTAGAAACCCATTTTCTATATATCATAAGTGCTAATATTTATTTGTTAGATCATATCTACAATAAATATTATGGTGTTTGTCTAGCTTGTTATAGAGTATGACCCGACTTGGATCATAACGTACTAGCCACATCAACTCTAATATGTGTCTTGGGCAGACCGATTCCTACAACCTAGGCTGCCTTTTTGGTCTAATTATTTTCCATGATTGTTCAGAGTCCATCCAAAACTATATATGGAGATAAGTGGATAATGGACAGTGGATGCTCTCGACATACCACTGGCAATCTAAACCTTCTATCCAATGTAAAGAATATTCAAGGGGGTTATGTGGCTTTTGCTGGAAATCAAGGAGGTATGATAACCAAGGAAGGAGCTGTCTCAAACGGGAGTATCACGTTTGAGAAAGTATATTATTGTGAAAAGGTGGGTCACAACTTACTGAGCGTCTCTCAGATTTGTGATAGAAAGTACACCACCATATTTACCAACAAGGAGTGCATAATTCTCAAACCGGGTTATATCATTCCTAAGGACATGATTATTACGCGATCTCCTAGATCGAATGATATTTATGTACTTAACATGAGTACTAAAGTATCGACTTCAACATATGTGGAAACATGTTTTATCTCTAAAGCAACTGAGAAAGACTCGGTTATGTGGCACATGCGTATGGATCATATTTTTGTAAGAAAGATGAACCATTTGATGGCTAATGATTTGGTGGAAGGAGTTTCACTAAAGCATTTCAAATTCACTGATCACTGTGCTGCTTGCAAAAAAGGCAAACAGAAAAAGAAGTCGCACCCAACGAAGTTATTTAATTCCATTGATAATCCATTGGAACGACTTCATATTGATTTGTTTGGTCCAGTGAATCGTGCAAGTATTGCTGGAGACTGCGACTGTTTAGTTGTGACAGACGACTATTCATGATATTCATGGGTGTTATTTATGAGTTCTAAAGATCAGACACCGGTTCTTGTGCAAAACTTAATCACCAAGATCGGATCACTTTATAAAGTTAAAGTGAGACACATTTTAAGTGATAATGGTACGGAGTTCAAAAACACTGTATTGGACTTTTTCTGTATTCAGAAAGGTATTCATTGAGAATATAGTGCTCCATACGTACCACACCGGAACAGTTTTGCTGAACGAAAGAACCGAACATTGATTGAAGCTGCAAGAATGATGCTAGCAAATTCAAATCTTCCTGTTCAATTCTGTAACAAGGCTGCGAACACTGCTTGTTACACCCTCAGTCGCGTTCTGACGGTTAAGAAGCTTCAAAAGATAAGTTATGAGCTTCTCAACAACCGTAAACCTGATTTAAAGTTTCTTGAACCATTCGAGTGTCCTTGCACAATGTTGAAACGTGATGCAGGTAAATTCGAGGTGAAAACTACTGACGGTTATTTTCTAGGCTATGCGTTTCCTAATAAACGAGTTTTTTACTTTTCTTTGGGTTGTGTAGAAGAATGGTACCATGTTGCTTGTCAAAAGCACACCACTTTTCGACAAGGGTCCTGATCAGATGTTCAACTATGAGGGGTTATTTAATTATTTTACTCCTCAAGTGAAGTACCAAACAAAGACTCGGTGCGTGCTTATTTAAAAGGACAAATGTTTTCCATACCGAGATCTTCTAATTATGATGCTGACCATGATCATCCTGAAACATCTTATATTGTTTCTATATCTTTGGATGATGGTCATTTTGAAGTTTATTCTTCTGCTCCATTTGTTGATAACCACGTTCGTACGCGACATCAGGTTGCTAATACAAATGACGAAAATGTTTTATGTGCGTATGCTGATACATTCTTCAGGAATCATGAGTATTGCTCGATACACTTGCTTTTTATCTCAAGTTGAGCCGACAAGTGTTCGTATGGCACTTGAAGACTCTTCGTGGGTTGAGGCAATGCAAGAGGAATTGCAACAGTTTGTACTACTGGGTGTTTGGGATCTCATCGATAAGCCTGAACGAGTTAAGAAGCCTACTCCAACAAAATGGGTATTTAAATGCAAGAAAGATGACTGTGGGGTCATTGTGAGAAACAAAGCGCGTTTAGTCGTGCAAGGGTTTCATCACCAAGAAGGCATAGATTAAACCGAAGTGTATAATCATGTTGCAAGACTGGAAGCTATACGTATATTTCTTGCCTATGTTGCCTTCAAGAATCTTAAAGTATATCAGATGGACATTAAGAGTTTGTTTCTTAACGGGGAAATTCAAGAAGATGTGTTCATGAAGCAGCCTCCAGGTTTTGAAGATCCAGACTATCCAAACCGTGTTTACTGAGTAAACAAGGCTCTTTATGGTCTACACCATCCCTGAGAGCTTGGTACAACATGCTTGCTGACCATCTTACTGATAGTGGCTTCAAACGAGGGACTGTGGATTGTACCTTTGTTCACAAAACTATCGGAGAAGATCTGCTTCTTATCAAGATTTATGTCGATTACATTATATTTGGCTCAACAAACGACAAGTTATGTAAGGACTTCGAAAAGTCGATGCAGACCAAGTTCGAGATGAGCTCAATGGGGGAAATGAGTTTTTTTCTAGGGTTGCATGTTTAACAGTCTGAAGATGGAATTTTCATTCAACAAACGGAGTAGTGAACGATGTCTTGAGTCGATTCAAGATAACTGCCGGAAAAATCCCTATACTCCTTTTCCCTTGGGGTCACAATTTGTCACCGGACGAATTGGAAGATACCGTTGAACAGACCCTTTACCGAGCTATGATTGTATCTTTAGTGTACTTAACAACATGCGTCCTGATATAATGTTTGATGCTTGTTTATGTGCCAGGTATCAAGCGAGTCCTCGAGTGACTCATCTGGCGGCGGAAAAGCTTATATTTCACTATCTGAGGGGTAATCCTGACATCGGGTTATGGTATCCCAAGGATGATAGTTTATATTTTACTACATTTTCCGATTTTGACTATGGAGGATGCAAGATCAACTTCAAGTCTATGACAACAGGCTGTCAATTTTTAGGAAGACGACATGTTTCCTGGCAGTGTAAGTAGAAGACAATGATCTCCACTTCAACCTTAGAAGCTGAATACGTGGCAACCTTGAGTTTGTGTTCACAGGTTTCATGGATCCAGCAACATTTTCAGGATTACGGTATGAAGTTTCTTATTACTCCGATCTTTATTGATAACTCTGCTGCCATATGTATCACGAAAAAACATGTGCACCACTCTAAATGATACATATTGATATTCGTTATCACTTTATCCATGACTACTATGAAAAGAAACTAATTGACATACAGAAGGTGCACACAGACTATCATAAAGCAGACCTTTTTACCAAAGTATTTGATAAAACAATATTTAAATTTTTGCTTGGTTTAAACGATTTAAAATCTCTTGCTGATATTTCTAAGCTTGGATAATCATTTTTATTTGCTGTTTGTACAATTTTGTTTTGTTATTGATTTCTTTAATATTTTGGTTTTTGTGGGAGAAAATGGGAAAAGACAAAAATATTGTGGTTTCTGTATGTATAGATAAAATCCAAAAACACTCAGATATTTCAAAAATACAAAAACATTAAAAAATTGAGCTCCTCAAAATGAATTTTGAAGCAAAAAGAGAATATGATAGTACATTGTTTTTTTTATTCTGAAACTTCAGTATAAAAATAGGCTTAAAAGACTGAGTGCTTAATTTCATGGGTGCATTGGTAGGTCTTAAACAAACAAGTAGGGTAAAATATGTGATATAAACATAAATATTACCAAATTGAAAGAGGTGTTAGTCTCTTCCAAAAGTCTCGGTAATGAAGGGATAAATGTAATAGCCTGTCATACTCAAGTCGTATGTCTGTTTGATCACCAAAAATCAAAAATACTAAATAAAAGCGTCTAGTTAATGGTTAACACTTCAGTGGTGTATGGCCTCAAATCCTTTATTGATGGGATGCTTCAAATTTATGGACACTGTGAGTCTTTATGCGGTTTATCATCCGAGTGTTCGTAAACATGAATATTTTATGCTTTAAGAGTGAACCGTTATAAGTCAATAAACTTGATCACTACTGTACTTTATACAATTGACAACTGACTTGATCAAACACGCTGTTAGTCATACATTAATCCTCCCTTGCGCGCGTTTTAATACCAATAAGAAACGGAACCCAGGGGATAAAGTGTCTGTAAGCCATACAGATGAACTCGTGCATACTCATTCACAGTTAGGAAGCTTCGTGTACTGCTTGATAACAGGGGTATACCTTATAGTGGGGATTATTTGCTAAGATTGTTCAAAAACTAAAAAATCATATATTTTGATCAGCATGCATAATGGTTTAAGGGTGTGTTTGTTTGGGGTCTGAATGGGCTGAATGGGGTTGAAGGTCTGATTCGCTCATACATCAGATTGTTTGTTTCATTCAATTATCAGATCTGAATGGCTGAATGAACCTCTTAATCATTCAGTTTTAAAACAACGTTGAATGAAAACTTAATGATAAGAAGACCTAATTGCCCACGCATCGTTTATTCCTCCTTTTTCTGGGTGACCGATCAACGCTTACCACCACCATCATAACTCGATTTCTGCTCAATTCCAAGCACAACCAGATACAATTTATGTTTCCCGATCTCTTGAGTTCTGATATGGTTCGAACGGCCAAAATTAGAAGCTAGGTTTAGTTCAGTTTATGTTAAATCTCATCACAATTCATCAAATTTCGTTTGCTCTGTCTTGAATAATATGCTACTTGATTTTTATTCGCGAGTAGTTGGTTTCATTTGGGTTACAAATTGATCTACTTTTGTGCTAGAAACCTAGTTCAGGTTTTGGGGCTGCTGTTATTACTATTTACAATTTAGGTTTTGTTGGATTTTATGAGTTTGGACGTTAGAAGTGATTATAAATGTTGATTCACTAAAGTTTTTATCAACACTTTAGTTGCAAGGGCAGGGAGATAATTTGTTATATGGTTCTTCGTAATTGTTCTTTGATTTTTGAAATTGATTAATCATATAGATAGTATTCATAATTGATAGGGGCTTCAATTCTATTTTTCATCAAAATGGTGAAATAAAGTGGGGTTGGTCATGTACTTCCCGGCTGTTTTTGTTTCCTGATAGTTGTTTTTATAGTAGTTAATGGTGGGCCTCATTTATTGTAAAGTCATCGTTTTCGCTGGCATGTTTATCAGACAACTGTCAAATTTGGGTCGTTATATGTATATATTGTTGTCGGTCAATCGCATGTGGTATTTATTCTTTAATCTGTAGATGGCGATTGTCTTATCTGCCCCGAACCGTAGCCATAGTCCACTCTGGTTCAAACATGCTTATCTTGATTCCCTTAAGTATGATTATTATATGCAGGTATGTATAGAGATGTCAGATGTGGACCATTTGGTAACTCATGTTGTTTCAGCAACTGATTTCTTCATTATAGGAAGTCAAGATGGTAATATTAATTATTACCTCTAAATAAGAATATACTTACATTACATTAGTATAATATAAAGAAACCTATCCATAAGTTTCTATGAAATGATTGTTGGTTAAGAAAATGGGTATGTTTGTGTTTGCTTATGTTCGTTCGTAAACAATACAAATGAGTGGTTCACAAACGAACGAACATAACCAAGCTACAACCAACTATAAATTATAAGTAATGTGAAAACAATGTGTTGGGTCTAAAAAGTTAAATGATAAAACGTATATGAATGGACATAAGCGAACGTTAACGAACATGACTAAAAGAACAAGACATGTGCTCATGTTCATTCATTTTGTTAAATAAACAAACTTTTTGTTCATGTAGTTATAAAATGAAGAAATACAAGTAATAGTTGTTTTTTTAAATGATAAGTCCACACAAACAAATGACATATCATTGCACTCATATAGATATTGTCTCAGCAACAATCGAAGACAAGACTCGACGACACGCTAGCATCATTAGTAGGCGAAAGCAGTGAAAGTTTGATTAAGAAGCATGGTTACCCCAACCTGGAAGATTTACCCCCATCATTGCAAAAGCTAATGGGGCTCTGAAAGAAAATTCGTCGTCAACTTGCAATACCCATTGAGAGTAGAAAGTAAATCTGTGGTCAACTTGCAGTACCCGTTGAGAGAACTTACAGTACACATTACCGTGTTGGATTTATTTCCTATGGTCATTTTATGAATCTTGAAAGAGAGATTTAAGAACTTTGTATTTGCTACTTTTATTCTTTTCCTTCATGTACTCATATTTGCTTTGGTCTATAACTACATGTTGCCTTTGTGAGTATCATAGTATTCTACTTGTAGGTGTATTGTTAAGTTATATGTGCGTGTCTTGGTGAACTATTTTTAACATGTATTTTGATTGGTTATAATGAAAGCTTATTTTAAGATGTATTTTAGTAAATTATAATGGAAGCTTGATCATGATCATCATTCAATATAGTTATTAACAACTCTGACTAAACAAATATATTTCATTCAACACGAAATAGTTCAAAGGGGCAAAATAGTCATTATGTACAGTCATTCAGAGGTCTAGCCAAACAACACACACTGGTTCAGCACTTACTGGTTCAGAGTCTCTTAATCATTTAGACATCTTATTGGTTCTGCACTTAATGGTTCATCACTTGCCAAACAGCCCCTAAATCAAGTTGGGGTGACATGATAAAAGTCAAATTACACCCGAATTGAGATTAGAGGCTGATAGTTTTTTATATCTTGTGCCTTAATTGAAAATTTATCATATCATATAAATAATTGAAAGTTTATTATAAGATTTAAGTGGATAACAATACCAATGGCCGACTTAACGTCAGTCATAATAAAGCCAAAGAATAAACATATTACGGAGGATTTCTTGATCAATATGATTCTCTACTCAACTCACAAAAGTATGTACTGTTTTCGTAGATTACATTTCATATTTGTCTTAGTTTTAATTTTGGTTTTATTTTTAATTCAAAAATATTCAAAATCCAAAAATTATTTTGTTTATGCTTTATTCTCGAATTCCGAGCTAAGGGTTGATTTTTGAAAAGAAAATACAAAAAGATTTTCCCATGATTTTTAAGTTATGTGTTTTACAAGTTAAAACATGTCAAGGTATTTATTTTTACCATTTGAGGTAAATTTTTAAGTTTGCTATCAAAACATGGGTTTTTGATAATTATTTATGGTTTGGAATGGTAAAATGGTTAAAATTGTCCATTTTTATTTAACCCATCCCATTCGTTACACTGTTGTAACAAATGGGAACACATTCGTTAAACTTACATGACGAATTATAGTCATTCACTGCATATTTGAAAACGAATGGAACCCATTCGATATTATGACATTCGCTTCCGCTGATCTAATAACGAATGTGCATCAATCGTTATATTTGATAACGAATGACTAACGATTAGAGGGCTATTCGTTACGTAATAACGTAAGTGTCGATTCTTAAATGTTTATTAACAAATGAACCAACGAATGAGTGCTCATTTGTGCACATTGGTTTGCGTGCATATAGTGTAAGTATAAGAACCTAAACTGAATGAATGATCCTCATTAGTTCACATTAAAAAAAAAAAGCAAAACGCATAGAGAGACTCTGCTAAAATTTTTTAGAAATAAAAACCTTGATAAAACAAGTTTTTGTTGGTTGTATCTTGTCCCGAATGTAATTACGAGCTCAACGGTGTATGATTCATCGTTTTTAATCAACAACTAATAGATTAATTAGGTCACGGACTTAACAGATCTAAACTTAGCCTAATTGATGATTAAACATCAAATTTTATCCATTTAAACTATTGGGGTTGTTTAACGATGCGAATATGATCCTAATGGTATATGTTTTGGACTGAATCATGTAGTATTAAGCTTAATTGGATTTTAAACTGCATGTTGACTATCTGATGTTCAATTCAATTTTCACATTCGTTGAGTATAACGAATGGGAATCTCATTCGTGTGTTTTGATAATGAATGCGACCATTCGTGAAATTCGATGATGAATGTACTCATTCGTATATGATAAATAACGAATGTGGCCATTCGTTAACCTTAACAAATGTGATCATTCACTATCATTCCATATGACGAATGGAATCAATTGTTACTTAATACTTAACGAATGAATAGCGAATGAGCCTTGATTTTTAAACAGTTTGTACAATTTTTCACTTAGTTTTGTGAAAAATTATGATTCTTTAATATATTGTTATCGTTTTCTAATGCTTGGGTTTTTCAAAGAAATGGCAGATGAACAGATCGTTGATGCACCGACTCAAGAGAACCTTGTAGCACAAGTCCAACAGGAACCACAAGTACAAGATGCACGTGCTGCTGAAGAAATTTAGGTTGTTGAGTTGCCGTATGACAAGAAGCAAAACATTTGTGTGTTCTTACTCAACGACTTTGTTGGATGAGACACTTTTGGTGATATGATTTCTTTCCTCCGTCGCTCGAGAATTCACATGTAACTACTCGGATTTTTCAATTAATATTTATATCCGTTACCCGACCAGTTTTATGTTCGGGAAACTTTATTAATAAATATATCACGGTTATCAAGTAATTATTATTTTATTTCTAATTTTTTATTATATTTATTTATTATATGTTATATATAAATTAACTTTGAAATATATACACTTTTACCCCAAACTTAAGCTTTAACCTCTTTTTGAATCCACACTTGAACTTCAAGGACTAATCCGCAAAATATTTAAAAGATTATATTATAATATCTTTGACCCAATAACCCTCTTATCAAACCCGATCCATTTTAAAACCCGTAAACCTGATTTGATTGCATGAGCCTAAATCCTCGCGTCTAACATGGAATTGAATCATGATTTGATTCTTCATACTAAAATCGGCCTAACCGACATTATTAATTAGGTAATACAATCGTTTTTTATATGAATTGATGCTATGAACAAACTGACACTAGTATATTTGGGTATTATACCTTTAAGATTGTTATAACACAATAAACCTACTCACACGATCACGTTAGCAGTGCCAACAAAATCCCTATATCGAAATATATTTTATCAGCATGTTCGTACATGTTCATCATTGTTTTAGGCCGGCTGTTCTTCGATCTAACTAACCATTCAAATAACCATAGTTTAAGGTAATCAATTCATGAAAAAGTTCGTCTTAATCTGTGACATTCGTGACAAAACGAGGTATACTATATTCACTACGTAGCGAGTAAACGATAAATCGGTTAATTCGTAGTGCTTAAACGAGTAACCGACTGATATAGATTATGACCCGTATATATACTGAGGGGTCATATACGAGTTATATATATATATATATATATATATATATATATATATATATATATTATAGTGGCTAACATATTGATATTTAGGCTCCAGTACGTTTAAAACCATTTAAACGAAAAAGGTTTCGTTTAATGTTACGCTATGAGTTTAAACGCAATCGTTAACATCAAAACAAGAATTGTAGCATCCGTTAAGCCGAAAAAGATTTATAAAACACTTAAATGACATGTTCTAAGAAATCTGTGAAAATATTTTGTGTTTTTACAACGAGTCAGTACGTTTTTCTAATTTTACAAAAATAAGCTGAAAAACGCTCGTTTTCGCGTTATTTCTGACACGAATTAATTTTTCGCATCAAAAACCGAACCCGAATTAAATTTGGACTCGGGACTTCGCATTGGCATGCAAAAAGAGGCAAATAGTGGCCAAAGGAAGGGCCATGGGGACCCCTCAATATGACGGCAAAAAAATAAATAAAAGCATTCTTTAATATATGGACTTTCTAAGGGTTCTCAAAGAAGCTAAACATGATATTTTCCAACGTTCCTAGCTGATCCAGAACCAGAATACTCTAACAACTCAAAAGCATAAGATAACATCTTGATTTTGATCAATTTAATTCATGTTTTATACAAGTTTAACACATATAATTAGTCTTTGAATAGTAATAATCATGTTTAACCATCCAAAAACCATAAAAATCAACTAAAATCATGTTTTGATGTTAAACATGTTTACAAATCAGGAACATATAGTTTTTTTGGTCAAAAAAAAGGATTAGAACATGAATACAATGTTTGAAACCAAAATCGAAACCATAGTTAACAAGGCTGTTCAATGGATTATTTATGCTTGTTTTGATGTTATATGATATGTAGATACACTGAGTTTGCAACCCAAGACCCGGAGAGTCGTTTAAACTATCGAAAATCACCGAAAACCGACAAGGTAATACTATATTACTCGTTTAGGGGCTGTTTGTGCTTCGATTGTGACGTGCTTGTTTTTAGCTTATGAAACTTTTCAGGGACATTAGGGATCATGTAAATGAGTCCCTGTTCAAATTTTATGTAATTTTTCGATAAACGGAGAATATTTGGCGAATTTATTACCGTTTATTGGCGTTTATTCGGGAAAAATAGGTAAATTTCATAAAAAAAATATTAAATTTGGTTTGGAACCCAGAAATGTTATGTTAAGATCAATGGAAAAATTTGAGAACATTTGGAGATGTCTAAGTAATTTTTGTGCAATTGTGTTTTAACCGAGTTTTAACAGCCGAAAAATGCACAAAACGGCATTTCGGCCAAAGAGTTAGATTCTGAAGATTTTTCAAGAGCTATATGATGATATTGAGACCACTTGGAAAAAATATTGGATTTTTCGAATGTCTTTTGGTATAAACGGGCTATTTATTACTTAATTATAACACAATAAAATGATTTTTATAAATATATAATTAATCATAAAATTTCTGAAAATATTTTTATAAAATTTTCCACATTTTAATTTATTTCCACAAAAATTTTCATAATTTATATATAAGTACATAGTTAGTTATGATTAATTAAAGATTTAAAGTATATTTGTTTTAACGAAATCGGCAGTTTTGTGTTTAACGGACTGACTGGTATGCAAAAATGTCAAAAGTGGTCAAATATCATAGTTTTAGACAAATTTGATAAAAATGAACTTTTTACGAGAATTTCGGACAATTCGGGATGGATTGTACGCATTTTGTATAATTAAAACCGTAAGAAAACGGAAACAAACCCTACAATCAATCCAGATATCGAAACCTTAAAATTCTTTCATAAATCAAATCATTTTATCAATCAATATGTTTACTTAAGTTATGTGATCTTACATATTTTCGAAACACGTAAACGAGCAACTTGGCTAGGCTCGGAAAGCGGTGAAACTGAGACAAAATCGGTTTTAAATATTTCATAGTGTACAACGTCACAATTTGCTATAACCAGACTAGTTATACAGCCCGATTTGGTTTAAACACTGTACTAGTATTAACAGTTGATACCGATTATAGGATACGAGCTATAACCGAGGCATATTACTTACTGACGTGTATTACCTTCTCAAACTACGATAAGGTGAGTTTCATGACCCCACTTTCTAAACTGTTTTACGAACTTTTGGGGTGGAAAAGGTGTTTACATATACGTTTATACTTGAAAACTTGTGATGATGTGAATTATCTAAGTACTAACACTTGAAAAGTCCCCACAAACACAAGTGATTAACTTCGTGCCGGTGACATTTGGATAGTACTATCGGTTTGACAAATCCAACTGACAGAGCCGGTGGGGTATGCCGGAACATGTTAACCCAGTTGCACATTGTCATTTATACTTATTACATTCTGCTATGTAGTGTTAGACATAGTACATACTTGGGGCAAAGTGGCTGTTATAGCCAACGGGAGTGCATGGGCAGGGGTGACCATGTGTTTTAGCTCGTTTCGGTTTCACTTGTGGCTTAGTATAATACATCATACACATACTTATATACATACGTACTATGAACTTTACGAACTCGTATACTGACTTTGTTCGTACTCGTGAAACTTGAAACTCACCAACTAGACGTAGTTGACCCTTTTTAACATGCTTTTCAGGTAAACCGAAGTTGGAATGATTTGCTTACGTGCTTGGTATTAGAAGGAAAGTTGAATAGCTGTGAATAGATGAAAATACGTACTAATGAATAAGGAACCGAGAGCTGGTTATGTGATTTTCATCTAGTTTGTAAACTTAGTACCAAACCATGTAATATGATGTAAATTAGTTTGTTGAATTTCTTTATAAACAATGTGGTTGATACCAGTGTTGTCAGTTACATTCCCGTATTACGCTTCCGCAACTACCTAGTCGGGGTGTGACATAATCTGTATTAAAATAGCCCTAACATTAATTGCTCAATCATAACACGGAATGATGATTGATTGCTTCTAGGGTTTGTTTATTATATAGTATGTTTTCTGTCTGGTTTTAAATATCAGTTCTCATGTTATAATCGATTGCCTGGGTAGCTTAGTTGGTTGCGTGCGTAATGTTTAAGACACTTGACGAGCTGGGGTGCAGATTCGAGCCTCCCCCAGCCCGTTTTTGGGTTTTTATTTTGTAAAGTCTTTTTATCATGTATATACATATATTATTTAAATGATTTAAAACATATTATAGGTAATATAAACGTAATATTTAGTTAATGTTTTACCATAACCGACATGAACTAGCCGTTTCCCGAATCCGTTGACCTCTGTTAAGTTGGAGCGTGTTTTAGACTTTTTACAAATACAAAATTAGGTGATATATATGAGCCATTATGTTTATTATCTTTTTCATGAGCTTGGAAAACCGGCTTGCTGGGAAAAGTGACAGTCTGATCACCACCAGCCACCAGGTATTCTCCACACTCTTTCTCCACATCTCCTTCCTTCCACCTTAATGTTATGTGTTTTAGACTTAGGCTATATTACTATATGGTATTATTAGTCATGTGACAAGATATATAACAAATTAAATAATATCTTACGAAGTTGAAGTTTCTAAAGTTAGGAAGGTTTAGGTTTTCAACTTAGTAGAAATTAAAAATATTATTTAAGGTTTTGTTCTACTTGTAACAAGTATGTAGCTCATAATAATCAGTAAGGTTAAGTCCAACCAATGGATCACTTTGTATATTGGTTCACTTTGTATAGTTAGTTTCGTTGGCATTATAAGGCTTGTCGGTTCGGTTTTTCTTATAACACATATTCGCAAGCTTCTATATATCTATTCTTATGAATACTTAAGGATATGCATTCACATATTTAAAATAATAGAGATTTCGGTTAGGTGATTCCTAGGGTATCACTATAAGATATTGGCAAAACTACTCTCTTAGTTATGAGGTTATGTTCTAAGTTTAAAAAAATAAATACATAAATAAAAAGAAAAAAAATAAGTTTATGGGTTTTGGCATTAAACAATTAGTAATTATATTTAAAAATATTTCAGGCCATGTAAAGTTAAAAAAAATAAAGAAATTTATATTTTGGGTTTAAGTATTCTATACAAATTATGTGGTTCAAAAGATACGTTCGCATTGTCGGTTTCGGTAGAAACCGTGTTTTCAAAGTAGTTGGTCAGTATGTTGCTATTTAGAAATTAGTAAAATATTTTATAATATTTTAAAGCATAATTTTCAGGAAAATTTCATGTTTGTGTAAAAAGTCCTAGAAACTTCTATTAACTGTAAATCGTTTATAATGTGGTTTTAAAAGTAACGGTTTGGAATATATTTATGTAAATTACTCACAAAATTTTACTTTATAAGATTGGTATATATATATATATATATATATATATATATATATATATATATATATATATATATATATATATATATATATATACAACCATCAGAAATTTTAGATTTTTAGATTCGTATTGAAAAATTTTAACAACTGTTATACCAATACTTGGACTGTTTATAAGCTCATTTATATGATATTAAAGTAGATATAGGTTTAGGAGATGCCCGGTCCAAAAATATTAGTATTTGATATGGTTTCGGGATTTTTTTATCCTTATCCGTGTGATCAGACCGTAGGACAAAATAATGTGATTCTTTTTCCTGAGTTAATTATTTGCGTCTGTAATAACTATATTCTAATCCTCTTTTTCATAGCTTTTAAGGGTTTTTGAATTAGTGGACAAACTATGTTTGAGGCATCGGTTTTAACGTACGTGCCACACATGGGCGGGTTTTTAGTGCACAAATGATTTGTGCAGATTATATTAGTCATATTATGTGATAATAATCATATTTAGAATACTATGTATGTATGATATCAACAGTGCCTAATTAGTGTGAAAAATCATGAAATTAAACGCAATAAACCAGCAAAAGGGTTAGGAATCGTTACCAGGCATTGAGACTGAAATAAACAGGTTCTAAGATGCTCAGGAGATCAAAGTACTTTGTTAAGAAGATCTGAGAATGGTAGGGTAACGAATTTAGAGCAGAAGTTTTATAAAATCTGCATGATCAAAGTGAGAATATGAAGGTTTTATTAAAGGTTTTCAGATTACCTTTTCAATGATTCGTTCAGGAACTTGATGAGGGGTGAAGTATGATGGGATTATGGTCTTAAGGGCTGAGCATTTTCTGTGTGAACGAGTTTGAGCTTAGAACTTGTATCAAAGAAACAATCCTGAAGATTCACAAGACATAACTAGTTTTGTGTTACCGATTGATCATGTGTTTTGAGAACCAAGCTTGAGATATCAGGTATGGGCCTGATATGGTTGAGAATAAGAGCTCGGAGGAGATGTGATTTTCTTGTTAGTGATGGTTTCATGCATCTTTCTCGGGTTTTATCACAGTAGGAAAACTGAATGGATAGGAGGTTCATGATTAAGGATTGTTCTTGGTTGCTACCGCTCTTAGGATTGATGATCTTGTTGTGTTCTTCTTGGGACTGATTTATGGGCTGCTAGAATAGATTTTTGGGGTTTAATGGCTGGAACAAGAGATTAATCAAGAGAGTTTTGAGAGGGATATTAAACCAGGAGGTTATTTGGATGATTCTTATAGGAAATTTCTTAAGAGTTGCAAAGTCTTTTCATGAATGGTGATTGGAGAGGGGAAGATTGAGGCCTGCAACCAAATCAATCAAGATCTAAGGAAGTAGGGGTTGACTTTGACAAGATCTACTTCTTATTTTGGTGAGATTTGGAAGCAATTGATTTATGCAATATCTTGAAGATATTGTAGGATTACATATTAAAATTTGTAATATAGAGGGGTGGTGGACAATTTCCGACTGGGAAGTTGATTTTATTTGGGATTTTGTGATTTGAATTAATATCTTCAATATTTATCTAAAAGGTTCAAATATATACTATAAATATTACAAAGGTTTAAATAAAAATAAAATTAATATGTATGTGACGGTGGGGAGGTAAAAGAAGCTTGGGTAGATGAGTTTAAAGATTGTTGACTTGAAATTATAGTGTAGATAATGTTGTATTATATATACATTAGGTTCAATTAATCTAGAAATACTTAATATAAATATACCTAGTAAATTATGTATAATAATGTGGAAGTTGTAATTATTTGTCATGATAGTTATGAGTTATGACGAGATCGAGAAGTTTACATGTACGTAAATTAATACATGAGAAACACATTCATTAGATTTAATTGTTGGTGTTTATATACTTAAAACACATTCATTAGGTATTAGCATGAATAATTAGATTTCTAAGTTGGAATTTGGTGGGTTTTGTTGGATTAGGTCAAGTCAAATGATATATAGTTGTGCCATGTCTGATGGTTCTTACCCGCTTATGTATTCTCAATAAGTATAGATCTTATGTCACACTATCGCTTCCGAATTTGAATCTCAAGTGTTTAGGAATTAGAGAAAAAAAATAATCCTAAAAATGGGGTTGTTACACAAAGCTCTGATACCACATGTAAGACCGTGTTCGTGTCGTGAACAAGATGTAGATCGATAGCTAGAATCAACGTGAAGGTGCGGAATCCCTAAACGTGATCGAAAACAACAAGATTATTCATTATATTCTCTCTACTTCTCATATATCTCCATATTAGTGAAGTACAATCTGATTTGACAATTATAGAACAAGTAAAAGTTGAACCAAAAACCTCTAACAAGATACGTTACCAATTATGACAATTAAAACCTATTTATATATCTTTCCTATGAACGCATAAGTATGATTGGCGTATAAGACTTATACACCACGTATAAGTCTTTTACATTGGTTAACACTTATACGTCCTTAACATCCTTCTAAAATGGCATATTAAGCCCTTTAACACTGCAAGACCTAAGCGATAGACATTTCATGTACTAACAAAATGGAAGGTACTATTTGAAGCCGTTGTGAGTTATAATGACACTGAGCTGTGAAATTCCATCAAGAATGGCCCTTATGTTCCTTCTGAAGGAACATACAACAATCAAGTAGTTGAAAGAAACATGAAGAAAAGGAACAACAAGGCCTTTTCAATGCTGAAATTGGGTCTGTTATGGGAAATTCTTACCAATGTGAACCATCATACGTCTGCAAAGGCCATGTATGATGCAGTGGTGGAAATATTTGAAGGCAATACTTCAAAAGACATTAAGAAGGATATATGGGAGCAACAACATGACAAATTCAAGTTTAAGGAGGGAGAGAGGCTAAAATCTGTTTTGCAAATATTTGTGCCAATTGTTAATGAAATCAGAACAATTGATCTAGCTATCCCTGATTTTGATTTTAATAAGAAACTGTTATCTTTATTGTTTGGAGAGTGGTATACAGCAGGCAAGTTTATCAAGGAGAAGGCCAATTTTCCCACCTTTAAGCTTGATGATGTAATTTGTTTCCTTCAAGCTACTGAACATAGATGATTGAAAACACTATGATCAAAGAAGAGAAGCCCAATTTTCAGGTGGTAAATGCCCTGATTGCTCATATGGGAAATCTGTCCACAACAAACTAACAATAGATTCCACAATTGAAGAGCCAAGTGACTTTAATGCGGAAACTCCAAGAGTTTATCAAGCAAGTCAGCCATCAGGAAGCTAATCTGGACAATCAAGATTTAATGTCCAAATGATAGATGATGGTGATTCCTCTTCTATGGAAAGTGTACATGCTTCTTTTGTTCCTGTCATTTCAACTTAAGGAAATTAATACCAAGCTTTATCTCAA
This sequence comes from Bidens hawaiensis, assembly GCF_021521415.1. Taxonomy (NCBI): domain Eukaryota; kingdom Viridiplantae; phylum Streptophyta; class Magnoliopsida; order Asterales; family Asteraceae; genus Bidens; species Bidens hawaiensis. Next base: position 18,877 of record NW_027493400.1, on the reverse strand, counting down.
TGTTTACTGAATCATACAATGGATTTTTGGCCAATAACTTGATTCACACAAGTGTTGTGAGAGAAGATTTGGAACAGATTGATGCAGATGACCTAGAAGATATGGATTTGAAATGGTAAGCTGCCATGTTGGCCTTGAGAAGCAAGAGGTTGTATAACAAGACTCGGAAATCTACATTCTCTGGTCCAAATGACAGGATTGGATTTGATAAATCCAAGGCAATATGCTACAATTGTCAGAAGCTTGGTCATTTTGTAAGTGAATGCAATCAACCAAGACAATTCCAGAACAACTTCAAAAACAACACCAACAAAAATCATCCTCAAAGAAATCAGTTTCAATAATAGAATCAAGGTCAAGTTCAGCAGTAGAGACAATTTTACAACAACAATTTTCACCAACTGAACAATCAGCAGATAATACCCTAACAACAACAACCACACCAAAGAAATCAACAAAATCAAAACCAAGCTTCTATGAACCAGAACAGAGCCAATGCACTACAACCAAGGAAATGTTTTTGTAGCTCAACAACCTCAAGATGGGTTGTTGACTGGAGCAATCATGAAAGGGAGATTGAAAAGGCTAATGTAACATTCATGGCTAAAATCAATGAACAAGCTGAATCCACACAATCCCTCGAACAATCCACCGATCTCAATGATATATGGTACATGAATAGTGGATGTTCCAGACACATGACTTGTGACAACACTTCACTTGTCAACCATGAAGACAAATTTGAAGGCCCAGTTGCTTTTGGAAGTGACGAGAATGGAGGGAAAATCAAAGGCAATGGAATTCTCAAAAATGGAAAAGTTTCAATTGAAAATGTATTCTATGTTGAAAGCCTACAGTATAACCTTTTGATCATATCACAAATGTGATAAAGGTTATAGGGTTGGATTTGATGAATCACATTGCTTTATTTTGAAACCATAGTTTGTTATTCCACCTGATATGATTATGATGATAGCACCAAGAAATGACAGCTTGTATGAGTTAAAGATGAAAGATGCTATTTCTAGGGGTGGAACCTGCTTTGTTTCTAAGAATCTGAGAATGAATCCAAGCAATGGCACAGAAAGTTATGTCATGTGAATTTGAAGAACATGAACAAACTTGTGAAAGGTGAACATGTCATTGGCTTACCTACAAGGGATTTCAAGCTTGAAGAGAACTGTGTATCTTGCCAAAAGGGAAAACAACACAAATCATTTCACAAAACAAAACTGATAAACTCCATTGAACAAGTGCTTGAAATGCTTACATAAATCTCTCTGGTCCTATAAGTGTTCTAACAATTGGCAAAAAGAAGTATTGTTTGGTGATTATAAATGATTATTCAAGGTTTAATTGGTTGCATTTCTTGGGTTCAAAGCTGTAGAATTGATTAAAAGTTGTGTGACAAGATTTGAGAATCAACTGGATGAAATGGTGAAGGTAATGATGATAATGGCACTGAGTTCAGAAATGGAGTCATGACTGAATTTTGTATTGCTAAAGGAATATTTCAACAATTCATTCCTCCAAGAACTCCTAAACATTATGGGATTGCGGAAGGAAGGAATAGAACACTCATAGAAGTTGCAAGAACCATGCTAGCAGGTTTTTATCTACCTATATCTTTTTGGGCAGAAGCAATAAAAACTGCTTGCTATGTTTAACAAAAGACAAAACAAGACTCCTTATGATATTTTGTACAAAAGAAAGCCCTACATCAAATTTCTTAAGCCATTTGGAAGTAAATGTTCCTTATTGAATACCAAAGATTATTTGAACAAATTCCAAGCAAAATCATTAGGCTATTTGTTTGTTGGATATTCTTCACACTCAAAGACATACAGAGTTTATGTGAAAGATCACTTGAGTGTGACTGAATCATATGACATCATATTTAATGAGATTTAGTTTAATACTGTTGATGGAGCAAGTTGGTTATTTGATTTGGAGAAATTGATCAAATCCTTCAAAATATATATGCTGAAGACATTGAAGAACATCATTATAAAACATGTGTTTCTGAAGCAACTATTGAAAAAAAAGAATATTGATTTAGGCAAATTATGGTCTAAAGTTTCTAATGAAGACACTGAAGTGTTGGGTTTTAGCAAGATTATCAAAGTCCAAAATAACCAATTATTAAGGAAAACGCAGCAGAAGATATTAGTTTAAAATCTTGTTAACCATTACACATAGACCTGTTTATGTTAAACCCAATCCAGGATCCATATACTATTACCATGCTATCAAGAACAACCATAGGGTGTTTAATATACATACCTTCAAATCCGAGAAGGAAAGGGATAAACACCCAAGATGCTAGGCTAGAATCCAAGGAAAGGACTCCTCAAGCTTGTATACCCGGCACAAGCTTAATCAACAAACACCCAAGATGCTAGGGTCTTACACTTGATCCAAAAACAACCCTTGTTCTTCTTCTTGTTCTCGGCTGGAGTTGGAGAGAAAAGAAAAGAGAGAGAGCAATATGTGTGTAAGAGAAGGTATAGTGTGTTGTGTAAGAGAAATCTTACACTACCATACATATCATTTTGCATGTTATGGAAACATACAAAAGGAGGAGAGAGGGGTGAGGGGAGCCGGGCCCATGTGGGTGGGTTTTCCCCCCAAAACCAATTTCCAAAATTGTTTATTTTCATTTTTCAATTTATTATTTATCCAAATAAATAATATGTCTCTTAAACGTAAATTATCCATATAATTTAGTTAACACAGTAATGCATTTAGGAAACCCATTTCCAAATATATAAGTGTTGATAATTATCACTTAGATCATATCTAAGAATAAATATCTTGGCATTTGTCTAGCTTGTTATTGGGTATGACCCGACTTGGATCAATACGTACTAGCCAGATCAACTCTAATATGTGTCTTGGGCAGATCGATTCCAACAATCTCCCACTTGCACAAGATACATAGAAGATTGATGCAAATAGCAAATACCGCCTAACAACGGTTTACTATCCCTAATACGCATGACGAAGTGCCATTCAATAACATCATCCCTTTCAAGTCCCATACTTGAAAATGATTTAGGTGAAACTATCATTTATCCTTTTGCCACAAATGTCATGTTAAATCCAGAGACACAGAGTGATCATTCTCTGTTGATTTAACTTATCAGGCCATAGACATTTAACTCTCAACGAATAAGGGGACAAATCCCCTATTGACTACATACGTCTCTCACTATCATCTTGTACTGTACTTGAGCTTAGCCTTGTGTACTGACATATTTTAGAGCAACGAATAACTAAGTCAAAGTATAATAGTCGATGAATATCAAGACCCAATATGTATCTCAGGTCGGAGGATACTATGATGTTCGCCTTTACTCAAATTTACTTATGATCACAAATCCCAAGGATTCCATGCAGTAAAATTGAGGGCTGGCCAGTCCAATATTTATCCCATAAATATCTATGAACCTTGGCAGCAACCCTTTGCTATATTCATACCTCATGAATATCTACCAATCCAAGTTCATAATAGTCTTACTTTCATATTTGTTCCCACAACTATGATCGACTACGGACGTTTAGAATAATTCAAATTATTCACGGATTTAAACATACTAAAATGGAACATAACTCAAGAACATGATCATAACCAAAAACGTATGATTGTGTTAAAATAAAATTGTTCCAATATCCAAATACAGATTTTGATCAAATCCAATCACTAGAATATCGAAGTCCTAAGGTGCAAGTATGACCTTCATGCTTCGGCCTTTCAAGGAGTTTCGTGAGTGGGTCCGCAATATTTTGATAAGTGTGATCTTTGCGAATACATATCTTTCCTTTTTCAACTTCATCCCTTATGTAGTTGAACCTCCGCTCAATGTGCCTAGTCTTTTGATGTGCACGAGGTTCCTTGATTTGAGCAGTTGCACCTTCGTTGTCACAAAAGATTTCTAGAGGGTCCTGAATGGTTTGGACCACTCCTAGATCGGCAATGAACTTTCTAATCCATGCAGCTTCTTGAGCTTCCAAGGAGGCGGCGATATATTCAGATTCAGTGGTGGACAAGGCGACTACGTCTTGTTTTGCGCTCTTCCAGGAGACATCACCACCATTGAGAACGAAAACATATCCTGATTGTGATCGAGAATCATCTCGATCAGTTTGGAAGCTCGCATCAGTGTAACCCTTTACAACGAGTTCCTCCTCACCAGAGCCATATATTAGAAACATATCCTTAGTCCTCCTAAGGTATTTCAATATGCTCTTAACAGCCATCCAATGGCTAGTTCCCGGATTTTGTTGGTATCGACTTGTCTTGCTCAAGGCGCATGACACATCCGGTCTAGTGCAAATCATGGCATACATGATGGATCCTATAGCAGATGCATATGGGATTCCATTCATTTTGTCTTTCTCATCCTTTGAGCTTGGACACTGAGAAGCACTCAACATTGTTCCTCTTTGAATAGGTACCAAACCTTTCTTAGAGTTTTCCATCTTGAACCTTTTCATGATTTTGTCAATGTATGCACTTTGATTCAAACCTATCAACCGCCTCGATCTATCCCTATAGATTCTTATTCCTAGAATATAGGCGGCTTCACCAAGATCCTTTATGGAAAAGCAACTTCCAAGCCAGGCTTTTACACCTTCCAAGGTTGGAATGTCATTTCCAAATAACAATATGTCATCGACATATAATACCAGAAAGGTATTCTTATACACACAAGCTTCATTAGCGTTTTTGATGAATCCAAATTTCTTGACTTCATCATCAAAACGGCGATTCCAACTCCTAGATGCTTGTTTCAATCCATAGATTGATTTCTTTAACTTGCATACTTTATTAGGATGTTGTGGATTGACAAAACCTTCAGGCTGAACCATATAGACATCTTCCTCAAGATGGCCATTTAGAAAAGCAGTTTTGACATCCATTTGTCATATCTCATAGTCAAAATATGCGGCTATGGCAAACAATATCCATATAGACTTTAGCATCGCCACAGACGAGAAAGTTTCATCATAATCAACCCCTTGAGTCTGAGTGAAACCCTTTGCTACAAGTCTAGCTTTATATGTATCCAAGTTTCCATGCAAATCAGTTTTCTTCTTGAAAACCCACTTACTTCCAACCAGTTTGGAATTTAGAGGTGGTGCAACCAAGTCCCATACTTGATTGTCATGCATGGATTGCATCTCAACATTCATGGCTTCCAGCCACTTGTCACAATCAGATTGTGACATTGCATCTCAGTATGTGGTTGGTTCATCCGAATCCACCACATAGCATCCATCCATGAAAAATCCATATCTCTCAGGTGGGGTGCTAATTCTACCGGATTTGCGAATGTTTTGTGTGTTTTGATCAACCATTTGATCATCATCAACAACCTCTTGTTGATCGCTAGGGTCAACCAAACGTGTATCGATTTGTAGTTCTCGATCCTCCTCGAGTTCCACAATTCTGTCAGTTCCTTCCATAAGGAACCTTCTTTCCAAGAACTTTGCCTTTCGAGCTATAAACACTTTATGCTCACTTGGATTGTAGAAATAATATCCCATCGAATCTGTGGGATATCCTACAAATATACACTTAGTGGATCGGCATTCGAGTTTGTCAGGGGTGTAGATCTTAACATAAGCCTCACAACCCCATACCTTTAAATATGATAATGATGGAGCCTTTCCATGCCATATTTCAAAAGGTGTCCTATCCACTTTCTTGATTGGTGCCATATTTAAAATACGGGCTGCGGAGATCACAACGAAACCCCAAAATGATAGAGGTAACGAGCTTCTAGCCATCATGTATCGAACCATATCTAATAAAGTTCGATTCCTCCTTTTGGACACACCATTATGTTGTGGTGTTCCAGGTGGAGTAAGTTGTGAGACAATCCCACAACTCCTAAGATGTTCTAGAAACACATCATTGAGGTATTCACCTCCTCTATCGGAACGTAGTACTTTGATTGTCTTGTTGAGTTGATTTTGTACTTCTCTTTGGAAGACTTTGAACATTTCAAAGGCCTCATTTTTGTGTCTTAACAAGAACACGTACCGGGGTGTTACAGCAACTATAATCGTCGGTAAAGGTAATGAAGTATCTTCACCATTTCTTGTCATTGTCCTAAAAGGTCCACATACATCCGAATGTATGATACCTAATAAGTCTTTTGCCCTTTCATTCGTACCATTAAAGGGCTCTTTGGTCATCTTTCCCAATAAACAAGATTCACATTCATCAAATGAATCAACATTTGATTTCAAAAGACCATTCTTTTGAAGTGTACGAATGTGATTCTTGTTTATGTGACCAAGTCGACAATGCCAAAGAAAAGTATTACTCAAATACACTTTGTGTCTTTTGGTGTTAGCTTGGTACAACGAGTTATCAATGTATGAGTCATCATGAATTAATTCATAAATTCCATTAAACGGCATCGCCTATAAAGTAAAAGACATTATCCATGAAAACATAAATACAATTGTCAACAAACTTAAAATCATAACCGGATTGTCTTAATACAGAAATAGAGATAATATTCCTAGTCAAACTAGGGGAAAATAGAATGTTTTTCAAAACAATTTCCAAACCATTTGGAAGCTTTAAAACATAATCTCCTCGGGCTTGGACGTCAACCTTTGCTCCATTGCCCATGAAGATACTTATATCTCCTTTCGTCACATCATTTCTTCTTTTGAACCCCTGCAATGAATTGCAGATGTGAGTTCCACATCCGGTATCCAATACCCATGTGTTAGAAGAAATAATATTAAGATCAATGTGGATCATGAAAGTTGTACCTGAGGTTTGCCCCTCATCCCTCTTAGCTTTCAACTCTTTGAGATAGGTCGGACAGTTCCTCATCCAGTGACCTATCTCCCCACAACCAAAGCACGGATCCTCAGCGCTAACCTTTAGCTTCTTTGGTTTTGGCTCCGCCTTTGCCTTTCCTTTGAACCCCTTCTTGACTTGCCCTTTACCCATCGCAACCTTTGCTTTGGGTTCAGGGTGATGCCTCTTCTTGGAGCCACCCTCATTGATCGCAAGAACGGGTAAAACCTTTTTACCCATGCCGGCTTCGGCTGTCTTAAGCATTGCGTGAAGCTCACCAATGCTTTTGTCCCATCCGTTCATGTTGTAGTTCATGACGAATGTCTCAAATCTCTTAGTTAGGCCATTTAGGATCAAATCCGTGGCCAACTCCTTTGAGACGGGACAGTTAAGCCGTTCAAGTCGATCAATGTTGCTCTTCATCTTAAGCATGTAAGATGATACAGATTGTGTTTCTTCCATATGACATGCATGAAGCGCTCGAACCGTTTCGAAACGCTCAACCCTAGCTTGAGTAAGGAACATTTCCTTAAGCTGGGTAATCATGTCATACTCCCCATGATTCTCGAAATCCTTTTGAATCTCGGGAATCATTATTCCCAACATGAGGCAAGAAACTTGCACCGAGTCTTCGGTGTACTTCAACCAGTTTGCATAGGCATCCAAGTCGTCAACTTCGGGTTCATCGGGAATAGGGTCGTCTAAAATATAAGACTTCTTTTCTTGCTTGAGAACAATTCACAAGTTTCGATACCAGTCCATGAAGTTATTATAGTTTAGACGATCCTTATCCAGAATGGATCTCAGTGATAAGTTATGCACAGGTGGGATAATTGCGTTCGGTGCGTTGTTTGCGGCCATCTATTAAAAGAATTTTAACAAAGTTCAAATTAGTATTTTCGATATTAATAAAATTTTAATCTTTAATACCCTTTAATGTCTCCAAGACAATTATTGATTAAAATCTAGAATCCAATGTTTCATTCAAATAGTAGTTAGGTGACCTTTATCCTACTATTCGAATTAAAAAGGTGGTCAACGTTTGACGATTGCAACCCTTTGCAACTTCTAGTTTTATGGGATCGGTTAAACATCATATGTTTACTTGGTATGTTTAATCCCATCAACACCTTTGAATGCCATGTTAAGGTTACCCTATAGTAATGGTTTTCAAATCAAGTCGTCCTACTTACACACACGTGTGAGTTTACACATAAGTGGTTAGGTGACCCTACCCCACTATCAAGTCTACAAGTGACTTAAATGTCGTGTGAAAGGATGGTGTTCAACTTGTTTATTAAAAGGGATTTTAGTTTTTCAAAATTCTAGATTGGAAAACTATTTATTGTACCTTTCATTTGCATGCATTCAAATGTATGGTACCTTTGAAAACCAATTTCAAATTCCTTTTAATAAAACCCATTTTATTTTGAAATCATTAATAGTTAATAAAACCAATTTTATCACTTAATAATTTAAAGGAATCACTTTTATGCTAGTTGTCGATTTTAATTGTTAACATCCATACAAGATAAAAACAATAAAACTAAAACAACCAATTAAGCATAAAATACAACACATGTTCATATCCATAGCCACCTAGATAGACAACACTGTTGACCGAAACAAGTGGGTCAAAAGGTCTCTCCTAAGGGACGAGCATGACACAAGGTAGAAGATGGTGAACTTCCACTTGACTCCGCATCCTTATGCTTCAATCGTTCACTTCTTGTTGTGATCCATCTTCATTATTTGGGCTTCCATTTGGGCTCCAACCAAAATGGTGTTGTAGTTTCATCTTCTTTTACAAAATATATCTTAATACACTTTGTCTAATAAAAGAAATAAAACTACAATACTTATTATTACAAACCATTTGAAAGAATAAATAAATTACAACCCGAATAAAGAATATTACATCCAAATATACAAATCACAAATGACAATTCTTCAATATACACAAGGTCATGGCTTGGTTATGAACATCCACACAAACAGGTCAACATTTGACCGAGCAGATCAACCCTTGACCAGAAATGGTTCCCCTTTTCCCTTAGTTCTCGGCCTAGAACAGAGAACACATAGTTCTCGGCTAGGAGACCAAAGCTTCAGAGTTTTCGGCCCGGAAGCTTTGGTTCACCGAGAACTAGTTGTTCTCGGTCAAAACCGAGAAGTTGTTTTCGGTCAACACCGAGAACCATGATTCATCGTCATGAGTTCTCGGTCCAACCGAGAACATGTTTTCGGTCAACCGAAATCTCATGGTTCCCAACCATGAGTTCTCGGTCAACCAAGAACAGGGTTTCAGGTGTCTTCGGCCAGACCGAGAACTAAGGTTTTCTACCATTGAGTTCTCGGCCAAAGCTGAAGAACACAGTTTCAGCCCAAACAAAATTTGGCAACCAAAATGACTAATTTTCCAGATTTTCTACCACATGCATGTATGGTTTAAATTTGGAAAACCAAGGGGCAACCTAAATACCTAAAGTTTTTGGCCAAAATGGTAACAAAAACCATCAAACCCGAGCACTTTAGAACCCATTTTTGAAGCATGTAATCATATAAGCGGCTCTGATACCATTGTTGGGTTTTAGCAAGATTATCAAAGTCCAAAATAACCAATTATTAAGGAAAATGCAGCGGAAGATATTAGTTTAAAATCTTGTTAACCATTACACATAAACCGATTTATGTTAAACCCAATCCAGGATCCATATACGATTACCATGCTATCAAGAACAACCATAGTATGTTTAATATACATACCTTCAAATCCGAGAAGGAAAGGGATGAATGAGGTTGAACGGCTAGAATCCAAGGAAAGGATTCCTCAAGCTTGTATACCTGACAAGCTTAATCAACAAACACCCAAGATACTAGGGTCTTACACTTGATCCAAAAACATCCCTTGTTCTTGTTCTTCTTCTTGTTCTCGGCTGGAGTTGGAGAGAAAAGAAGAGAGAGAGCAATATGTGTGTAAGAGAAAGTATAGTGTGTTGTGTAAGAGAAATCTTACACTACCATACATATCATTTGCATGTTATGGAAACAAACAAAAGGAGGAGAGAGGGGTGAGGGTAGCCGGCCCCATGTGGGTGGGTTTTCCCCCCAAAACCAATTTCCAAAATTGTTTATTTTCATTATTCAATTTATTATTTATCCAAATAAATAATATGTCTCTTAAACGTAAATTATCCATATAATTTAGTTAACACACTAATGCAAATATTTAGGAAACCCATTTCCAAATATATAAGTGTTGATAATTATCACTTAGATCATATCTAATAATAAATATCATGGTTTTTGTCCAGCTTGTTATTGGGTATGACCCGACTTGGATCAATACGTACTAACCACATCAACTCTAATATGTGTCTTGGGCAGATCGATTCCAACATGAAGATTTTTGAAGATGATGAAGATGGAATGCAAGCTGTTGAGTCTCAAGGACCAGATCACAATGAAGCATTTGGAGATCAAACTGACAACCAAACTGACGAAAATCAAAATGACACTCAGTTAATGTTTGAAACTTTGTTTCAGAATCTAAAATTTTCAAATGCTGGTGCTTCAACATCAAACACAAATCAGAATGTGCAAGAATCAGAAATGAACAATGATGCATAATATTTGACTATTGAAGAACCTTAATTAAATGATTCTATCTTGGATCCTAATCCGACCTCATCTCAAATATTTTAAACTTCTTTTATTCAAAAAGGATCATCCCATTGAAAACATCATTGGAGATTTGCATGAAAGAGTGACCAGAAGTGCTTTTGAATCTGCAAACATATGCTTATACTCCTGTTTTCTATCCCAAATAGAACCGAAAAACATTGTTCAAGCTTTAATGGATAATAGTTGGGTGGAAGCTATGCATGAGGAATTACCACAATTAAAAAACTTGCAACTCTAGGAGCTAGTTGATAAACGAAGAGGAAAATATGCAATTGGAACCAAATGGGTTTTCAGAAACAAAAGCAATGAGAGAGGGATTATAATCAAGAAGAAATCAAGACTAGTTGCTCTTGGATGCCTACAAGAAGAGGGAATTGATTTGAGGAGGTTTTTGCTCCTGTAGCCAGATTGGAAGCAATAGTAATCTTTTTGGCATATGCTGCATCAAATAATATAAGAGTGTTTCAACTTGATGTAAAATCTGCTTTCCTAAATGGAAAAATAGAATAAGAGGTACATGTCACTCAATCTTCAGGTTTTGAGGATCCTGAATATCCAAATAGAGTATACATACTTAACAAGGCTCTATATGGATTACATCATGCTCCAAGAGCTTGGTATGACTAGTTGTCAAATCATCTACTTGCTAATGGATTTCAAAGGGGAGCCATTGACAAGACCTTATTCTACAAAAAGAGAGGGCAAGATTTACTACTTCTTAAAGTGTATGGCTGATGAAAATGGGGGGCCTATAGATCAACATGTATACAGAGCCAAGATTGGATCACTAATGTATCTAGGTGCTTCAAGACCAGATATCATGTTTGCTGCCTGTGTTTGTGCAAGATTTCAAGCCAACCCCAAGGTTTCACATATGATGGTTGTTAAGATAATCTTCAGCTACTTGAAAGGAAAGCCATACTTGGGAATTTGGGATCCAAAGAACAATTCCTTTGATCTTCTTGCATATATACAGATAGTAACTATGATGGATGTAACATAAGCAGAAAGTCAACATCAAGTGCTTGTCAATTTTTGGGTGATAGGTTGGTCTCATGGCAGTACAAGAAGCAGACAACAGAGCCTATTTCAACTGCAGAAGCTGAATACATTGCTGCATCTTCCTGCTATGCTCAGGTCCTCTGGATTCAGAATCAACTACTTGAGTATGGTCTAAATTTCTAGAGCACTCAAATTCTTATTGATAACACGGCTGCTATGTTTATTGTTAAAAATCATGTTCAAAAATGTTTTAAATGGAAATTGATCCAACCTTTTGGGAAATGATAGAAAATTGGTTATTCACACTGATCTTTTGGATTTAATAGGCTAAAAGGCTATTAGAACAGTCATGGATATGTATAGTAGCTTTTCATGATGTGTAAAAAATGAGGTCGTATATACTAGATAAAGTTGCTAAACTAAATAAAATTGCTAAACTTAATATGGAGATACGTTGATGAAATATGCATGTCTCAAGATTCGTCTCTCCAAATGATAGGCAAAAAGGTAACTACCCAGTCATACACAAATAACTACCCAGTCATACACAAACCTGTTGGTGTTTGGTCACTCAAAAATGATTCATTTTGATATATATGAAAATAACAAAATTGTGCAAAAATGATTAAACATCAACCAAAAGTTGATACAAATACAAACTTGAGGGCTTAAACTTGAACTACAAAGGTGAGGCATCATTATAAGTATTAAACACCTTGAATGGAAGGCATGTAATGTGTGGCATGTAAGACCAACGTTCAACCTCAAAGTTTGAAATGTTTTGAACTGATAAATTTATTAATAAGAGAAAAATATTCATATTCTGTCATTTGAAGATATTAATTGACCAAATATCAAGTGGTTGAAGTTAATTTGGGGTGATTTGGTAGAAATCCAAATAAGCTTTGATAAGAGATATGAGGCATCATAGTGCATTAAGTGGTTATCCATTTATGTATTATTTAAAAATTGAACCCTAAACATATCATCAAAGTAATGAAATTCATGCTAAGTATTTACCTACTATTAACTTGCCTAATTTGTCAAAATAATGCTAAGAATGAAATATAGAAAAGTGATTTAGTCAATATGATCTCATGTTGAGATCTTTTCATAAAAAGAAAAGTTTTGAAATGATAAACTGAAATTTGATCTCAAAATACTCCATTTGTTCTTACACTTTTGATCTTCAAAGAAAAATTGTTGCTGTAGTTTGAATTTAAGTCAAAGGGTTAACCTAATAGCAAATCTACTTCAAAATGATGTATTTATTGTTGATTTGACTATTATGGTTATGTTTTATAATTACAAAGTATCTTCGAGTATATTTTAGTGATTTTATTTAAAAAATGTGTTTTGATTATACTTGAATGTTTAATTGATGATTTGTCTCCTTCGAATATACTTGATAAATTATTTGAAGTGATTGTGATTTTGAGTATGCTACTTGAAATGAAATATAAGTGTTTTCGAGTAAACTATGTGATTTCGAATACACTTTATATTACATTGAAAATTTTGACTTTGATGAATGTGCTTTGCTATTCGAGTATACCTTATTTCGAGTACATTTGCTTTTGTCAATTTGCTCGAGTAAGATATTTGTTTGAATCTTAAAATCTGATAAAGTATATTTTGGTTGTAAGCAACCACTACATGAAAAAAGCTTTAAACTTCACTCTCAAACAAATGGTGTACAATATAAAAGAGGGAATCAAAACTTTTCAGTCACTTTTTATCTTCGCCTATTGCATACTCTTACCTTCAAATCAAATCGTCATCATATACAATTTTCTTAATATGTTGTCACTTTCATCAATTCAGACTTTAAAGTGTCTTATTATTGATTTTCGACATCCTTTAACTAGGTCCAGGGTTTCAATTTCAAGTTTAACTTACATTCTTGTTTTGTATGTAAGTATGCATATTGTCGAAGAACATAACACAATGGCTTTCAAATTTTTGCCCAAACACAATATGTGTGCTTTTCTTCAGTTGACTGAAGACAATAAGCCTCTAGACCTAATGACAGAGTGCCATGTTTTATATAGAAACCAGCTAACATAATTGGAAAATGAACTGAAGAAGGCATTAAAAGAGATTCAAGCCCTGAAATATGAGGCTGAGAAGACCTTAGGTGCTCCAAAACAGGGGGAGAATGCATTAATTCTGCTTTCTATGTATAAAAATGATGATTCAGATCATGAAATGATTTATGTAGAGGAGAATGCTTTATATCTATTGAATGTGTATTATGATACATCAGAGGAGTTAGTTCCAAATGAAACTGAGAATGTAACTGATGATGTCTTGCATGAAGAAGAAAATGAAGTGATTCATGAAGATGATGATGATACAATGGTGAAAAAAGAAGATGTTGATGAGCGAACAAGTGAAATGGAGATTGAAGATTCAAATCTTCAAAATGACTTGGAGTTATTAAATGGTGATCTTGACAACATTATGCCCGTTAATGAAAGAACCACAAATGAAATCCAAGAAGATTCTAAATTAGAGACTTTGTCAAGGATGAATGAAATTGGGACATCTAAAACTATAGATGATGATGAGGAAAGAAGGAAATCCAAGGAAAAGGGCATTACAACAGAAGATGATCAAATGTAGCCCATATATACTCCAATAAATAATGGAGGAATTATGTATGCTGATGAATATGCCATTAGGGCAAGAGCTGTTTATGAGCAAATAATGAGAGAGAATCATGATAGTCAATTCTTGAATCAAATGTTGTCTGAGAAGGATATGGAAGAGCAAAGAACAATAGAACAAATTCAAATTTAGAAGACATTAAAGGATGAAGCCAACAATGAAAATGATGAAGAGATCCCATAGGAAATGCTTGTGACACAATTGAATTTAATTCAACATGAAGAAACAGAAAATTATGCAAAAAAATATCTAGACGATGTGCTTGAAAAGGTCATCAAGGCATTGGCTAATAAGAATGATCAAGAGACTGTTAAGAATGTTGATGAAAATCCTGAATTTGAAAATAAATATCTAGTTCTCAAAAGAGTTGATGATTCAGCAAGTGGAATTGAAAAAGAATTGGTTATGATTGAAGATTAATACCAAGGTAATGAATTTGAAAATGATGAACATGTTAATGATGTGCCTTTAGGAAATTGGATCCTGAACAGGAAAAGAATGAAGTTGTAGTGACCAATGATCAAAGGATAAGTGCTTTAGAGAGCCTATCAGACTCAGAAAAAGAAAACAACAATGCTGATAAGGAATCAAGATCTTGTTTTGAGTCTCCACAAGTCCAAATGACACCAGAACATTCTCTTAATTTCCAAGCAAAGTTGGATCAGCTAAAGAAAAATGATTTGAAGATTCAAGCTCTAAATATTGGAATGAAATTTGATGAGATCAAGGATCTTAGTGAAAAGGATATTGACTATTTTCTGGATAAGAAAAGTCAAGAGGAAAGAGAAAAGAAAGAGAATGCAAGAAGAGTAAAATGAAGAAAACAAGATGAACAGAAAGAGAAGATTAAAGGGGAAAAGCTTTTGGCAGTTATGGTGGGATGCCAAGATATCTCGTGGACGATGGGTTCTTTTTGACATAGTAAACTCCATGACAAAGCAAGAAATCATGGTCAAATTCAAAATCATCAGAGGAAGAATCCTTGAAGAAGAAAAAGTAACTACTAAACCTCATAAAGAAACGAAAAAGAGGGTGTCACCAAAGAAGGCTTCTCAATCAAAGCCTTTGATCTCTAAAAAAACATCTCAAGAAAAGTATCATAAAGAGGCATTGGACATGACAAGAAAAAGGTCATGATATATTCTAAGAAAACCAGAATCATCCTTTAGAAGACAACCAACTTCTAATGTGCCTGTACCAACAAGAGCAAGAGTTGAAAGAAAAATTCATCCAGTCAATAAAGAGAACTTACAAATAGAACTATTTTATGATTCTAGGAAAAATACTTTTAAAGTTTTGATGAAAAGTGGGGCAATAAGGACAATCATCTTTAAAGATGATTTCATTGATTTTAATCAAGAACATTTTACGGAAATGGAAATGCTGCACTTGTATTACTATCAGCAAAGAAACAGGTTTGCTAATGCACAACAAAATAAATTATTAAAGTACTTAAGCGAACAAGCAAGGTTAGGATTTCCCTTGTTGAAAAAAAGGAGAAAATTGAATGATATCGAGGCTGAGAAGAAGAGGAGGGAAAGGACGTTAATGAAAATTAGATTTGCATCCTACTCTTTTATGCAAACTGAAAATGCAAGAAGGCCCAATATTACAGAAAGACCCAGAGTTGAAGCAACATCAAGCAGACCATGTCCCACTATGAGAGAATATATCAGTATGAGAAGGGTGATGATTGTAACAAACTCACAAGTGCAAAAGAATGGAAGAATTGCAAATATTTTGTATGATGACAGGAAAGGAAAGTTCTTGCTAAGAAATTCTGAGGGGATAATACTTGGTGTAATCTCATATGACAATGAACTGGAATTTCAGCACTTGGAAGATCTTATTGACATCAAGAGATGGAACCTACTTTGTGACCATCCCTTTTATCTTGAAATTTCCATGTTCCAACAAAGAGCAGCTGAAGTAGCAAATCGCAGAATCAACCAACTAAAAAGAAAAAGCCAAGTAGTTCTAGACTACTTATAAATCTTTAATTTGGTTTATGACTTTTTATTTTATATTGAAGTGTAATGCCCTTGAGGCAGAATTCAAGTATGTAATCCTTTTCTTTTAAGTAATGTAATTTATTTGTAAGGCCCCGCTCCCGGTGCCTTACTTTAGCGTTGGATTTACTCATAAACACTGTTATAAATATCAGAATTAATTAAAACTTTCGCGGAATAAATAAAACTTTAAACATTCATTACAATCATTCGATACTTGTCTTAAAAACAGAACATAAATAGTTTATTTAAAATATCATGACAAATTTTCTTTGGATGCCAGTCCCTTCAATCCTGCCATGTGTCCTTCTCTCAAGCCAACTGCTTCAATCTATTCACCTGCGTGCATACTAAAAGTCATCTACGTTGAGTGAGTTCTAGTTAATACAGGTAACATACCATACATCCATATACTTACTTATATATACATATAACTTACTTAGCTTTTTACCTTTCTTCGTACTTTCGTACTTTCATTCTTTCTTTCATACATACATATTTACATACATTTCATCCTATAACCTTCACATATATTATTAGGGTATATTCCCTACATTCGGAGATATTATGGTCTGTTCCCTACCTTCACTCTACCATACTTTCACACTAACATTCATACAATTTCACACATACCCTACTTTATCATTCATGCATACACAATTATATATTCTAAGATTTGCCTTCCTTCTTTTTTGGGTAAAGGGATTCACCCGGTTAAATGCATTCCACACAACCAAAAAAGTACAAGTAATATGACAGAGTGCCATATTAGTTCTCATGTATGACATGCCATACAAGAGTAAACAAAACCAAAACCACCAAACACTGGTAAACACAGCTAAAGCTTACACAAGAACCAAGTAAATAAACAAAACAAAAACAAATCAACCATTATCATCAATTTGGTGGGAAACTCCCCGCGGAAAGTGCCAATCCTCGAGAACCCGATTAACCCGTTCAGAATTCTTGAACTTTAGAGTCATAAGCTTTAGGCGCGTACCCCTAATGATTTCGTCCGCAACAATCTTAGGAGTCTTCAAAGAGTTCTTGAAAAGCCGGTTGTTTCGCTCCTTCCAAATAACGTAAACCGAAGCCCCAAATAACAGCCGATTAACAACATTATCAATAGAGTTGGACATTCCAAATTGAGACACATATTGAAGAATATTCGCCCAACCATTCCTGCACCCCTGAAACTTCCCTTTCATTTTTACAATACTCCAAACCTCAGAAGAGAACTTACACTCGAAGAAGAGATGATTACGAGAATCCGGCTCTCCATTACAAAGAAGGCAGCAATACAAGTTATGATTTGGATACCCACCAATTTTCCACCCCATAATACGATTCTGCGTGCTCAACCTATCATGAAGCACAGTCCACAACATAAAGGAGTGTTTTGGAACACATTGAGAGAACCAAACAACATGCACCCAAGACACCTTATCAGCCGGTCTTCGAAGAAGATGCCATATTCCTGAAGCCGAGAAATTCATTGAAGTCCCATTCTCATCCATTACCACGATCTTGTCCCTCTTATCCGGACAAATACTGACCTCTTTTAAGTTCGAAAGAATTGGATATCTCAAAATCCAATCAGGCGGCCAACCCCAGTTATTATGATGAACAACATCATTGACACAGGTCTCTAAAGACAAGCCAGCCCGATGTATAGCTCTGGGGTTAATATAATCACTTAAAGGATAAAGATCATCCCATTTATCATACCAAACTGAAGTAGATCTCCCATTACCAATTTCATGCCAAATAAACTGTCTAATACGAGGACGAAACTGAAGAATTTTCTCCACCCCCAAGTACACGAGTTAGGAATCTGCAAGCTCCAAAACTTTCGCCCCTTCATTTTATACTCATGAATCCATTTAACCCACAACGAATTACGACCATTGATTAAACTCCAAATATGATAAACCAGAAGAGAGTTATTGACATCCCGGATACGCCAGATACCCAAACCACCTTCACATTTCGGCTGACACACAATATCCCAAGAGACTTTATGCTTTCCCTTATTGTGACCATAGTCCCAAAGGAAATTTTTAATCCGTTTCTCAAGATCAGCAATAAGTCTAGAAGGGAGTGAAAACACAGCAGACCAATAAATATATAAGGACGACAGAACAAACTTGACCAGCTGAAGTTTACCCGCAAAAGATAAAGTTTTATTCTTCCAATCTCCAATCCGACTATCCATACAATCCAGCAACCTCTTACAATCACGGTAATTTAACCTCGTAGAAATAAGAGGAACTACCAAGTATTTAACCGGGAGCCTTCCTTCAACGAAGGGCATAATATTCAGAATACCACTTTTAACGCGGTCCGGGACATTACAGAAAAACGCGGGTACTTTTCGGAACACTCGGAGTAAGCCCGAACATATATTTGAAATCATTCAGAGCCCCCATAATAGTTTTAGCAGAATTCACATCACCTCGAGCAAACAGGAACAAATCATCCGCAAAGCAAATATTGATAATATTTAATTTTTCACAATGACGATGAAAACGGAACGATCGTTCAATACGAACCTTTTGATGCAGAATTAACGTGAGAGCTTGCATAACAGCGTGAAAATATAAGGGGACATCGGATCACCCTGTCTCAGACCTCTTTTACCACTAAAGAACCCGTGTAAGTTCCCATTAACGGATATCGAAAAGGA